>NW_027671548.1:0-600000 GCF_964165515.1 Mesoplodon bidens
ATTTGGATGGGCATATGGCAATCTAATTTCCCATCATGAAGAAGAGTTAACCGAAACCTCATTCTGCTGCCTCAGAACCCAGATAGGGCCTGAAGCAACCCTACGGGTCTGTGGCAAGCTCAGAAAAAAAGCGAGTTGAAAAATGGAGCTCAGGGTCTCAGGAATTCACAAACTTTCAGAGTTATAAGGGACAACTATCGTCCAAAAATCTGTTGGGGGAAGGAAACGAGGAGGACCGGAAATTGAGGCAGGACTGCAGGAAACATATTTGAAGAGGTAGATAGGAATCGCGTTTAAGCCCAGGAAATGTGGCACAACTTCGACAATGATGCACTTGTCCAAAAGGGCCTATGTGCTTTTTCCTCAATATATTCAAGAAAACACGCATAAGCACATTTTGGCCAATGAATCAAGTGGGCAATGCAAAGCCGGACGACCAATAATCTCAATTCCCACTGGTCACACAGAACATCCGAAAAAAAATGTAAAATCTAGAAATGCAGCACAGCCGTGTGGAACAGTGACACTTGTTACGCTGATGGGAAGGACGTAAATTGCCAAGAGCCACTCTGCACAAGTCCATCGTGTTTCCTAAAACACCTGATAACTGAGCTACAGAGCTCAGGGTACTCCCACTCATGGGAGTGTACATTGGGAAAAACTGAAAATCAACAAGAAAAAACAACCCCAAAGTTTAGGGCTGCGTTGTTTACAAAAAAATCGACTTCAGTACACCTTAAATATGCCAGGAAAGACAAAAGTGGATAAAGAAGTTGTGGTACTTACGTACTACGGGATATCCCTCAGCCATGGAATCAATGTCATAAAGACAGTAGCAGCAAAAGGACTGGATTAAGGTACGATGATTCTAAGGGAAATAAGTAACACAGAAAAAGAAACTTCTCATAAGCTATCACTTATGAAGGGGATGTAAACATGGCTACACATGAGCTGAATTAGAAAACAGAACAGAGTCCCACATTTAGGGAAAAAAAAAACCCTTATGCCTGCTCTAGGGGAAAGGTGAGGTGGCTTGATGCATAAAACCAGAGTTTGATATTAGCACAGGTAGCGTTCCATAAAACAAATGTGTAATAGACAAGACCTACTCCTTGCTCAGTGAACTGAACGCAACATCCCCTATTCCCTGCAGATTAATATATCTGACTAGAAAGAATCTTAATACCTATGTATTGCTATGTCTCCGTAAGGGAATCAAGAGTGTATAGAGTGGCATAAACACGGCAGTGAAAATCAGCTCAAGCCCATTATAAAAATAAATTTCAATCTACAACACAAAAAGAGCGAAATCCTTACGGAATTCGTTAAGGGGCTCTGATGCAATTGGGACTGACCACATCTACACCCACAGCTGGATGAGGCATAAGGCTGGACACATGGGGCTGAGAGGATTGGTGAGGTTTTGTGAGCAAATGCAGACCATTTAAAGCAATAATGCGTGCAACCCATTCTTTGGGTCTCAACTCTCTGGGGTCCAGGGAATCTTATTGCAGCTGAAACATGCATGAGAAACCCAGAGGATGGGACAATGTGTGATCTGGACAGGTTTCTAAAATACACCTCCTTTATCATCTCCTTGTGCTCAGGTTCACCATTCCAGCCACTTTACTATAAATCTCCCCGCCTAGAGAGTCAGTGCCTTTAACCTCCTGTTTCACACAGTTTGCAATTTGTGCAGAGCTTAAAAGGGAATAGGGGGAACCAATGAGAGACATGCTGTAAGCATTTGGATGGGCACGCATCACTCTAATTTCCCATCATGAATTATATTAAACCAAATGCTCAGCATGATGCACCAGAACACAGATATGACTTGATGCAATCTTGCGGGTTTGTGGCCAGCTCACAAAAAAAGTGAGTTGAAAAACTGAGCTCAAGTTCTCTAGAATTCACAAACCTGCAGAGTTATAATTGACAACTATCGTCCAAAATCTGTTGAAGGAAGGAAACAATGAGGACGTTAATTCGACGCAGGATTTCAGGAAACATATTTCAAGAAGTAGATTGGAATCGCATTTTAAGCACAGGAAATGCAGTGCAATTTTGACATCGATACACTTGGCCAAAAATGGTGTATGTGTTTTCCCGCAATATATTTATCTAAACACGTATAAGCCCTTTTTGACCAGCCAAGCAAGTGGGCAATGCAAATCCTCACTACAAAGTAGTCTCATTTCCAACTGGTTAAACAGAACATGCAAAAAATATATGGTAAACACTAGAAAGGCAGCACAGCTGTGTGGAACAGGAAGTCTTGTGACAATGATGGGCGGGATGTAAATTGACAAGAGCCACTCTGGAGAAGTCCATGGTGTTTCCTAAAACATCTAAAAACAGAGCTACAGAGCCTAGGGTACTTCCACTCATGGGCTATTACATTGGGCAAACAGAAAATCAACAAGAAACAGACACACCACAGTTTAGGGCTGCTCTGTTTACAACAAAATCAACTTCAGTACACCTTAAATATCCAAGACAGAAAAAAACATAGATAAAGAAGTTGTGGTACTTACATACTATGGAATATCCCTCAGCCATGGAATCAATGTCATAAAGCCAGTAGCAGCATAATGACTGGATTTAGGTACGTTGTTTCTAAGTGAAATATGAAACACAGAAAAAGAAACTTATCATAAGATATCACTTATGAAGGGTATGTAAACATGGATACACATGAGCTGAATTAGAAAACAGAACAGAGTCTCACGTTTAGAAAAAAAATAACTCTTATATCTGCTTAAACGGAAAGGTGAGGTGGGGTGGTGCATAACAACAGAGTTTGATATTAGCACAGGTACAATTCCATAAACCAAACGTGTAATAGACAAAACCTACTCCTTGCTCAGTGAACTGGACTCAACATCCCCTTTTCCCTGCAGAGGCATATATCTGACTAGTATGAATTTTCATTCCTATGTATTCAAATATGTCCGTAAGGGAATCAAACGTGTATAGAGTGGCATAAACACGGTAGTGAACATCAGCTCAACCCCATTTTAAAAATTAATTTAGATAACATTACACAAATACAACCAAATTCTTACAAAATTCATTCAGGGGCTCTGAAGCAACCTGGATTGACCACATCAACACCCACAGGTGGATGAGACATAACGCTGGACACTTGGGGCTGAGAGCATTGGTGAGGTTGTGAGCAAATGCAGACCATTTAAAGCAATAAAGCATGCAACCCATTCCATGGGTCCCAACACTCTAGATTCAAGGGAATCTTATTACTGCTACAAAATGCATGGGACACCCAGAGGGTGGGACAACGTGTGTTCCGGACCGCTTTATAAAACCCTCCTTTTTCCTCTCCTTGTGCTCGGGTTTGCCATTCCAGTCACTTTACTATTCATCTCCCCTCTTGGAGAATCAGCACACTTAAACTCATATTTCACACTGTTCACAAATTGTGTGCAGGATGAAAGGAACGAAGTGGAACCAATGAGAGATTTGCGGTGATCATTTGGATGGGCATATGGCAATCTAATTTCCCATCATGAAGAAGAGTTAACCGAAACCTCATTCTGCTGCCTCAGAACCCAGATAGGGCCTGAAGCAACCCTACGGGTCTGTGGCAAGCTCAGAAAAAAAGCGAGTTGAAAAATGGAGCTCAGGGTCTCAGGAATTCACAAACTTTCAGAGTTATAAGGGACAACTATCGTCCAAAAATCTGTTGGGGGAAGGAAACGAGGAGGACCGGAAATTGAGGCAGGACTGCAGGAAACATATTTGAAGAGGTAGATAGGAATCGCGTTTAAGCCCAGGAAATGTGGCACAACTTCGACAATGATGCACTTGTCCAAAAGGGCCTATGTGCTTTTTCCTCAATATATTCAAGAAAACACGCATAAGCACATTTTGGCCAATGAATCAAGTGGGCAATGCAAAGCCGGACGACCAATAATCTCAATTCCCACTGGTCACACAGAACATCCGAAAAAAAATGTAAAATCTAGAAATGCAGCACAGCCGTGTGGAACAGTGACACTTGTTACGCTGATGGGAAGGACGTAAATTGCCAAGAGCCACTCTGCACAAGTCCATCGTGTTTCCTAAAACACCTGATAACTGAGCTACAGAGCTCAGGGTACTCCCACTCATGGGAGTGTACATTGGGAAAAACTGAAAATCAACAAGAAAAAACAACCCCAAAGTTTAGGGCTGCGTTGTTTACAAAAAAATCGACTTCAGTACACCTTAAATATGCCAGGAAAGACAAAAGTGGATAAAGAAGTTGTGGTACTTACGTACTACGGGATATCCCTCAGCCATGGAATCAATGTCATAAAGACAGTAGCAGCAAAAGGACTGGATTAAGGTACGATGATTCTAAGGGAAATAAGTAACACAGAAAAAGAAACTTCTCATAAGCTATCACTTATGAAGGGGATGTAAACATGGCTACACATGAGCTGAATTAGAAAACAGAACAGAGTCCCACATTTAGGGAAAAAAAAAACCCTTATGCCTGCTCTAGGGGAAAGGTGAGGTGGCTTGATGCATAAAACCAGAGTTTGATATTAGCACAGGTAGCGTTCCATAAAACAAATGTGTAATAGACAAGACCTACTCCTTGCTCAGTGAACTGAACGCAACATCCCCTATTCCCTGCAGATTAATATATCTGACTAGAAAGAATCTTAATACCTATGTATTGCTATGTCTCCGTAAGGGAATCAAGAGTGTATAGAGTGGCATAAACACGGCAGTGAAAATCAGCTCAAGCCCATTATAAAAATAAATTTCAATCTACAACACAAAAAGAGCGAAATCCTTACGGAATTCGTTAAGGGGCTCTGATGCAATTGGGACTGACCACATCTACACCCACAGCTGGATGAGGCATAAGGCTGGACACATGGGGCTGAGAGGATTGGTGAGGTTTTGTGAGCAAATGCAGACCATTTAAAGCAATAATGCGTGCAACCCATTCTTTGGGTCTCAACTCTCTGGGGTCCAGGGAATCTTATTGCAGCTGAAACATGCATGAGAAACCCAGAGGATGGGACAATGTGTGATCTGGACAGGTTTCTAAAATACACCTCCTTTATCATCTCCTTGTGCTCAGGTTCACCATTCCAGCCACTTTACTATAAATCTCCCCGCCTAGAGAGTCAGTGCCTTTAACCTCCTGTTTCACACAGTTTGCAATTTGTGCAGAGCTTAAAAGGGAATAGGGGGAACCAATGAGAGACATGCTGTAAGCATTTGGATGGGCACGCATCACTCTAATTTCCCATCATGAATTATATTAAACCAAATGCTCAGCGTGATGCACCAGAACACAGATATGACTTGATGCAATCTTGCGGGTTTGTGGCCAGCTCACAAAAAAAGTGAGTTGAAAAACTGAGCTCAAGTTCTCTAGAATTCACAAACCTGCAGAGTTATAATTGACAACTATCGTCCAAAATCTGTTGAAGGAAGGAAACAATGAGGACGTTAATTCGACGCAGGATTTCAGGAAACATATTTCAAGAAGTAGATTGGAATCGCATTTTAAGCACAGGAAATGCAGTGCAATTTTGACATCGATACACTTGGCCAAAAATGGTGTATGTGTTTTCCCGCAATATATTTATCTAAACACGTATAAGCCCTTTTTGACCAGCCAAGCAAGTGGGCAATGCAAATCCTCACTACAAAGTAGTCTCATTTCCAACTGGTTAAACAGAACATGCAAAAAATATATGGTAAACACTAGAAAGGCAGCACAGCTGTGTGGAACAGGAAGTCTTGTGACAATGATGGGCGGGATGTAAATTGACAAGAGCCACTCTGGAGAAGTCCATGGTGTTTCCTAAAACATCTAAAAACAGAGCTACAGAGCCTAGGGTACTTCCACTCATGGGCTATTACATTGGGCAAACAGAAAATCAACAAGAAACAGACACACCACAGTTTAGGGCTGCTCTGTTTACAACAAAATCAACTTCAGTACACCTTAAATATCCAAGACAGAAAAAAACATAGATAAAGAAGTTGTGGTACTTACATACTATGGAATATCCCTCAGCCATGGAATCAATGTCATAAAGCCAGTAGCAGCATAATGACTGGATTTAGGTACGTTGTTTCTAAGTGAAATATGAAACACAGAAAAAGAAACTTATCATAAGATATCACTTATGAAGGGTATGTAAACATGGATACACATGAGCTGAATTAGAAAACAGAACAGAGTCTCACGTTTAGAAAAAAAATAACTCTTATATCTGCTTAAACGGAAAGGTGAGGTGGGGTGGTGCATAACAACAGAGTTTGATATTAGCACAGGTACAATTCCATAAACCAAACGTGTAATAGACAAGACCTACTCCTTGCTCAGTGAACTGGACTCAACATCCCCTTTTCCCTGCAGAGGCATATATCTGACTAGTATGAATTTTCATTCCTATGTATTCAAATATGTCCGTAAGGGAATCAAACGTGTATAGAGTGGCATAAACACGGTAGTGAACATCAGCTCAACCCCATTTTAAAAATTAATTTAGATAACATTACACAAATACAACCAAATTCTTACAAAATTCATTCAGGGGCTCTGAAGCAACCTGGATTGACCACATCAACACCCACAGGTGGATGAGACATAACGCTGGACACTTGGGGCTGAGAGCATTGGTGAGGTTGTGAGCAAATGCAGACCATTTAAAGCAATAAAGCATGCAACCCATTCCATGGGTCCCAACACTCTAGATTCAAGGGAATCTTATTACTGCTACAAAATGCATGGGACACCCAGAGGTTGGGACAACGTGTGTTCCGGACCGCTTTATAAAACCCTCCTTTTTCCTCTCCTTGTGCTCGGGTTTGCCATTCCAGTCACTTTACTATTCATCTCCCCTCTTGGAGAATCAGCACACTTAAACTCATATTTCACACTGTTCACAAATTGTGTGCAGGATGAAAGGAACGAAGTGGAACCAATGAGAGATTTGCGGTGATCATTTGGATGGGCATATGGCAATCTAATTTCCCATCATGAAGAAGAGTTAACCGAAACCTCATTCTGCTGCCTCAGAACCCAGATAGGGCCTGAAGCAACCCTACGGGTCTGTGGCAAGCTCAGAAAAAAAGCGAGTTGAAAAATGGAGCTCAGGGTCTCAGGAATTCACAAACTTTCAGAGTTATAAGGGACAACTATCGTCCAAAAATCTGTTGGGGGAAGGAAACGAGGAGGACCGGAAATTGAGGCAGGACTGCAGGAAACATATTTGAAGAGGTAGATAGGAATCGCGTTTAAGCCCAGGAAATGTGGCACAACTTCGACAATGATGCACTTGTCCAAAAGGGCCTATGTGCTTTTTCCTCAATATATTCAAGAAAACACGCATAAGCACATTTTGGCCAATGAATCAAGTGGGCAATGCAAAGCCGGACGACCAATAATCTCAATTCCCACTGGTCACACAGAACATCCGAAAAAAAATGTAAAATCTAGAAATGCAGCACAGCCGTGTGGAACAGTGACACTTGTTACGCTGATGGGAAGGACGTAAATTGCCAAGAGCCACTCTGCACAAGTCCATCGTGTTTCCTAAAACACCTGATAACTGAGCTACAGAGCTCAGGGTACTCCCACTCATGGGAGTGTACATTGGGAAAAACTGAAAATCAACAAGAAAAAACAACCCCAAAGTTTAGGGCTGCGTTGTTTACAAAAAAATCGACTTCAGTACACCTTAAATATGCCAGGAAAGACAAAAGTGGATAAAGAAGTTGTGGTACTTACGTACTACGGGATATCCCTCAGCCATGGAATCAATGTCATAAAGACAGTAGCAGCAAAAGGACTGGATTAAGGTACGATGATTCTAAGGGAAATAAGTAACACAGAAAAAGAAACTTCTCATAAGCTATCACTTATGAAGGGGATGTAAACATGGCTACACATGAGCTGAATTAGAAAACAGAACAGAGTCCCACATTTAGGGAAAAAAAAAACCCTTATGCCTGCTCTAGGGGAAAGGTGAGGTGGCTTGATGCATAAAACCAGAGTTTGATATTAGCACAGGTAGCGTTCCATAAAACAAATGTGTAATAGACAAGACCTACTCCTTGCTCAGTGAACTGAACGCAACATCCCCTATTCCCTGCAGATTAATATATCTGACTAGAAAGAATCTTAATACCTATGTATTGCTATGTCTCCGTAAGGGAATCAAGAGTGTATAGAGTGGCATAAACACGGCAGTGAAAATCAGCTCAAGCCCATTATAAAAATAAATTTCAATCTACAACACAAAAAGAGCGAAATCCTTACGGAATTCGTTAAGGGGCTCTGATGCAATTGGGACTGACCACATCTACACCCACAGCTGGATGAGGCATAAGGCTGGACACATGGGGCTGAGAGGATTGGTGAGGTTTTGTGAGCAAATGCAGACCATTTAAAGCAATAATGCGTGCAACCCATTCTTTGGGTCTCAACTCTCTGGGGTCCAGGGAATCTTATTGCAGCTGAAACATGCATGAGAAACCCAGAGGATGGGACAATGTGTGATCTGGACAGGTTTCTAAAATACACCTCCTTTATCATCTCCTTGTGCTCAGGTTCACCATTCCAGCCACTTTACTATAAATCTCCCCGCCTAGAGAGTCAGTGCCTTTAACCTCCTGTTTCACACAGTTTGCAATTTGTGCAGAGCTTAAAAGGGAATAGGGGGAACCAATGAGAGACATGCTGTAAGCATTTGGATGGGCACGCATCACTCTAATTTCCCATCATGAATTATATTAAACCAAATGCTCAGCGTGATGCACCAGAACACAGATATGACTTGATGCAATCTTGCGGGTTTGTGGCCAGCTCACAAAAAAAGTGAGTTGAAAAACTGAGCTCAAGTTCTCTAGAATTCACAAACCTGCAGAGTTATAATTGACAACTATCGTCCAAAATCTGTTGAAGGAAGGAAACAATGAGGACGTTAATTCGACGCAGGATTTCAGGAAACATATTTCAAGAAGTAGATTGGAATCGCATTTTAAGCACAGGAAATGCAGTGCAATTTTGACATCGATACACTTGGCCAAAAATGGTGTATGTGTTTTCCCGCAATATATTTATCTAAACACGTATAAGCCCTTTTTGACCAGCCAAGCAAGTGGGCAATGCAAATCCTCACTACAAAGTAGTCTCATTTCCAACTGGTTAAACAGAACATGCAAAAAATATATGGTAAACACTAGAAAGGCAGCACAGCTGTGTGGAACAGGAAGTCTTGTGACAATGATGGGCGGGATGTAAATTGACAAGAGCCACTCTGGAGAAGTCCATGGTGTTTCCTAAAACATCTAAAAACAGAGCTACAGAGCCTAGGGTACTTCCACTCATGGGCTATTACATTGGGCAAACAGAAAATCAACAAGAAACAGACACACCACAGTTTAGGGCTGCTCTGTTTACAACAAAATCAACTTCAGTACACCTTAAATATCCAAGACAGAAAAAAACATAGATAAAGAAGTTGTGGTACTTACATACTATGGAATATCCCTCAGCCATGGAATCAATGTCATAAAGCCAGTAGCAGCATAATGACTGGATTTAGGTACGTTGTTTCTAAGTGAAATATGAAACACAGAAAAAGAAACTTATCATAAGATATCACTTATGAAGGGTATGTAAACATGGATACACATGAGCTGAATTAGAAAACAGAACAGAGTCTCACGTTTAGAAAAAAAATAACTCTTATATCTGCTTAAACGGAAAGGTGAGGTGGGGTGGTGCATAACAACAGAGTTTGATATTAGCACAGGTACAATTCCATAAACCAAACGTGTAATAGACAAGACCTACTCCTTGCTCAGTGAACTGGACTCAACATCCCCTTTTCCCTGCAGAGGCATATATCTGACTAGTATGAATTTTCATTCCTATGTATTCAAATATGTCCGTAAGGGAATCAAACGTGTATAGAGTGGCATAAACACGGTAGTGAACATCAGCTCAACCCCATTTTAAAAATTAATTTAGATAACATTACACAAATACAACCAAATTCTTACAAAATTCATTCAGGGGCTCTGAAGCAACCTGGATTGACCACATCAACACCCACAGGTGGATGAGACATAACGCTGGACACTTGGGGCTGAGAGCATTGGTGAGGTTGTGAGCAAATGCAGACCATTTAAAGCAATAAAGCATGCAACCCATTCCATGGGTCCCAACACTCTAGATTCAAGGGAATCTTATTACTGCTACAAAATGCATGGGACACCCAGAGGTTGGGACAACGTGTGTTCCGGACCGCTTTATAAAACCCTCCTTTTTCCTCTCCTTGTGCTCGGGTTTGCCATTCCAGTCACTTTACTATTCATCTCCCCTCTTGGAGAATCAGCACACTTAAACTCATATTTCACACTGTTCACAAATTGTGTGCAGGATGAAAGGAACGAAGTGGAACCAATGAGAGATTTGCGGTGATCATTTGGATGGGCATATGGCAATCTAATTTCCCATCATGAAGAAGAGTTAACCGAAACCTCATTCTGCTGCCTCAGAACCCAGATAGGGCCTGAAGCAACCCTACGGGTCTGTGGCAAGCTCAGAAAAAAAGCGAGTTGAAAAATGGAGCTCAGGGTCTCAGGAATTCACAAACTTTCAGAGTTATAAGGGACAACTATCGTCCAAAAATCTGTTGGGGGAAGGAAACGAGGAGGACCGGAAATTGAGGCAGGACTGCAGGAAACATATTTGAAGAGGTAGATAGGAATCGCGTTTAAGCCCAGGAAATGTGGCACAACTTCGACAATGATGCACTTGTCCAAAAGGGCCTATGTGCTTTTTCCTCAATATATTCAAGAAAACACGCATAAGCACATTTTGGCCAATGAATCAAGTGGGCAATGCAAAGCCGGACGACCAATAATCTCAATTCCCACTGGTCACACAGAACATCCGAAAAAAAATGTAAAATCTAGAAATGCAGCACAGCCGTGTGGAACAGTGACACTTGTTACGCTGATGGGAAGGACGTAAATTGCCAAGAGCCACTCTGCACAAGTCCATCGTGTTTCCTAAAACACCTGATAACTGAGCTACAGAGCTCAGGGTACTCCCACTCATGGGAGTGTACATTGGGAAAAACTGAAAATCAACAAGAAAAAACAACCCCAAAGTTTAGGGCTGCGTTGTTTACAAAAAAATCGACTTCAGTACACCTTAAATATGCCAGGAAAGACAAAAGTGGATAAAGAAGTTGTGGTACTTACGTACTACGGGATATCCCTCAGCCATGGAATCAATGTCATAAAGACAGTAGCAGCAAAAGGACTGGATTAAGGTACGATGATTCTAAGGGAAATAAGTAACACAGAAAAAGAAACGTCTCATAAGCTATCACTTATGAAGGGGATGTAAACATGGCTACACATGAGCTGAATTAGAAAACAGAACAGAGTCCCACATTTAGGGAAAAAAAAAACCCTTATGCCTGCTCTAGGGGAAAGGTGAGGTGGCTTGATGCATAAAACCAGAGTTTGATATTAGCACAGGTAGCGTTCCATAAAACAAATGTGTAATAGACAAGACCTACTCCTTGCTCAGTGAACTGAACGCAACATCCCCTATTCCCTGCAGATTAATATATCTGACTAGAAAGAATCTTAATACCTATGTATTGCTATGTCTCCGTAAGGGAATCAAGAGTGTATAGAGTGGCATAAACACGGCAGTGAAAATCAGCTCAAGCCCATTATAAAAATAAATTTCAATCTACAACACAAAAAGAGCGAAATCCTTACGGAATTCGTTAAGGGGCTCTGATGCAATTGGGACTGACCACATCTACACCCACAGCTGGATGAGGCATAAGGCTGGACACATGGGGCTGAGAGGATTGGTGAGGTTTTGTGAGCAAATGCAGACCATTTAAAGCAATAATGCGTGCAACCCATTCTTTGGGTCTCAACTCTCTGGGGTCCAGGGAATCTTATTGCAGCTGAAACATGCATGAGAAACCCAGAGGATGGGACAATGTGTGATCTGGACAGGTTTCTAAAATACACCTCCTTTATCATCTCCTTGTGCTCAGGTTCACCATTCCAGCCACTTTACTATAAATCTCCCCGCCTAGAGAGTCAGTGCCTTTAACCTCCTGTTTCACACAGTTTGCAATTTGTGCAGAGCTTAAAAGGGAATAGGGGGAACCAATGAGAGACATGCTGTAAGCATTTGGATGGGCACGCATCACTCTAATTTCCCATCATGAATTATATTAAACCAAATGCTCAGCGTGATGCACCAGAACACAGATATGACTTGACGCAATCTTGCGGGTTTGTGGCCAGCTCACAAAAAAAGTGAGTTGAAAAACTGAGCTCAAGTTCTCTAGAATTCACAAACCTGCAGAGTTATAATTGACAACTATCGTCCAAAATCTGTTGAAGGAAGGAAACAATGAGGACGTTAATTCGACGCAGGATTTCAGGAAACATATTTCAAGAAGTAGATTGGAATCGCATTTTAAGCACAGGAAATGCAGTGCAATTTTGACATCGATACACTTGGCCAAAAATGGTGTATGTGTTTTCCCGCAATATATTTATCTAAACACGTATAAGCCCTTTTTGACCAGCCAAGCAAGTGGGCAATGCAAATCCTCACTACAAAGTAGTCTCATTTCCAACTGGTTAAACAGAACATGCAAAAAATATATGGTAAACACTAGAAAGGCAGCACAGCTGTGTGGAACAGGAAGTCTTGTGACAATGATGGGCGGGATGTAAATTGACAAGAGCCACTCTGGAGAAGTCCATGGTGTTTCCTAAAACATCTAAAAACAGAGCTACAGAGCCTAGGGTACTTCCACTCATGGGCTATTACATTGGGCAAACAGAAAATCAACAAGAAACAGACACACCACAGTTTAGGGCTGCTCTGTTTACAACAAAATCAACTTCAGTACACCTTAAATATCCAAGACAGAAAAAAACATAGATAAAGAAGTTGTGGTACTTACATACTATGGAATATCCCTCAGCCATGGAATCAATGTCATAAAGCCAGTAGCAGCATAATGACTGGATTTAGGTACGTTGTTTCTAAGTGAAATATGAAACACAGAAAAAGAAACTTATCATAAGATATCACTTATGAAGGGTATGTAAACATGGATACACATGAGCTGAATTAGAAAACAGAACAGAGTCTCACGTTTAGAAAAAAAATAACTCTTATATCTGCTTAAACGGAAAGGTGAGGTGGGGTGGTGCATAACAACAGAGTTTGATATTAGCACAGGTACAATTCCATAAACCAAACGTGTAATAGACAAGACCTACTCCTTGCTCAGTGAACTGGACTCAACATCCCCTTTTCCCTGCAGAGGCATATATCTGACTAGTATGAATTTTCATTCCTATGTATTCAAATATGTCCGTAAGGGAATCAAACGTGAATAGAGTGGCATAAACACGGTAGTGAACATCAGCTCAACCCCATTATAAAAATTAATTTAGATAACATTACACAAATACAACCAAATTCTTACAAAATTCATTCAGGGGCTCTGAAGCAACCTGGATTGACCACATCAACACCCACAGGTGGATGAGACATAACGCTGGACACTTGGGGCTGAGAGCATTGGTGAGGTTGTGAGCAAATGCAGACCATTTAAAGCAATAAAGCATGCAACCCATTCCATGGGTCCCAACACTCTAGATTCAAGGGAATCTTATTACTGCTACAAAATGCATGGGACACCCAGAGGGTGGGACAACGTGTGTTCCGGACCGCTTTATAAAACCCTCCTTTTTCCTCTCCTTGTGCTCGGGTTTGCCATTCCAGTCACTTTACTATTCATCTCCCCTCTTGGAGAATCAGCACACTTAAACTCATATTTCACACTGTTCACAAATTGTGTGCAGGATGAAAGGAACGAAGTGGAACCAATGAGAGATTTGCGGTGATCATTTGGATGGGCATATGGCAATCTAATTTCCCATCATGAAGAAGAGTTAACCGAAACCTCATTCTGCTGCCTCAGAACCCAGATAGGGCCTGAAGCAACCCTACGGGTCTGTGGCAAGCTCAGAAAAAAAGCGAGTTGAAAAATGGAGCTCAGGGTCTCAGGAATTCACAAACTTTCAGAGTTATAAGGGACAACTATCGTCCAAAAATCTGTTGGGGGAAGGAAACGAGGAGGACCGGAAATTGAGGCAGGACTGCAGGAAACATATTTGAAGAGGTAGATAGGAATCGCGTTTAAGCCCAGGAAATGTGGCACAACTTCGACAATGATGCACTTGTCCAAAAGGGCCTATGTGCTTTTTCCTCAATATATTCAAGAAAACACGCATAAGCACATTTTGGCCAATGAATCAAGTGGGCAATGCAAAGCTGGACGACCAATAATCTCAATTCCCACTGGTCACACAGAACATCCGAAAAAAAATGTAAAATCTAGAAATGCAGCACAGCCATGTGGAACAGTGACACTTGTTACGCTGATGGGAAGGACGTAAATTTCCAAGAGCCACTCTGCACAAGTCCATCGTGTTTCCTAAAACACCTGATAACTGAGCTACAGAGCTCAGGGTACTCCCACTCATGGGAGTGTACATTGGGAAAAACTGAAAATCAACAAGAAAAAACAACCCCAAAGTTTAGGGCTGCGTTGTTTACAAAAAAATCGACTTCAGTACACCTTAAATATGCCAGGAAAGACAAAAGTGGATAAAGAAGTTGTGGTACTTACGTACTACGGGATATCCCTCAGCCATGGAATCAATGTCATAAAGACAGTAGCAGCAAAAGGACTGGATTAAGGTACGATGATTCTAAGGGAAATAAGTAACACAGAAAAAGAAACGTCTCATAAGCTATCACTTATGAAGGGGATGTAAACATGGCTACACATGAGCTGAATTAGAAAACAGAACAGAGTCCCACATTTAGGGAAAAAAAAAACCCTTATGCCTGCTCTAGGGGAAAGGTGAGGTGGCTTGATGCATAAAACCAGAGTTTGATATTAGCACAGGTAGCGTTCCATAAAACAAATGTGTAATAGACAAGACCTACTCCTTGCTCAGTGAACTGAACGCAACATCCCCTATTCCCTGCAGATTAATATATCTGACTAGAAAGAATCTTAATACCTATGTATTGCTATGTCTCCGTAAGGGAATCAAGAGTGTATAGAGTGGCATAAACACGGCAGTGAAAATCAGCTCAAGCCCATTATAAAAATAAATTTCAATCTACAACACAAAAAGAGCGAAATCCTTACGGAATTCGTTAAGGGGCTCTGATGCAATTGGGACTGACCACATCTACACCCACAGCTGGATGAGGCATAAGGCTGGACACATGGGGCTGAGAGGATTGGTGAGGTTTTGTGAGCAAATGCAGACCATTTAAAGCAATAATGCGTGCAACCCATTCTTTGGGTCTCAACTCTCTGGGGTCCAGGGAATCTTATTGCAGCTGAAACATGCATGAGAAACCCAGAGGATGGGACAATGTGTGATCTGGACAGGTTTCTAAAATACACCTCCTTTATCATCTCCTTGTGCTCAGGTTCACCATTCCAGCCACTTTACTATAAATCTCCCCGCCTAGAGAGTCAGTGCCTTTAACCTCCTGTTTCACACAGTTTGCAATTTGTGCAGAGCTTAAAAGGGAATAGGGGGAACCAATGAGAGACATGCTGTAAGCATTTGGATGGGCACGCATCACTCTAATTTCCCATCATGAATTATATTAAACCAAATGCTCAGCGTGATGCACCAGAACACAGATATGACTTGATGCAATCTTGCGGGTTTGTGGCCAGCTCACAAAAAAAGTGAGTTGAAAAACTGAGCTCAAGTTCTCTAGAATTCACAAACCTGCAGAGTTATAATTGACAACTATCGTCCAAAATCTGTTGAAGGAAGGAAACAATGAGGACGTTAATTCGACGCAGGATTTCAGGAAACATATTTCAAGAAGTAGATTGGAATCGCATTTTAAGCACAGGAAATGCAGTGCAATTTTGACATCGATACACTTGGCCAAAAATGGTGTATGTGTTTTCCCGCAATATATTTATCTAAACACGTATAAGCCCTTTTTGACCAGCCAAGCAAGTGGGCAATGCAAATCCTCACTACAAAGTAGTCTCATTTCCAACTGGTTAAACAGAACATGCAAAAAATATATGGTAAACACTAGAAAGGCAGCACAGCTGTGTGGAACAGGAAGTCTTGTGACAATGATGGGCGGGATGTAAATTGACAAGAGCCACTCTGGAGAAGTCCATGGTGTTTCCTAAAACATCTAAAAACAGAGCTACAGAGCCTAGGGTACTTCCACTCATGGGCTATTACATTGGGCAAACAGAAAATCAACAAGAAACAGACACACCACAGTTTAGGGCTGCTCTGTTTACAACAAAATCAACTTCAGTACACCTTAAATATCCAAGACAGAAAAAAACATAGATAAAGAAGTTGTGGTACTTACATACTATGGAATATCCCTCAGCCATGGAATCAATGTCATAAAGCCAGTAGCAGCATAATGACTGGATTTAGGTACGTTGTTTCTAAGTGAAATATGAAACACAGAAAAAGAAACTTATCATAAGATATCACTTATGAAGGGTATGTAAACATGGATACACATGAGCTGAATTAGAAAACAGAACAGAGTCTCACGTTTAGAAAAAAAATAACTCTTATATCTGCTTAAACGGAAAGGTGAGGTGGGGTGGTGCATAACAACAGAGTTTGATATTAGCACAGGTACAATTCCATAAACCAAACGTGTAATAGACAAGACCTACTCCTTGCTCAGTGAACTGGACTCAACATCCCCTTTTCCCTGCAGAGGCATATATCTGACTAGTATGAATTTTCATTCCTATGTATTCAAATATGTCCGTAAGGGAATCAAACGTGAATAGAGTGGCATAAACACGGTAGTGAACATCAGCTCAACCCCATTATAAAAATTAATTTAGATAACATTACACAAATACAACCAAATTCTTACAAAATTCATTCAGGGGCTCTGAAGCAACCTGGATTGACCACATCAACACCCACAGGTGGATGAGACATAACGCTGGACACTTGGGGCTGAGAGCATTGGTGAGGTTGTGAGCAAATGCAGACCATTTAAAGCAATAAAGCATGCAACCCATTCCATGGGTCCCAACACTCTAGATTCAAGGGAATCTTATTACTGCTACAAAATGCATGGGACACCCAGAGGGTGGGACAACGTGTGTTCCGGACCGCTTTATAAAACCCTCCTTTTTCCTCTCCTTGTGCTCGGGTTTGCCATTCCAGTCACTTTACTATTCATCTCCCCTCTTGGAGAATCAGCACACTTAAACTCATATTTCACACTGTTCACAAATTGTGTGCAGGATGAAAGGAACGAAGTGGAACCAATGAGAGATTTGCGGTGATCATTTGGATGGGCATATGGCAATCTAATTTCCCATCATGAAGAAGAGTTAACCGAAACCTCATTCTGCTGCCTCAGAACCCAGATAGGGCCTGAAGCAACCCTACGGGTCTGTGGCAAGCTCAGAAAAAAAGCGAGTTGAAAAATGGAGCTCAGGGTCTCAGGAATTCACAAACTTTCAGAGTTATAAGGGACAACTATCGTCCAAAAATCTGTTGGGGGAAGGAAACGAGGAGGACCGGAAATTGAGGCAGGAATGCAGGAAACATATTTGAAGAGGTAGATAGGAATCGCGTTTAAGCCCAGGAAATGTGGCACAACTTCGACAATGATGCACTTGTCCAAAAGGGCCTATGTGCTTTTTCCTCAATATATTCAAGAAAACACGCATAAGCACATTTTGGCCAATGAATCAAGTGGGCAATGCAAAGCTGGACGACCAATAATCTCAATTCCCACTGGTCACACAGAACATCCGAAAAAAAATGTAAAATCTAGAAATGCAGCACAGCCGTGTGGAACAGTGACACTTGTTACGCTGATGGGAAGGACGTAAATTGCCAAGAGCCACTCTGCACAAGTCCATCGTGTTTCCTAAAACACCTGATAACTGAGCTACAGAGCTCAGGGTACTCCCACTCATGGGAGTGTACATTGGGAAAAACTGAAAATCAACAAGAAAAAACAACCCCAAAGTTTAGGGCTGCGTTGTTTACAAAAAAATCGACTTCAGTACACCTTAAATATGCCAGGAAAGACAAAAGTGGATAAAGAAGTTGTGGTACTTACGTACTACGGGATATCCCTCAGCCATGGAATCAATGTCATAAAGACAGTAGCAGCAAAAGGACTGGATTAAGGTACGATGATTCTAAGGGAAATAAGTAACACAGAAAAAGAAACTTCTCATAAGCTATCACTTATGAAGGGGATGTAAACATGGCTACACATGAGCTGAATTAGAAAACAGAACAGAGTCCCACATTTAGGGAAAAAAAAACCCTTATGCCTGCTCTAGGGGAAAGGTGAGGTGGCTTGATGCATAAAACCAGAGTTTGATATTAGCACAGGTAGCGTTCCATAAAACAAATGTGTAATAGACAAGACCTACTCCTTGCTCAGTGAACTGAATGCAACATCCCCTATTCCCTGCAGATTAATATATCTGACTAGAAAGAATCTTAATACCTATGTATTGCTATGTCTCCGTAAGGGAATCAAGAGTGTATAGAGTGGCATAAACACGGCAGTGAAAATCAGCTCAAGCCCATTATAAAAATAAATTTCAATCTACAACACAAAAAGAGCGAAATCCTTACGGAATTCGTTAAGGGGCTCTGATGCAATTGGGACTGACCACATCTACACCCACAGCTGGATGAGGCATAAGGCTGGACACATGGGGCTGAGAGGATTGGTGAGGTTTTGTGAGCAAATGCAGACCATTTAAAGCAATAATGCGTGCAACCCATTCCTTGGGTCTCAACTCTCTGGGGTCCAGGGAATCTTATTGCAGCTGAAACATGCATGAGAAACCCAGAGGATGGGACAATGTGTGATCTGGACAGGTTTCTAAAATACACCTCCTTTATCATCTCCTTGTGCTCAGGTTCACCATTCCAGCCACTTTACTATAAATCTCCCCGCCTAGAGAGTCAGTGCCTTTAACCTCCTGTTTCACACAGTGTGCAATTTGTGCAGAGCTTAAAAGGGAATAGGGGGAACCAATGAGAGACATGCTGTAAGCATTTGGATGGGCACGCATCACTCTAATTTCCCATCATGAATTATATTAAACCAAATGCTCAGCGTGATGCACCAGAACACAGATATGACTTGATGCAATCTTGCGGGTTTGTGGCCAGCTCACAAAAAAAGTGAGTTGAAAAACTGAGCTCAAGTTCTCTAGAATTCACAAACCTGCAGAGTTATAATTGACAACTATCGTCCAAAATCTGTTGAAGGAAGGAAACAATGAGGACGTTAATTCGACGCAGGATTTCAGGAAACATATTTCAAGAAGTAGATTGGAATCGCATTTTAAGCACAGGAAATGCAGTGCAATTTTGACATCGATACACTTGGCCAAAAATGGTGTATGTGTTTTCCCGCAATATATTTATCTAAACACGTATAAGCCCTTTTTGACCAGCCAAGCAAGTGGGCAATGCAAATCCTCACTACAAAGTAGTCTCATTTCCAACTGGTTAAACAGAACATGCAAAAAATATATGGTAAACACTAGAAAGGCAGCACAGCTGTGTGGAACAGGAAGTCTTGTGACAATGATGGGCGGGATGTAAATTGACAAGAGCCACTCTGGAGAAGTCCATGGTGTTTCCTAAAACATCTAAAAACAGAGCTACAGAGCCTAGGGTACTTCCACTCATGGGCTATTACATTGGGCAAACAGAAAATCAACAAGAAACAGACACACCACAGTTTAGGGCTGCTCTGTTTACAACAAAATCAACTTCAGTACACCTTAAATATCCAAGACAGAAAAAAACATAGATAAAGAAGTTGTGGTACTTACATACTATGGAATATCCCTCAGCCATGGAATCAATGTCATAAAGCCAGTAGCAGCATAATGACTGGATTTAGGTACGTTGTTTCTAAGTGAAATATGAAACACAGAAAAAGAAACTTATCATAAGATATCACTTATGAAGGGTATGTAAACATGGATACACATGAGCTGAATTAGAAAACAGAACAGAGTCTCACGTTTAGAAAAAAAATAACTCTTATATCTGCTTAAACGGAAAGGTGAGGTGGGGTGGTGCATAACAACAGAGTTTGATATTAGCACAGGTACAATTCCATAAACCAAACGTGTAATAGACAAGACCTACTCCTTGCTCAGTGAACTGGACTCAACATCCCCTTTTCCCTGCAGAGGCATATATCTGACTAGTATGAATTTTCATTCCTATGTATTCAAATATGTCCGTAAGGGAATCAAACGTGAATAGAGTGGCATAAACACGGTAGTGAACATCAGCTCAACCCCATTATAAAAATTAATTTAGATAACATTACACAAATACAACCAAATTCTTACAAAATTCATTCAGGGGCTCTGAAGCAACCTGGATTGACCACATCAACACCCACAGGTGGATGAGACATAACGCTGGACACTTGGGGCTGAGAGCATTGGTGAGGTTGTGAGCAAATGCAGACCATTTAAAGCAATAAAGCATGCAACCCATTCCATGGGTCCCAACACTCTAGATTCAAGGGAATCTTATTACTGCTACAAAATGCATGGGACACCCAGAGGGTGGGACAACGTGCGTTCCGGACCGCTTTATAAAACCCTCCTTTTTCCTCTCCTTGTGCTCGGGTTTGCCATTCCAGTCACTTTACTATTCATCTCCCCTCTTGGAGAATCAGCACACTTAAACTCATATTTCACACTGTTCACAAATTGTGTGCAGGATGAAAGGAACGAAGTGGAACCAATGAGAGATTTGCGGTGATCATTTGGATGGGCATATGGCAATCTAATTTCCCATCATGAAGAAGAGTTAACCGAAACCTCATTCTGCTGCCTCAGAACCCAGATAGGGCCTGAAGCAACCCTACGGGTCTGTGGCAAGCTCAGAAAAAAAGCGAGTTGAAAAATGGAGCTCAGGGTCTCAGGAATTCACAAACTTTCAGAGTTATAAGGGACAACTATCGTCCAAAAATCTGTTGGGGGAAGGAAACGAGGAGGACCGGAAATTGAGGCAGGACTGCAGGAAACATATTTGAAGAGGTAGATAGGAATCGCGTTTAAGCCCAGGAAATGTGGCACAACTTCGACAATGATGCACTTGTCCAAAAGGGCCTATGTGCTTTTTCCTCAATATATTCAAGAAAACACGCATAAGCACATTTTGGCCAATGAATCAAGTGGGCAATGCAAAGCCGGACGACCAATAATCTCAATTCCCACTGGTCACACAGAACATCCGAAAAAAAATGTAAAATCTAGAAATGCAGCACAGCCGTGTGGAACAGTGACACTTGTTACGCTGATGGGAAGGACGTAAATTGCCAAGAGCCACTCTGCACAAGTCCATCGTGTTTCCTAAAACACCTGATAACTGAGCTACAGAGCTCAGGGTACTCCCACTCATGGGAGTGTACATTGGGAAAAACTGAAAATCAACAAGAAAAAACAACCCCAAAGTTTAGGGCTGCGTTGTTTACAAAAAAATCGACTTCAGTACACCTTAAATATGCCAGGAAAGACAAAAGTGGATAAAGAAGTTGTGGTACTTACGTACTACGGGATATCCCTCAGCCATGGAATCAATGTCATAAAGACAGTAGCAGCAAAAGGACTGGATTAAGGTACGATGATTCTAAGGGAAATAAGTAACACAGAAAAAGAAACTTCTCATAAGCTATCACTTATGAAGGGGATGTAAACATGGCTACACATGAGCTGAATTAGAAAACAGAACAGAGTCCCACATTTAGGGAAAAAAAAACCCTTATGCCTGCTCTAGGGGAAAGGTGAGGTGGCTTGATGCATAAAACCAGAGTTTGATATTAGCACAGGTAGCGTTCCATAAAACAAATGTGTAATAGACAAGACCTACTCCTTGCTCAGTGAACTGAACGCAACATCCCCTATTTCCTGCAGATTAATATATCTGACTAGAAAGAATCTTAATACCTATGTATTGCTATGTCTCCATAAGGGAATCAAGAGTGTATAGAGTGGCATAAACACGGCAGTGAAAATCAGCTCAAGCCCATTATAAAAATAAATTTCAATCTACAACACAAAAAGAGCGAAATCCTTACGGAATTCGTTAAGGGGCTCTGATGCAATTGGGACTGACCACATCTACACCCACAGCTGGATGAGGCATAAGGCTGGACACATGGGGCTGAGAGGATTGGTGAGGTTTTGTGAGCAAATGCAGACCATTTAAAGCAATAATGCGTGCAACCCATTCCTTGGGTCTCAATTCTCTGGGGTCCAGGGAATCTTATTGCAGCTGAAACATGCATGAGAAACCCAGAGGATGGGACAATGTGTGATCTGGACAGGTTTCTAAAATACACCTCCTTTATCATCTCCTTGTGCTCAGGTTCACCTTTCCAGCCACTTTACTATAAATTTCCCCGCCTAGAGAGTCAGTGCCTTTAACCTCCTGTTTCACACAGTTTGCAATTTGTGCAGAGCTTAAAAGGAAATAGGGGGAACCAATGAGAGACATGCTGTAAGCATTTGGATGGGCACGCACCACTCTAATTTCCCATCATGAATTATATTAAACCAAATGCTCAGCGTGATGCACCAGAACACAGATATGACTTGACGCAATCTGGCGGGTTTGTGGCCAGCTCACAAAAAAAGTGAGTTGAAAAACTGAGCTCAAGTTCTCTAGAATTCACAGACCTGCAGAGTTATAATGGACAACTATCGTCCAAAATCTGTTGAAGGAGGGAAACAATGAGGACGTTAATTCGACGCAGGATTTCAGGAAACATATTTCAAGAAGTAGATTGGAATCGCATTTTAAGCACAAAATGCAGTGCAATTTTGACATCGATACACTTGGCCAAAAATGGTGTATGTGTTTTCCCGCAATATATTTATCTAAAGACGTATAAGCCCTTTTTGACCAGCCAAGCAAGTGGGCAATGCAAATCCTCACTACAAAGTAGTCTCATTTCCAACTGGTTAAACAGAACATGCAAAAAAATATATTGTAAACACTAGAAAGGCAGCACAGCTGTGTGGAACAGGAAGTCTTGTGACAATGATGGGCGGGATGTAAATTGACAAGAGCCACTCTGGAGAAGTCCATGGTGTTTCCTAAAACATCTAAAAACAGAGCTACAGAGCCTAGGGTACTTCCACTCATGGGCTATTACATTGGGCAAACAGAAAATCAACAAGAAACAGACACACCACAGTTTAGGGCTGCTCTGTTTACAACAAAATCAACTTCAGTACACCTTAAATATCCAAGGACAGAAAAAAAAATAGATAAAGAAGTTGTGGTACTTACATACTATGGAATATCCCTCAGCCATGGAATCAATGTCATAAAGCCAGTAGCAGCATAATGACTGGATTTAGGTACGTTGTTTCTAAGTGAAATATGAAACACAGAAAAAGAAACTTATCATAAGATATCACTTATGAAGGGTATGTAAACATGGATACACATGAGCTGAATTAGAGAACAGAACAGAGTCTCACGTTTAGAAAAAAAATAACTCTTATATCTGCTTAAACGGAAAGGTGAGGTGGGGTGGTGCATAACAACAGAGTTTGATATTAGCACAGGTACAATTCCATAAACCAAACGTGTAATAGACAAGACCTACTCCATGCTCAGTGAACTGGACTCAACATCCCCTTTTCCCTGCAGAGGAATATATCTGACTAGTATGAATTTTCATTCCTATGTATTCAAATATGTCCGTAAGGGAATCAAACGTGTATAGAGTGGCATAAACACGGTCGTGAACATCAGCTCAACTCCATTATAAAAATTAATTTAGATAACATTACACAAATACAACCAAATTCTTACAAAATTCATTCACGGTCTCTGAAGCAACCTGGATTGACCACATCAACACCCACAGGTGGATGAGACATAACGCTGGACACTTGGGGCTGAGAGCATTGGTGAGGTTGTGAGCAAATGCAGACCATTTAAAGCAATAAAGCATGCAACCCATTCCATGGGTCCCAACACTCTAGATTCAAGGGAATCTTATTACTGCTACAAAATGCATGGGACACCCAGAGGGTGGGACAACGTGTGATCCGGACCGCTTTATAAAACCCTCCTTTTTCCTCTCCTTGTGCTCGGGTTTGCCATTCCAGTCACTTTACTATTCATCTCCCCTCTTGGAGAATCAGCACATTTAACCTCATGTTTCACACTCTTCACAAATTGTGTGCAGGATGAAAGGAACGAAGTGGAACCAATGAGAGATTTGCGGTGATCATTTGGATGGGCATACGGCAATGTAATTTCCCATCATGAAGAAGAGTTAACCCAAACCTCATTCTGCTGCCTCAGAACCCAGATAGGGCCTGAAGCAAACCTACGGGTCTGTGGCTAGCTCAGAAAAAAAAGCGAGTTGAAAAATGGAGCTCAGGGTCTCAGGAATTCCCAAACTTTCAGAGTTAAAAGGGACAACTATCGTCCAAAAATCTGTTGGGGGAAGGAAACGAGGAGGACCGGAAATTGAGGCAGGAATGCAGGAAACATATTTGAAGAGGTAGATAGGAATCGCGTTTAAGCCCAGGAAATGTGGCACAACTTCGACAATGATGCACTTGTCCTAAAGGGCCTATGTGCTTTTTCCTCAATATATTCAAGAAAACATGCATAAGCACATTTTGGCCAATGAATCAAGTGGGCAATGCAAAGCCGGATGACCAATAATCTCAATTCCCACTGGTCACACAGAACATCCGAAAAAAAATGTAAAATCTAGAAATGCAGCACAGCCGTGTGGAACAGTGACACTTGTTACGCTGATGGGAAGGACGTAAATTGCCAAGAGCCACTCTGCACAAGTCCATCGTGTTTCCTAAAACACCTGATAACTGAGCTACAGAGCTCAGGGTACTCCCACTCATGGGAGTATACATTGGGAAAAACGGAAAATCAACAAGAAAAAACAACCCCAAAGTTTAGGGCTGCGTTGTTTACAAAAAAATCGACTTCAGTACACCTTAAATATGCCAGGAAAGACAAAAGTGGATAAAGAAGTTGTGGTACTTACGTACTACGGGATATCCCTCAGCCATGGAATCAATGTCATAAAGACAGTAGCAGCAAAAGGACTGGATTAAGGTACGATGATTCTAAGGGAAATAAGTAACACAGAAAAAGAAACTTCTCATAAGCTATCACTTATGAAGGGGATGTAAACATGGCTACACATGAGCTGAATTAGAAAACAGAACAGAGTCCCACATTTAGGAAAAAAAAAAACCCTTATGCCTGCTCTAGGGGAAAGGTGAGGTGGCTTGATGCATAAAACCAGAGTTTGATATTAGCACAGGTAGCGTTCCATAAAACAAATGTGTAATAGACAAGACCTACTCCTTGCTCAGTGAACTGAACGCAACATCCCCTATTCCCTGCAGATTAATATATCTGACCAGAAAGAATCTTAATACCTATGTATTGCTATGTCTCCGTAAGGGAATCAAGAGTGTATAGAGTGGCATAAACACGGCAGTGAAAATCAGCTCAAGCCCATTATAAAAATAAATTTCAATCTACAACACAAAAAGAGTGAAATCCTTACGGAATTCGTTAAGGGGCTCTGATGCAATTGGGACTGAGCACATCTACACCCACAGCTGGATGAGGCATAAGGCTGGACACATGGGGCTGAGAGGATTGGTGACGTTTTGTGAGCAAATGCAGACCATTTAAAGCAATAATGCGTGCAACCCATTCCTTGGGTCTCAACTCTCTGGGGTCCAGGGAATCTTATTGCAGCTGAAACATGCATGAGAAACCCAGAGGATGGGACAATGTGTGATCTGGACAGGTTTCTAAAATACACCTCCTTTATCATCTCCTTGTGCTCAGGTTCACCATTCCAGCCACTTTACTATAAATCTCCCCGCCTAGAGAGTCAGTGCCTTTAAACTCCTGTTTCACACAGTTTGCAATTTGTGCAGAGCTTAAAAGGGAATAGGGGGAACCAATGAGAGACATGCTGTAAACATTTGGATGGGCACGCATCACTCTAATTTCCCATCTTAATTATATTAAACCAAATGCTCAGCGTGATGCACCAGAACACAGATATGACTTGATGCAATCTTGCGGGTTTGTGGCCAGCTCACAAAAAAAGTGAGTTGAAAAACAGAGCTCAAGTTCTCTAGAATTCACAAACCTGCAGAGTTATAATGGACAACTATCGTCCAAAATCTGTTGAAGGAAGGAAACAATGAGGACGTTAATTCGACGCAGGATTTCAGGAAACATATTTCAAGAAGTAGATTGGAATCGCATTTTAAGCACAGGAAATGCAGTGCAATTTTGACATCGATACACTTGGCCAAAAATGGTGTATGTGTTTTCCCGCAATATATTTATCTAAACATGTATAAGCCCTTTTTGACCAGCCAAGCAAGTGGGCAATGCAAATCCTCACTACAAAGTAGTCTCATTTCCAACTGGTTAAACAGAACATGCAAAAAAAATATTGTAAACACTAGAAAGGCAGCACAGCTGTGTGGAACAGGAAGTCTTGTGACAATGATGGGCGGGATGTAAATTGACAAGAGCCACTCTGGAGAAGTCCACGGTGTTTCCTAAAACATCTAAAAACAGAGCTACAGAGCCTAGGGTACTTCCACTCATGGGCTATTACATTGGGCAAACAGAAAATCAACAAGAAACAGACACACCACAGTTTAGGGCTGCTCTGTTTACAACAAAATCAACTTCAGTACACCTTAAATATCCAAGGACAGAAAAAAACATAGATAAAGAAGTTGTGGTACTTACATACTATGGAATATCCCTCTGCCATGGAATCAATGTCATAAAGCCAGTAGCAGCATAATGACTGGATTTAGGTACGTTGTTTCTAAGTGAAATATGAAACACAGAAAAAGAAACTTATCATAAGATATCACTTATGAAGGGTATGTAAACATGGATACACATGAGCTGAATTAGAAAACAGAACAGAGTCTCACGATTAGAAAAAAAAATAACTCTTATATCTGCTTAAACGGAAAGGTGAGGTGGGGTGGTGCATAAAAACAGAGGTTGATATTAGCACAGGTACAATTCCATAAACCAAACGTGTAATAGACAAGACCTACTCCTTGCTCAGTGAACTGGACTCAACATCCCCTTTTCCCTGCAGAGGCATATATCTGACTAGTATGAATTTTCATTCCTATGTATTCAAATATGTCCGTAAGGGAATCAAACGTGTATAGAGTGGCATAAACACGGTAGTGAACATCAGCTCAACCCCATTATAAAAATTAATTTAGATAACATTACACAAATACAACCAAATTCTTACAAAATTCATTCAGGGGCTCTGAAGCAAACTGGATTGACCACATCAACACCCACAGGTGGATGAGACATAACGCTGGACACTTGGGGCTGAGAGCATTGGTGAGGTTGTGAGCAAATGCAGACCATTTAAAGCAATAAAGCATGCAACCCATTCCATGGGTCCCAACACTCTAGATTCAAGGGAATCTTATTACGGCTACAAAATGCATGGGACACCCAGAGGGTGGGACAACGTGTGATCCGGACCGCTTTATAAAACCCTCCTTTTTCCTCTCCTTGTGCTCGGGTTTGCCGTTCCAGTCACTTTACTATTCATCTCCCCTCTTGGAGAATCAGCACATTTAACCTCATGTTTCACACTCTTCACAAATTGTGTGCAGGATGAAAGGAACGAAGTGGAACCAATGAGAGATTTGCGGTGATCATTTGGATGGGCATATGGCAATCTAATTTCCCATCATGAAGAAGAGTTAACCCAAACCTCATTCTGCTGCCTCAGAACCCAGATAGGGCCTGAAGCAAACTTACGGGTCTGTGGCAAGCTCAGAAAAAAAAGCGAGTTCAAAAATAGAGCTCAGGGTCTCAGGAATTCCCAAACTTTCAGAGATATAAGGGACAACTATCGTCCAAAAATCTGTTGGGGGAAGGAAACGAGGAGGACCGGAAATTGAGGCAGGAATGCAGGAAACATATTTGAAGAGGTAGATAGGAATCGCGTTTAAGCCCAGGAAATGTGGCACAACTTCGACAATGATGCACTTGTCCAAAAGGGCCTATGTGCTTTTTCCTCAATATATTCAAGAAAACACGCATAAGCACATTTTGGCCAATGAATCAAGTGGGCAATGCAAAGCCGGACGACCAATAATCTCAATTCCCACTGGTCACACAGAACATCCGAAAAAAAATTTAAAATCTAGAAATGCAGCACAGCCGTGTGGAACAGTGACACTTGTTACGCTGATGGGAAGGACGTAAATTGCCAAGAGCCACTCTGCACAAGTCCATCGTGTTTCCTAAAACACCTGATAACTGAGCTACAGAGCTCAGGGTACTCCCACTCATGGGAGTATACATTGGGAAAAACTGAAAATCAACAAGAAATAACAACCCCAAAGTTTAGGGCTGCATTGTGTACAAAAAAATCGACTTCAGTACACCTTAAATATGCCAGGAAAGACAAAAGTGGATAAAGAAGTTGTGGTACTTACGTACTACGGGATATCCCTCAGCCATGGAATCAATGTCATAAAGAGAGTAGCAGCAAAAAGACTGGATTAAGGTACGATGATTCTAAGGGAAATAAGTAACACAGAAAAAGAAACTTCTCATAAGCTATCACTTATGAAGGGAATGTAAACATGGCTACACATGAGCTGAATTAGAAAACAGAACAGAGTCCCACATTTAGGGGAAAAAAAAACCCTTATGCCTGCTCTAGGGGAAAGGTGAGGTGGCTTGATGCATAAAACCAGAGTTTGATGTTAGCACAGGTAGCGTTCCATAAAACAAATGTGTAATAGACAAGACCTACTCCTTGCTCGGTGAACTGAACGCAACATCCCCTATTCCCTGCAGATTAATATATCTGACTAGAAAGAATCTTAATACCTATGTATTGCTATGTCTCCGTAAGGGAATCAAGAGTGTATAGAGTGGCATAAACACGGCAGTGAAAATCAGTTCAAGCCCATTATAAAAATAAATTTCCATCTACAACAGAAAAAGAGCGAAATCCTTACGGAATTCGTTAAGGGGCTCTGATGCAATTGGGACTGACCACATCTACACCCACAGCTGGATGAGACATAAGGCTGGACACATGGCGCTGAGAGGATTGTTGAAGTTTTGTGAGCAAATGCAGACCATTTAAAGCAATAATGCGTGCAACCCATTCCTTGGGTCTCAACTCTCTGGGGTCCAGGGAATCTTATTGCAGCTGAAACATGCATGAGAAACCCAGAGGATGGGACAATGTGTGATCTGGACAGGTTTCTAAAATACACCTCCTTTATCATCTCCTTGTGCTCAGGTTCACCATTCCAGCCACTTTACTATAAATCTCCCCGCCTAGAGAGTCACTGCCTTTACCTCCTGTTTCACACAGTTTGCAATTTGCGCAGAACTTAAAAGGGAATAGGGGGAACCAATGAGAGACATGCTGTAAGCATTTGTATGTGCACGCACCACTCTAATTTCCCATCATGAATTATATTAAACCAAATGCTCAGCGTGATGCACCAGAACACAGATATGACTTGACGCAATCTGGCGGGTTTGTGGCCAGCTCACAAAAAAAGGGAGTTGAAAAACTGAGCTCAAGTTCTCTAGAATTCACAAACCTGCAGTTATAATTGACAACTATCGTCCACAATCTGTTGAAGGAAGGAAACAATGAGGACGTTAATTCGATGCAGGATTTCAGGAAACATAGTTCAAGAAGTAGATTGGAATCGCATTTTAAGCACAGGAAATGCAGTGCAATTTTGACATCGATACACTTGGCCAAAAATGGTGTATGTGTTTTCCCGCAATATATTTATCTAAACACGTATAAGCCCTTTTTGACCAGCCAAGCAAGTGGGCAATGCAAATCCTCACTACAAAGTAGTCTCATTTCCACCTGGTTAAACAGAACATGCCAAAAAAAATATTGTAAACACTAGAAAGGCAGCACAGCTGTGTGGAACAGGAAGTCTTGTGACAATGATGGGCGGGATGTAAATTGACAAGAGCCACTCTGGAGAAGTCCATGGTGTTTCCTAAAACATCTAAAAACAGAGCTACATAGCCTAGGGTACTTCCACTCATGGGCTACTACGTTGGGCAAACAGAAAATCAACAAGAAACAGACACACCACAGTTTAGGGCTGCTCTGTTTACAACAAAATCAACTTCAGTACACCTTAAATATCCAAGGACAGAAAAAAAAATAGATAAAGATGTTGTGGTACTTACATACTATGGAATATCCCTCAGCCATGGAATCAATGTCATAAAGCCAGTAGCAGCATAATGACTGGATTTAGGTACGTTGTTTCTAAGTGAAATATGAAACACAGAAAAAGAAACTTATCATAAGATATCACTTATGAAGGGTATGTAAACATGGATACACATGAGCTGAATTAGAAAACAGAAAAGAGTCTCACGTTTAGAAAAAAAATAACACATATATCTGCTTAAATGGAAAGGTGAGGTGGGGTGGTGCATAAAAACGGAGTTTGATATTAGCACAGGTAGCGTTCCATAAAAAAAACGTGTAATAGATAAGACCTACTCCTTGCTCAGTGAACTGGACTCAACATCCCCTTTTCCCTGCAGAGGAATATATCTGACTAGTGTGAATTTTCATTCCTATGTATTCAAATATGTCCGTAAGGGAATCAAACGTGTATAGAGTGGCATAAACAAGGTAGTGAACATCAGCTCAACCCCATTATAAAAATTAATTTAGATAACATTACACAAATACAACCAAATTCTTACAAAATTCATTCAGGGGCTCTGAAGCAACCTGGATTGACCACATCAACACCCACAGGTGGATGAGACATAACGATGGACACTTGGGGCTGAGAGCATTGGTGAGGTTGTGAGCAAATGCAGACCATTTAAAGCAATAAAGCATGCAACCCATTCCATGGGTCCCAACACTCTAGATTCAAGGGAATCTTATTACTGCTACCAAATGCATGGGACACCCAGAGTGTGGGACAACGTGTGATCCGGACCGCTTTATAAAACCCTCCTTTTTCCTCTCCTTGTGCTCGGGTTTGCCATTCCAGTCACTTTACTATTCATCTCCCCTCTTGGAGAATCAGCACATTTAACCTCATGTTTCACACTCTTCACAAATTGTGTGCAGGATGAAAGGAACGAAGTGGAACCAATGAGAGATTTGCGGTGATCATTTGGATGGGCATATGGCAATCTAATTTCCCATCATGAAGAAGAGTTAACCGAAACCTCATTCTGCTGCCTCAGAACCCAGATAGGGCCTGAAGCACACCTACGGGTCTGTGGCAAGCTCAGAAAAAAAGCGAGTTGAAAAATGGTGCTCAGGTTCTCAGGAATTCACAAACTTTCAGAGTTATAAGGGACAACTATCGTCCAAAAATCTGTTTGGGGAAGGAAACGAGGAAGAACGGAAATTGAGGCAAGACTGCAGGAAACATATTTGAAGAGGTAGATAGGAATCGCGTTTAAGCCCAGGAAATGTGGCACAACTTCGACAATGATGCACTTGTCCAAAAGGGCCTATGTGCTTTTTCCTCAATATATTCAAGAAAACACGCATAAGCACATTTTGGCCAATGAATCAAGTGGGCAATGCAAAGCCGGACGACCAATAATCTCAATTCCCACTGGTCACACAGAACATCCGAAAAAAAATGTAAAATCTAGAAATGCAGCACAGCCGTGTGGAACAGTGACACTTGTTACGCTGATGGGAAGGACGTAAATTGCCAAGAGCCACTCTGCACAAGTCCATCGTGTTTCCTAAAACACCTGATAACTGAGCTACAGAGCTCAGGGTACTCCCACTCATGGCAGTATACATTGGGAAAAACTGAAAATCAAGAAGAAAAAACAACCCCAAAGCTAAGGGCTGCTTTGTTTACAAAAAAATCGACTTCAGTACACCTTAAATATGCCAGGAAAGACAAAAGTGGATAAAGAAGTTGTGGTACTTACGTACTACGGGATATCCCTCAGCCATGGAAACAATGTCATAAAGAGAGTAGCAGCAAAAAGACTGGATTAAGGTAAGATGATTCTAAGGGAAATAAGTAACACAGAAAAAGAAACTTCTCATAAGCTATCACTTATGAAGGGAATGTAAACATGGCTACACATGAGCTGAATTAGAAAACAGAACATAGTCCCACATTTAGGGGAAAAAAAAAACCCTTATGCCTGCTCTAGGGGAAAGGTGAGGTGGCTTGATGCATAAAACCAGAGTTTGATATTAGCACAGGTAGCGTTCCATAAAACAAATGTGTAATAGACAAGACCTACTCCTTGCTCAGTGAACTGAACGCAACATCTCCTATTCCCTGCAGATTAATATATCTGACTAGAAAGAATCTTAATACCTATGTATTGCTATGTCTCCGTAAGGGAATCAAGAGTGTATAGAGTGGCATAAACACGGCAGTGAAAATCAGCTCAAGCCCATTATAAAAATAAATTTCCATCTACAACGCAAAAAGAGCGAAATCCTTACGGAATTCGTTAAGGGGCTCTGATGCAATTGGGACTGACCACATCTACACCCACAGCTGGATGAGACATAAGGCTGGACACATGGCGCTGAGAGGATTGGTGAGGTTTTGTGAGCAAATGCAGACCATTTAAAGCAACAATGCATGCAACCCATTCCTTGGGTCTCAAATCTCTGGGGTCCAGGGAATCTTATTGCAGCTGAAACATGCATGAGAAACCCAGAGGATGGGACAATGTGTGATCTGGACAGGTTTCTAAAATACACCTCCTTTATCATCTCCTTGTGCTCAGGTTCACCATTCCAGCCACTTTACTATAAATCTCCCCGCCTAGAGAGTCAGTGCCTTTAACCTCCTGTTTCACACAGTTTGCAATTTTTGCAGAGCTTAAAAGGGATTAGGGGGAACCAATGAGAGACATGCTGTAAGCATTTGGATGTGCACGCACCACTCTAATTTCCCATCATGAATTATATTAAACCAAATGCTCAGCGTGATGCACCAGAACACAGATATGACTTGACGCAATCTTGCGGGTTTGTGGCCAGCTCACAAAAAAAGTGAGTTGAAAAACTGAGCTCAAGTTCTCTAGAATTCACAAACCTGCAGAGTTATAATGGACAACTATCGTCCAAAATCTGTTGAAGGAGGGAAACAATGAGGACGTTAATTCGACGCAGGATTTTAGGAAACATATTTCAAGAAGTAGATTGGAATCGCATTTTAAGCACAGGAAATGCAGTGCAATTTTGACATCGATACACTTGGCCAAAAATGGTGTATGTGTTTTCCCGCAATATATTTATCTAAACATGTATAAGCCCTTTTTGACCAGCCTAGCAAGTGGGCAATGCAAATCCTCACTACAAAGTAGTCTCATTTCCAACTGGTTAAACAGAACATGCAAAAAAAAATATTGTAAACACTAGAAAGGCAGCACAGCTGTGTGGAACAGGAAGTCTTGTGACAATGATGGGCGGGATGTAAATTGACAAGAGCCACTCTGGAGAAGTCCATGGTGTTTCCTAAAACATCTAAAAACAGAGCTACAGAGCCTAGGGTACTTCCACTCATGGGATAATACATAGGGCAAACAGAAAATCAACAAGAAACAGACACACCACAGTTTAGGGCTGCTCTGTTTACAACAAAATCAACTTCAGTACACCTTAAATATCCAAGGACAGAAAAAAAATAGATAAAGAAGTTGTGGTACTTACATACTATGGAATATCCCTCAGCCATGGAATCAATGTCATAAAGCCAGTAGCAGCATAATGACTGGATTTAGGTACGTTGTTTCTAAGTGAAATATGAAACACAGAAAAAGAAACTTATCATAAGATATCACTTATGAAGGGTATGTAAACATGGATACACATGAGCTGAATTAGAAAACAGAACAGAGTCTCACGTTTAGAAAAAAAAATAACTCTTATATCTGCTTAAACGGAAAGGTGAGGTGGGGTGGTGCATAACAACAGAGTTTGATATTAGCACAGGTACAATTCCATAAACCAAACGTGTAATAGACAAGACCTACTCCTTGCTCAGTGAACTGGACTCAACATCCCCTTTTCCCTGCAGAGGAATATATCTGACTAGTATGAATTTTCATTCCTATGTTTTCAAATATGTCCGTAAGGGAATCAAACGTGTATAGAGTGGCATAAACACGGTAGTGAACATCAGCTCAACCCCATTATAAAAATTAATTTAGATAACATTACACAAATACAACCAAATTCTTACAAAATTCATTCAGGGGCTCTGAAGCAACCTGGATTGACCACATCAACACCCACAGGTGGATGAGACATAACGCTGGACACTTGGGGCTGAGAGCATTGGTGAGGTTGTGAGCAAATGCAGACCATTTAAAGCAATAAAGCATGCAACCCATTCCATGGGTCCCAACACTCTAGATTCAAGGGAATCTTATTACGGCTACAAAATGCATGGGACACCCAGAGGGTGGGACAACGTGTGATCCTGACCGCTTTATAAAACCCTCCTTTTTCCTCTCCTGGTGCTCGGGTTTGCCATTCCAGTCACTTTACTATTCATCTCCCCTCTTGGAGAATCAGCACATTTAACCTCATGTTTCACACTCTTCACAAATTGTGTGCAGGATGAAAGGAACGAAGTGGAACCAATGAGAGATTTGCGGTGATCATTTGAATGGGCATACGGCAATCTAATTTCCCATCATGAAGAAGAGTTAACCGAAACCTCATTCTGCTGCCTCAGAACCCAGATAGGGCCTGAAGCAACCCTACGGGTCTGTGGCAAGCTCAGAAAAAAAGCGAGTTGAAAAATGGAGCTCAGGGTCTCAGGATTTCACCAACTTTCAGAGTGATAAGGGACAACTCTCGTCCAAAAATCTGTTGGGGGAAGGAAACGAGGAGGACCGGAAATTGAGGCAGGACTGCAGGAAACATATTTGAAGAGGTAGATAGGAATCGCGTTTAAGCCCAGGAAATGTGGCACAACTTCGACAATGATGCACTTGTCCAAAAGGGCCTATGTGCTTTTTCCTCAATATATTCAAGAAAACACGCATAAGCACATTTTGGCCAATGAATCAAGTGGGCAATTCAAAGCCGGACGACCAATAATCTCAATTCCCACTGGTCACACAGAACATCCGAAAAAAAATGTAAAATCTAGAAATGCAGCACAGCCGTGTGGAACAGTGACACTTGTTACGCTGATGGGAAGGACGTAAATTGCCAAGAGCCACTCTGCACAAGTCCATCGTGTTTCCTAAAACACCTGATAACTGAGCTACAGAGCTCAGGGTACTCCCACTCATGGGAGTGTACATTGGGAAAAACTGAAAATCAACAAGAAAAAACAACCCCAAAATTGAGGGCTGCTTTGTTTACAAAAAAAACGACTTCAGTACACCTTAAATATGCCAGGAATGACAAAAGTGGATAAAGAAGTTGTGGTACTTACGTACTATGGGATATCCCTCAGCCATGGAATCAATGTCATAAAGACAGTAGCAGCAAAAGGACTGGATTAAGGTACGATGATTCTAAGGGAAATAAGTAACACAGAAAAAGAAACTTCTCATAAGCTATCACTTATGAAGGGAATGTAAACATGGCTACACATGAGCTGAATTAGAAAACAGAACAGAGTCCCACATTTAGGGAAAAAAAAACCCTTATGCCTGCTCTAGGGGAAAGGTGAGCTGGCTTGATGCATAAAACCAGAGTTTGATATTAGCACAGGTAGCGTTCCATAAAACAAATGTGTAATAGACAAGACCTACTCCTTGCTCAGTGAACAGAACGCAACATCCCCTATTCCCTGCAGATTAATATATCTGACTAGAAAGAATCTTAATACCTATGTATTGCTATGTCTCCGTAAGGGAATCAAGAGTGTATAGAGTGGCATAAACACGGCAGTGAAAATCAGCTCAAGCCCATTATAAAAATAAATTTCAATCTACAACACAAAAAGAGTGAAATCCTTACGGAATTCGTTAAGGGGCTCTGATGCAATTGGGACTGACCACATCTACACCCACAGCTGGATGAGACATAAGGCTGGACACATGGCACTGAGAGGATTGGTGAGGTTTTGTGAGCAAATGCAGACCATTTAAAGCAATAATGCGTGCAACCCATTCCTTGGGTCTCAACTCTCTGGGGTCCAGGGAATCTTATTGCAGCTGAAACATGCATGAGAAACCCAGAGGATGGGACAATGTGTGATCTGGACAGGTTTCTAAAATACACCTCCTTTATCATCTCCTTGTGCTCAGGTTCACCATTCCAGCCACTTTACTATAAATCTCCCCGCCTAGAGAGTCAGTGCCTTTAACCTTCTGCTTCACACAGTTTGCAATTTGTGCAGAGCTTAAAAGGAAATAGGGGGAACCAATGAGAGACATGCTGTAAGCATTTGGATGGGCACGCACCACTCTAATTTCCCATCATGAATTATATTAAACCAAATGCTCAGCGTGATGCACCAGAACACAGATATGACTTGACGCAATCTGGCGGGTTTGTGGCCAGCTCACAAAAAAAGTGAGTTGAAAAACTGTGCTCAAGTTCTCTAGAATTCACAAACCTGCAGAGTTTTAATGGACAACTATCGTCCAAAATCTGTTGAAGGAGGGAAACAATGAGGACGTTAATTCGACGCAGGATTTCAGGAAACATATTTCAAGAAGTAGATTGGAATCGCATTTTAAGCACAGGAAATGCAGTGCAATTTTGACATCGATACACTTGGCCAAAAATGGTGTATGTGTTTTCCCGCAATATATTTATCTAAACACGTATAAGCCCTTTTTGACCAGCCAAGCAAGTGGGCAATGCAAATCCTCACTACAAAGTAGTCTCATTTCCAACTGGTTAAACAGAACATGCAAAAAAAAATATTGTAAACACTAGAAAGGCAGCACAGCTGTGTGGAACAGGAAGTCTTGTGACAATGATGGGCGGGATGTAAATTGACAAGAGCCACTCTGGAGAAGTCCATGGTGTTTCCTAAAACATCTAAAAACAGAGCTACAGAGCCTAGGGTACTTCCACTCATGGGCTAATACATAGGGCAAACAGAAAATCAACAAGAAACAGACACACCACAGTTTAGGGCTGCTCTGTTTACAACAAAATCAACTTCAGTACACCTTAAATGTCCAAGGACAGAAAAAAAATAGATAAAGAAGTTGTGGTACTTACATACTATGGAATATCCCTCAGCCATGGAATCAATGTCATAAAGCCAGTAGCAGCATAATGACTGGATTTAGGTACGTTGTTTCTAAGTGAAATATGAAACACAGAAAAAGAAACTTATCATAAGATATCACTTATGAAGGGTATGTAAACATGGATACACATGAGCTGAATTAGAAAACAGAACAGAGTCTCACGTTTAGAAAAAAAAAAATAACTCTTATATCTGCTTAAACGGAAAGGTGAGTAGGGGTGGTGCATAAAAACAGAGGTTGATATTAGCACAGGTACAATTCCATAAACCAAACGTGTAATAGTCAAGACCTACTCCTTGCTCAGTGAACTGGACTCAACATCCCCTTTTCCCTGCAGAGGCATATATCTGACTAGTATGAATTTTCATTCCTATGTATTCAAATATGTCCGTAAGGGAATCAAACGTGTATAGAGTGGCATAAACACGGTAGTGAACATCAGCTCAACCCCATTTTAAAAATTAATTTAGATAACATTACACAAATACAACCAAATTCTTACAAAATTCATTCAGGGGCTCTGAAGCAACCTGGATTGACCACATCAACACCCACAGGTGGATGAGACATAACGCTGGACACTTGGGGCTGAGAGCATTGGTGAGGTTGTGAGCAAATGCAGACCATTTAAAGCAATAAAGCATGCAACCCATTCCATGGGTCCCAACACTCTAGATTCAAGGGAATCTTATTACTGCTACAAAATGCATGGGACACCCAGAGGGTGGGACAACGTGTGATCCGGACCGCTTTATAAAACCCTCCTTTTTCCTCTCCTTGTGCTCGGGTTTGCCCTTCCAGTCACTTTACTATTCATCTCCCCTCTTGGAGAATCAGCACATTTAACCTCATGTTTCACACTCTTCACAAATTGTGTGCAGGATGAAAGGAACGAAGTGGAACCAATGAGAGATTTGCGGTGATCATTTGGATGGGCATACGGCAATCTAATTTCCCATCATGAAGAAGAGTTAACCGAAACCTCATTCTGCTGCCTCAGAACCCAGATAGGGCCTGAAGCAACCCTACGGGTCTGTGGCAAGCTCAGAAAAAAAGCGAGTTGAAAAATGGAGCTCAGGGTCTCAGGAATTCACCAACTTTCAGAGTTATAAGGGACAACTATCGTCCAAAAATCTGTTGGGGGAAGAAAACGAGGAGGACCGATATTGAGGCAGAACTGCAGGAAACATATTTGAAGAGGTAGATAGGAATCGCGTTTAAGCCCAGGAAATGTGGCACAACTTCGACAATGATGCACTTGTCCAAAAGGGCCTATGTGCCTTTTCCTCAATATATTCAAGAAAACACGCATAAGCACATTTTGGCCAATGAATCAAGTGGGCAATGCAAAGCCGGACGACCAATAATCTCAATTCCCACTGGTCACACAGAACATCCGAAAAAAAATGTAAAATCTAGAAATGCAGCACAGCCGTGTGGAACAGTGACACTTGTTATGCTGATGGGAAGGACGTAAATTGCCAAGAGCCACTCTGCACAAGTCCATCGTGTTTCCTAAAACACCTGATAACTGAGCTACAGAGCTCAGGGTACTCCCACTCATGGGAGTGTACATTGGGAAAAACTGAAAATCAACAAGAAAAAACAACCCCAAAGCTTAGGGCTGCTTTGTTTACAAAAAAATCGACTTCAGTACACCTTAAATATGCCAGGAAAGACAAAAGTGGATAAAGAAGTTGTGGTACTTACGTACTACGGGATATCCCTCAGCCATGGAATCAATGTCATAAAGACAGTAGCAGCAAAAGGACTGGATTAAGGTACGATGATTCTAAGGGAAATAAGTAACACAGAAAAAGAAACTTCTCATAAGCTATCACTTATGAAGGGAATGTAAACATGGCTACACATGAGCTGAATTAGAAAACAGAACAGAGTCCCACATTTAGGGAAAAAAAAAACCCTTATGCCTGCTCTAGGGGAAAGGTGAGGTGGCTTGATGCATAAAACCAGAGTTTGATATTAGCACAGGTAGCGTTCCATAAAACAAATGTGTAATAGACAAGACCTACTCCTTGCTCAGTGAACAGAACGCAACATCCCCTATTCCCTGCAGATTAATATATCTGACTAGAAAGAATCTTAATACCTATGTATTGCTATGTCTCCGTAAGGTAATCAAGAGTGTATAGAGTGGCATAAACACGGCAGTGAAAATCAGCTCAAGCCCATTATAAAAATAAATTTCAATCTACAACAGAAAAAGAGCGAAATCCTTACAGAATTCGTTAAGGGGCTCTGATGCAATTGGGACTGAGCACATCTACACCCACAGCTGGATGAGACATAAGGCTGGACACATGGGGCTGAGAGGATTGGTGAGGTTTTGTGAGCAAATGCAGACCATTTAAAGCAATAATGCGTGCAACCCATTCCTTGGGTCTCAACTCTCTGGGGTCCAGGGAATCTTATTGCAGCTGAAACATGCATGAGAAACCCAGAGGATGGGACAATGTGTGATCTGGACAGGTTTCTAAAATACACCTCCTTTATCATCTCCTTGTGCTCAGGTTCACCATTCCAGCCACTTTACTATAAATCTCCCCGCCTAGAGAGTCAGTGCCTTTAACCTCCTGTTTCACACAGTTTGCAATTTGTGCAGAGCTTAAAAGGAAATAGGGGGAACCAATGAGAGACATGCTGTAAGCATTTGGATGGGCACGCACCACTCTAATTTCCCATCATGAATTATATTAAACCAAATGCTCAGCGTGATGCACCAGAACACAGATATGACTTGACGCAATCTTGCGGGTTTGTGGCCATCTCACAAAAAAAGTGAGTTGAAAAACTGAGCTCAAGTTCTCTAGAATTCACAAACCTGCAGAGTTATAATGGACAACTATCGTCCAAAATCTGTTGAAGGAGAGAAACAATGAGGACGTTAATTCGACGCAGGATTTCAGGAAACATATTTCAAGAAGTAGATTGGAATCGCATTTTAAGCACAGGAAATGCAGTGCAATTTTGACATCGATACACTTGGCCAAAAATGGTGTATGTGTTTTCCCGCAATATATTTATCTAAACACGTATAAGCCCTTTTTGCCCAGCCAAGCAAGTGGGCAATGCAAATCCTCACTACAAAGTAGTCTCATTTCCAACTGGTTAAACAGAACATGCAAAAAAAATATTGTAAACACTAGAAAGGCAGCACAGCTGTGTGGAACAGGAAGTCTTGTGACAATGATTGGCGGGATGTAAATTGACAAGAGCCACTCTGGAGAAGTCCATGGTGTTTCCTAAAACATCTAAAAACCGAGCTACAGAGCCTAGGGTACTTCCACTCATGGGCTAATACATAGGGCAAACAGAAAATCAACAAGAAACAGACACACCACAGTTTAGGGCTGCTCTGTTTACAACAAAATCAACTTCAGTACACTTTAAATGTCCAAGGACAGAAAAAAAAATAGATAAAGAAGTTGTGGTACTTACATACGATGGAATATCCCTCAGCCATGGAATCAATGTCATAAAGCCAGTAGCAGCATAATGACTGGAATTAGGTACGTTATTTCTAAGTGAAATATGAAACACAGAAAAAGAAACTTATCATAAGATATCACTTATGAAGGGTATGTAAACATGGATACACATGAGCTGAATTAGAGAACAGAACAGAGTCTCACGTTTAGAAAAAAAAATAACTCTTATATCTGCTTAAACGGAAAGGTGAGGTGGGCTGGTGCATAAAAACAGAGGTTGATATTAGCACAGGTACAATTCCATAAACCAAACGTGTAATAGACAAGACCTACTCCTTGCTCAGTGAACTGGACTCAACATCCCCTTTTCCCTGCAGAGGAATATATCTGACTAGTATGAATTTTCATTCCTATGTATTCAAATATGTCCGTAAGGGAATCAAACGTGTATAGAGTGGCATAAACACGGTAGTGAACATCAGCTCAACCCCATTATAAAAATTAATTTAGATAACATTACACAAATACAACCAAATTCTTACAAAATTCATTCAGGGGCTCTGAAGCAACCTGGATTGACCACATCAACACCCACAGGTGGATGAGACATAACGCTGGACACTTGGGGCTGAGAGCATTGGTGAGGTTGTGAGCAAATGCAGACCATTTAAAGCAATAAAGCATGCAACCCATTCCATGGGTCCCAACACTCTAGATTCAAGGGAATCTTATTACGGCTACAAAATGCATGGGACACCCAGAGGGTGGGACAACGTGTGTTCCGGACCGCTTTATAAAACCCTCCTTTTTCCTCTCCTTGTGCTCGGGTTTGCCATTCCAGTCACTTTACTATTCATCTCCCCTCTTGGAGAATCAGCACATTTAACCTCATGTTTCACACTCTTCACAAATTGTGTGCAGGATGAAAGGAACGAAGTGGAACCAATGAGAGATTTGCGGTGATCATTTGGATGGGCATACGGCAATCTAATTTCCCATCATGAAGAAGAGTTAACCGAAACCTCATTCTGCTGCCTCAGAACCCAGATAGGGCCTGAAGCAACCCTACGGGTCTGTGGCAAGCTCAGAAAAAAAGCGAGTTGAAAAATGGAGCTCAGGGTCTCAGGAATTCACCAACTTTCAGAGTTATAAGAGACAACTATCGTCCAAAAATCTGTTGGGGGAAGGAAACGAGGAGGACCGGAAATTGAGGCAGGACTGCAGGAAACATATTTGAAGAGGTAGATAGGAATCGCGTTTAAGCCCAGGAAATGTGGCACAACTTCGACAATGATGCACTTGTCCAAAAGGGCCTATGTGCCTTTTCCTCAATATATTCAAGAAAACACGCATAAGCACATTTTGGCCAATGAATCAAGTGGGCAATGCAAAGCCGGACGACCAATAATCTCAATTCCCACTGGTCACACAGAACATCCGAAAAAAAATGTAAAATCTAGAAATGCAGCACAGCCGTGTGGAACAGTGACACTTGTTATGCTGATGGGAAGGACGTAAATTGCCAAGAGCCACTCTGCACAAGTCCATCGTGTTTCCTAAAACACCTGATAACTGAGCTACAGAGCTCAGGGTACTCCCACTCATGGGAGTGTACATTGGGAAAAACTGAAAATCAACAAGAAAAAACAACCCCAAAGCTTAGGGCTGCTTTGTTTACAAAAAAATCGACTTCAGTACACCTTAAATATGCCAGGAAAGACAAAAGTGGATAAAGAAGTGGTGGTACTTACGTACTACGGGATATCCCTCAGCCATGGAATCAATGTCATAAAGACAGTAGCAGCAAAAGGACTGGATTAAGGTACGATGATTCTAAGGGAAATAAGTAACACAGAAAAAGAAACTTCTCATAAGCTATCACTTATGAAGGGAATGTAAACATGGCTACACATGAGCTGAATTAGAAAACAGAACAGAGTCCCACATTTAGGGAAAAAAAAAACCCTTATGCCTGCTCTAGGGGAAAGGTGAGGTGGCTTGATGCATAAAACCAGAGTTTGATATTAGCACAGGTAGCGTTCCATAAAACAAATGTGTAATAGACAAGACCTACTCCTTGCTCAGTGAACAGAACGCAACATCCCCTATTCCCTGCAGATTAATATATCTGACTAGAAAGAATCTTAATACCTATTTATTGCTATGTCTCCGTAAGGGAATCAAGAGTGTATAGAGTGGCATAAACACGGCAGTGAAAATCAGCTCAAGCCCATTATAAAAATAAATTTCAATCTACAACACAAAAAGAGCGAAATCCTTACGGAATTCGTTAAGGGGCTCTGATGCAATTGGGACTGACCACATCTACACCCACAGCTGGATGAGACATAAGGCTGGACACATGGGGCTGAGAGGATTGGTGAGGTTTTGTGAGCAAATGCAGACCATTTAAAGCAATAATGCGTGCAACCCATTCCTTGGGTCTCAACTCTCTGGGGTCCAGGGAATCTTATTGCAGCTGAAACATGCATGAGAAACCCAGAGGATGGGACAATGTGTGATCTGGACAGGTTTCTAAAATACACCTCCTTTATCATCTCCTTGTGCTCAGGTTCACCATTCCAGCCACTTTACTATAAATCTCCCCGCCTAGAGAGTCAGTGCCTTTAACCTCCTGTTTCACACAGTTTGCAATTTTTGCAGAGCTTAAAAGGAAATAGGGGGAACCAATGAGAGACATGCTGTAAACATTTGGATGGGCACGCACCACTCTAATTTCCCATCATGAATTATATTAAACCAAACGCTCAGCGTGCTGCACCAGGACACAGATATGACTTGTTGCAATCTTGCGGGTTTTTGGCCAGCTCACAAAAAAAGTGAGTTGAAAAACTGAGCTCAAGTTCTCTAGAATTCACAAACCTGCAGAGTTATAATGGACAACTATCGTCCACAATCTGTTGAAGGAAGGAAACAATGAGGACGTTGATTCGACGCAGAATTTCAGGAAACATATTTCAAGAAGTAGATTGGAATCGCATTTTAAGCACAGGAAATGCAGTGCAATTTTGACATCGATACACTTGGCCAAAAATGGTGTATGTGTTTTCCCGCAATATATTTATCTAAACACGTATAAGCCCTTTTTGACCAGCCAAGCAAGTGGGCAATGCAAATCCTCACTACAAAGTAGTCTCATTCCCAACTGGTTAAACAGAACATGCAAAAAAAATATTGTAAACACTAGAAAGGCAGCACAGCTGTGTGGAACAGGAAGTCTTGTGACAATGATGGGCGGGATGTAAATTGACAAGAGCCACACTGGAGAAGTCCATGGTGTTTCCTAAAACATCTAAAAACAGAGCTACAGAGCCTAGGGTACTTCCACTCATGGGCTATTACATTGGGCAAACAGAAAATCAACAAGAAACAGACACACCACAGTTTAGGGCTGCTCTGTTTACAACAAAATCAACTTCAGTACACCTTAAATATCCAAGGACAGAAAAAAAAATAGATAAAGAGGTTGTGTTACTTATATACTATGGAATATCCCTCAGCCATGGAATCAATGTCGTAAAGCCAGTAGCAGCATAATGACTGGATTTAGGTACGTTGTTTCTAAGTGAAATATGAAACACAGAAAAAGAAACTTATCATAAGATATCACTTATGAAGTGTATGTAAACATGGATACACATGAGCTGAATTAGAAAACAGAACAGAGTCTCACGTTTAGAAAAAAATAACTCTTATATCTTCTTAAACGGAAAGGTGAGGTGGGTTGGTGCATAAGAACAGAGTTTGATATTAGCACAGGTACAATTCCATAAACCAAACGTGTAATAGACAAGACCTACTCCTTGCTCAGTGAACTGGACTCAACATCCCCATTTCCCTGCAGAGGAATATATCTGACTAGTATGAATTTTCATTCCTATGTATTCAAATATGTCCGTAAGGGAATCAAACGTGTATAGAGTGGCATAAACACGGGAGTGAACATCAGCTCAACCCCATTATAAAAATTAATTTAGATAACATTACACAAATACAACCAAATTCTTACGAAAATCATTCAGGGGCTCTGAAGCAACCTGGATTGACCACATCAACACCCACAGGTGGATGAGACATAACGCTGGACACTCGGGGCTGAGAGCATTGGTGAGGTTGTGAGCAAATGCAGACCATTTAAAGCAATAAAGCATGCAACCCATTCCATGGGTCCCAAAACTCTAGATTCAAGGGAATCTTATTACTGGTACAAAATGCATGGGACCCCCAGAGAGTGGGACAACGTGTGATCCGGACCGCTTTATAAAACCCTCCTTTATCCTCTCCTTGTGTTCGGGTTTGCCATTCCAGTCACTTTACTATTCATCTCCCCTCTTGGAGAATCAGCACATTTAACCTCATGTTTCTCACTGTTCACAAATTGTGTGCAGGATGAAAGGAACGAAGTGGAATCAAAGAGAGATTTGCGGTGATCATTTGGACGGGCATATGGCAATCTAATTTCCCATCATGAAGAAGAGTTAACCCAAACCTCATTCTGCTGCCTTAGAATCCAGATAGGGCCTGAAGCAAACCTACGGGTCTGTGGCAAGCTCAGAAAAAAAGAGAGTTGAAAAATGGAGCTCAGGGTCTCAGGAATTCACAAACTTTCAGAGTTATAAGGGACAACTATCGTCCAAAAATCTGTTGGGGGAAGGAAACGAGGAGGACCGGAAATTGAGGCAGGACTGCAGGAAACATATTTGAAGAGGTAGATAGGAATCGTGTTTAAGCCCAGGAAATGTGGCACAACTTCGACAATGATGCACTTGTCCAAAAGGGCCTATGTGCTTTTTCCTCAATATATTCAAGAAAACACGCATACGCACATTTTGGCCAATGAATCAAGTGGGCAATAAAAAGCCAGACGACCAATAATCTCAATTCCCACTGGTCACACAGAACATCCAAAAAAATGTAAAATCTAGAAATGCAGCACTGCCGTGTGGAACAGTAACACTTGTTACGCTGATGGGAAGGACGTAAATTGCCAAGAGCCACTCTGCACAAGTCCATCGTGTTTCCTAAAACACCTGATAACTGAGCTACAGAGCTCAGGGTACTCCCACTCATGGGAGTATACATTGGGAAAAACTGAAAATCAACAAGAAATAACAACCCCAAAGTTTAGGGCTGCATTGTTTACAAAAAAATCGACTTCAGTACACCTTAAATATGCCAGGAAAGACAAAAGTGGATAAAGAAGTGGTGGTACTTACGTACTACGGGATATCCCTCAGCCATGGAATCAATGTCATAAAGACAGTAGCAGCAAAAGGACTGTATTAAGGTACGATGATTCTAAGGGAAATAAGTAACACAGAAAAAGAAACTTCTCATAAGCTATCACTTATGAAGGGAATGTAAACATGGCTACACATGAGCTGAATTAGAAAACAGAACAGAGTCCCACATTTAGGGAAAAAAAAAAACCCTTATGCCTGCTCTAGGGGAAAGGTGAGGTGGCTGGAAGCATAAAGCCAGAGTTTGATATTAGCACAGGTAGCGTTCCATAAAACAAATGTGTAATAGACAAGACCTACTCCTTGCTCAGTGATCTGAACGCAACATCCCCTATTCCCTGCAGATTAATATATCTGACTAGAAAGAATCTTAATACCTATGTATTGCTATGTCTCCGTAAGGGAATCAAGAGTGTATAGAGTGGCATAAACACGGCAGTGAAAATCAGCTCAAGCCCATTATAAAAATAAATTTCAATCTACAACACAAAAAGAGCGAAATCCTTACAGAATTCGTTAAGGGGCTCTGATGCAATTGGGACTGACCACATCTACACCCACAGCTGGATGAGACATAAGGCTGGACACATGGGGCTGAGAGGATTGGTGACGTTTTGTGAGCAAATGCAGACCATTTAAAGCAATAATGCGTGCAACCGATTCCTTGGGTCTCAACTCTCTGGGGTCCAGGGAATCTTATTGCAGCTGAAACATGCATGAGAAACCCAGAGGATGGGACAATGTGTAATCTGGACAGGTTTCGAAAATACACCTCCTTCATCATCTCCTTGTGCTCAGGTTCTCCATTCCAGCCACTTTACTATAAATCACCCCGCCTAGAGAGTCAGTGCCTTTAACCTCCTGTTTCACACAGTTTGCAATTTGTGCAGAGATCAGGGCAGATATTTCCACGGAGAAGGACAATACCAGATTCATTAAACAAACTTATGGTTCACCAATGGAAAGGTGTGAGGATTGGTTTCATTACGATATTGGGGTTAACAGACTTATACAAACATAGGTGAAATATATAATCACCAAAGACCTACGGAATACCAAGAGAAGACTACTCAACATTCTGTCATAACGTCCATGGGAAAAGGATCCCAGGAAGAACTGACATCTGTATATGTGTAAAAGAACCACATCTCCCACACCTGTAACATGCCAATCATTGTAATCAAACTTGCTATAATAAAAAATAAAAAATTAAATTAAAATCATGAACAAGAAGTAGTGATGAAAATTTGAGGGGCTTTCTCCTGGCACATTCCATTCTAAATTCCAATCTAGAACACGACTTCCTTTGAGGCCATGTTGCCCTAGTAATCAGATTTGGTAAGGGAGAACTGCTGCCACCTTGCGGCCGTTTCATACAACAGCAGGTTTAATCCCTGCGCTAATGGTCAGTTGATATTCAAAATCATTGCAGGCCTGTAAATGACACCTGCCCTGAAAACAAATCCTGGGGTCACATATCGACCAAAAATTCAAAGGACGTCCATATTTCAAAACGACCGTTTCAAAAGGCATATTTTACGCACAATAGTGTTTTGCTTCTTTTTCTTTCTTTCCTTTTTTTAAAAAAAACGGGAATGGAAAAAGGCATCCCTCAGAATGGGCGAAAATTGTTGCAAACGAATCAATGGACAAAGGTTTAATCTCCAATATATATAAACGGCTCGTGCAGCTTAATATTAAAAAAAAACAAACAAACCAATACAAAAAGTGGGCAGTAGATCTAAACAGACTTTTCTTCAAAGAAGACACAGAGATGGCCAAGATGCACATGAAAAGCTGCTCAACATCACTTATTATAGGTGAAAGGCAAATCAAAACTACAATGAGGTATCACCTCACACCTGTTAGAATCGGCATCATGAGAAAATCTACAAACAACAAATTCTGGGGAGGGTGTGGACAAAAGGAACCTTCTTCCGCTATTTGTGGGAATGTAAATTGATACAGTCACTATGGAGAACAGTATGGAGGTTCCTTTAAAAAACGAAAAGGAGAATTACCATAGGATCCAGCAATCCCACTTCTGGGCATATACCCAGAGAAAACCATAAATCACAAAGACACATTCACCACAATGTTCATTGCAGCACTATTTACAATAGCCAGGTAATGGAAGCAACCGAAATGCCCACAGACAGACGAATGGATAACGATGTGGTACATATTTAAAATGGAATATTACTCAGCCATATGAAGGAATGAAACTGGGTCATTTGTAGAGACGTTGATGGATCTAGAGACTGTCATACAGAGTGAAGTAAGTCAGAAAGAGAAAAACAAATATTTTATATTAATGCATATATGTGGAACCTAGAAAAATTGTACAGATGAACTGGTTTGCAGGGCAGAAATAGAGACACAGAGGTAGAGAACAAACGTATGGACACCACGTGGGGGAAGCCATGGGGTGGTGGTGGTGGGATGAGTTGAGAGATTGGGATTGACCTGTATACATGTATATGCATAAAACAGATAACTAATAATAACCTGCTGAATATAAAAATAAATAAAATTAAATTTCAAAATTTTTAAAAATACAATTTAAAAATAAAACAGAAAAAAGTTCTTCCATTCACACAGATGTATTTATATGAATGAATTATTTCCATGCTTATATCTATAAATACATAAAAGAGGAATTAAATCTAAGTTGAAACAAAAAAGAAAAAAAAAACCTGAACCTAAGAGTTATACAGAGAAAAACCCTACCAAGGCCCTTGCCCTAGTGGTAAACAATTCTGAAATTGGTCAGAGGTGGGGAATCATCTCCCATACAGCCAGCTGCCTCGCACCCCCAAGCAATGAGCATCCTCATTACAAACCTGGGGGACAGTGCCGAGGACTCTGTGAGTAAACGTGAACTGAGCCCCACACCAGCTGCTGCTGAACTGTTCCCATCCTTCCCAGGTAAAACACCTGAATATGTACAAGGGCTTGAAAGCCTAGAGGAAGGGCCGTGGAGCCACACAAGCGACAGCACGTAGGCCAACTTGGTGCCTGCAGGCCAGCCAGGATGGCCCTGTCCCCGGGCGCTCTACTGGAAGTTTCCATTTTCCTGCCTGAGATACCCCTCCTGTACCGGCCTCCACTCCTTTTTTTCCTTCCTCACTTCAGCCCGGAGAGGAATTCCAGTGCAAGTTATGTGTGACACATCCTCTTCTTTACAGGTGGCAGCCTGGCAACTCCTGCAGAAAGACCAGGAGAGCCCCACACACACCGGGCCACCCACAAAGCAGTGGACCCTCAAACCCTGCCACCAGCACAGCCCCGAGACTGCTGACGGGGCAGAGAATATGGAGTCAGGCACAGCTGCAGGGTCTATGGCTGCCTGGAGTGCTGTTTATATTGAACTCAACCCAAGCACACCTGGGGAGGGCTTGCTGGCAGGGTCAGGCTGAACAGGTCAGCTAATCTTCAGCCCTCAGGGAATCACATTACAGAAAATGGACCTCGCTAAGACACAATATTAGCCAAGGAAAAAAAGGACACAATGCCATTTGCAGGACCGTAGATGAGTCTAGAGATAATCACGTGACTTGTAGTAAGTCAGAAAGTGAAACACACTTATAGTATCATATCACTTATAGGTGTTACCTAAAAATGGATACCAGGGCAGATATTTCCACGGAGAAGGGCAATCACAGATTCATTAAACAAACTTATGGTTCACCAATGGAAAGGTGTGAGGATTGAATACATTACGATATTGGGGTTAACAGACATATACAAACACAGGTGAAATATATAATCACCAAAGACCTACGGAATACCAAGGAAAGACTACTCAACATTCTGTCATAACGTAAATGGGAAAAGGATCCCAGGCAGAACAGACATATGTATATGTGTAAAAGAAACACATCTTGCACACCTACAACAAGCCAAACGTTGTAATCAAACTTGCTGTAATAAAAAATAAAAAATTAAATTAAAAACACGAACAAGAAGTAGTGAGACAAACTTGAGGGGCTTTCTCCTGGCACATTCCGTTCTACATTACAATCTAGAACGCGACTTCCATTGAGGCTGTGCTGCCCTAGTAACCAGATTTGGTAAGGGAGAACTGCTGCCACCATGTGGCCGTTTCACACAACTGCAGCTTTACTCCCAGCACTAATGGTCAGTGGATATTCAAAATCATTACAGGCCTGTAAATGACACCTGCCCTGAAAACAAATCCTGGGGTCATATATCGACCAAAAAATTCAAAAGACGTCCATATTTCAAAACGACAGTTTCAAGAGGCATATTTCACGCACATTACTGTTCTGCTTCTTTTGCTTTCTTTCTTCTTAGGTTTAAAAAAAAAGGGAATGGAAAAAGGCAACCCTCAGAATGGGCGAAAACTTTCACAAACGAATCAATGGACAAAGGTTTAATCTCCAATATATATAAACAGCTCATGAAGCTTAATATTAATAAAACAAACAACCCAATACAAAAATGTGCAGAAGGTCTAAAGAGACGTTCCTTCAAAGAAGTCACAGAGATGGCCAAGACGCACATGAAAAGCTGCTCAACATCACTAATTATTAGAGAAATGCAAATCAAAACTACAATGAGTTATGACCTCACACCTGTTTTAATCGGCATCATCAGAAAATCTACAAACCACTAATTCTGGGGAGGGTGTGGACAAAAGGAACCCTCTTCCTCTAATGTTGGGAAGGTAAATTGATTCAGTCACTATGGACAACAGTATGGAGGTTCCTTTAAAAAAGTAAAAAGAGAATTTCCATAGGATCCAGCAATCCCACTTCTGGGCATATACCCAGAGAAAACCATAAATCACAAAGACACATTCACCACAATGTTCATTGCAGCACTATTTACAATAGCCAGGTAATGGAAGCAACCTAAATGCCCACAGACAGGCGAATGGATAAAGATCTGGTACATATATAAAATGGAATATTACTCAGCCTTAAAAAGGAAAGAAACAGGGTCATTTGTAGAGAAGTCGATGGATCTAGAGACTGTCATACAGAGTGAAGTAAGTCAGAAAGAGAAAAACAAATATTGTATATTAATGCCTATATGTGGAACCTAGAAAAATGGTACCGATGAACTGGTATGTAGGGCAGAAATAGAGACACAGAGGTAGAGAACAAACGTATGGACACCAAGTGTGGGAAGCCATGGGGTGGTGGTGGTGGGATGAGTTGGGAGATTGGGATTGACCTGTATACATGTATATGCATAAAATAGATAACTAATAATAACCTGCTGTATAAAATAAATAAATAAACTTAAATTTCAAATTTTTTAAAAATAAACTATAAAAATAAAATAGAAAAATGTTCTTCCATTCACACAGATGTATTTATATGAATGAATTATTTCCAAGCTTATATCTATAAATACATAAAAGAAGAACAGAATGTAACAGGGACCAAAAAAGAAAAAAAAATACCTGAACCTAAAAGTTATACAGAGGAAAACCCTACCAAGGCACTTGCTCCAGTCATAAACAATTCTGAAATTGGTCAGAGGTGGAAAATCATCTCCCATACTGCCAGCAGCCCCGCCCCCCCACGCAAGGAGCGTCCTCATTGCAATCCTGGGGACGGTGCCGAGGACTCTGTGAGTAAATGTGAGCTCAGCCCCAGGCTAGCTGCTGCTGAACTGTTCCCACCCTTCCCAGGTAAAACACCTGAATATGTACAAGGGCTTGAAAGCCTAGAGGAAGGGCCGTGGAGCCACACCAGCGACAGCACGCAGGCCAAATTGTGCCTGCAGGCCAGCCAGGTTGGTCCAGGCACCTGGCGCTCTTCTGGAAGCTTTCCATTGCCCTGCCTGAGATACCCCTCCTGTCCCGGCCCCCACTCCTTTTTTTCCTTCCTCACCTCAGCCCGGAGAGGAATTGCAGTGGAAGTTATGGGTGACACATCCTCTTCTTTACAGGTGGCAGCCTGGCAACTCCTGCAGATAGTCCAGCAGAGACCCACTGACACCGGGCCACCAACAAAGCCCTGGAACCTCACACCCTGCCACCAGCACAGCCCCGAGACTGCTGACGGGGCAGAGAATATGGAGTCAGGCACAGCTGCAGGGGCTTTTGCTGCCTGGAGTGCTCTTTATATTGACCTCAACCCAGGCACACCTGGAGAGGGCTTGCCGGCAGGGTCAGGCTGCCCAGGTCAGCTAATTCTCAGCCCTCAGGGAATCACATTGCAGAAAATGGACCTCGCTAAGACAGAATATTCGCCAAGGAAAAAAAGGACACAATGCCATTTGCAGCACCGTAGATGAGTCTAGAGGTAATCACGTGAATTGTAGTAAGTCAGAAAGTGAAAGACACATATCGTATCATATCACTTATAGGTGTTACCTAAAAATGGATACCAGGGCAGATATTTCCACGGAGAAGGGCAATCACAGATTCATTAAACAAACTTATGGTTCACCAATGGAAAGGTGTGAGGATTGGATTCATTACGATATTGGGGTTAACAGACATACACAAACACAGGTGAAATATATAATCACCAAAGACCTACGGAATACCAAGGGAAGACTACTCAACATTCTGTCATAATGTACATGGGAAAAGGATCCCAGGAAGAACAGACATATGTATATGTGTAAAAGAAACACATCTTGCACACCTACAACAAGCCCAACGTTGTAATCAAGATTGCTGTAATAAAAAATAAAATAAATATTTTAAAAACACGAACAAGAAGTAGTGAGACAAACTTGAGGGGCTTTCTCGTGACACATTCCGTTCTAAATTCCAATCTAGAACGCGACTTCCAGTGAGGCTCTGCTGCCCTAGTAACCAGATTTGGTAAGGGAGAACTGCTGCCACCATGTGGCCGTTTCACACAACTGCAGATTTAATCCCAGCACTAAAGGTCAGTGGATATTCAAAATCATTACAGGCCTGTAAATGACACCTGCCCTGAAAACAAATCCTGGGGTCATATATCGACCAAAAAATTCAAAAGACGTCCATATTTCAAAATGACAATTTCAAGAGGCATATTTCACGCACATTAGTGTTCTGCTTCTTTTGCTTTCTTTCTTGCTTTCTTTGTTAAAAAAAGGGAATGGAAAAAGCAACCCTCAGAATGAGCGAAAACGTTCGCAAACGAATCAATGGACACAGGTTCAATCGCCAATATATATAAACAGCTCATGAAGCTTAATATTAATAAAACAAACAACCCAATACAAAAATGGGCAGAAGATCTAAATAGACGTTTCTTCACAGAAGACACAGAGATGGCCAAGACGCTCATGAAAAGCTGCTCAACATCACTAATTATTAGAGAAATGCAAATCAAAACAACAATGAGGTAAGACCTCACACCTGTTAGAATAGGCATCATTCGAAAATCTACAAACCACAAATTCTGGGGAGGGTGTGGACAAAAGGAACCCCCTTCCACTATTGGTGGGAATGTAAATTGATACAGTCACTATGGAGAACAGTATGGAGGTTCCTTTAAAAAACTCAAAGGAGAATTACCATAGGATCCAGCAATCCCACTTTTGGGCATATACCCAGAGTAAACCATAAATCACAAAGACACATTCACCACAATGTTCATTGCAGCACTATTTACAATAGCCATGTAATGGAAGCAAACTAAATGCCCACAGACAGGCGAATGGATAAAGATGTGGTACATATATAAAATGGAATATTACTCAGCCATAAAAAGGAATGAAACTGGGTCATTTGTAGAGAAGTCGATGGATCTAGAGACTGTCATACAGAATGAAGTAAGTCAGAAAGAGAAAAACAAATATTGTATATTAATGCCTATATGTGGAACCTAGAAAAATGCTACAGATGAACTGGTTTGCAGGGCAGAAATAGAGACACAGAGGTAGAGAACAAACGTATCGACACAAAGTGGGGGAAGCCATGGGGTGGTGGTGGTGGGATGAGTTGGGAGATTGGGATTGACCTGTATACATGTATATGCATAAAATAGATAACTAATAACAACCTGCTGTACAAAATAAATAAATAAACTTAAATTTCAAAATTTTAAAAAATAAAACAGAAAAAAGTTCTTCCATTCACACAGATGTATTTATATGAATGAATTATTTCCATGCTTATATCTATAAATACATAAAAGAAGAACAGAATGTAACTGGGTCGAAAAAAAGAAAAAAAATACCTGAAACTAACAGTTATACAGAGGAAAACACTACCAAGGCACTTGCTCCAGTGGTAAACAATTCTGAAATTGGTCAGAGGTGGGGAATCATCTCCCATAGAGCCAGCAGCCCCGCCCGCCCACGCAAGGAGCGTCCTTATTGCAAAGCTGGGGGACCGTGCCGAGGCCTCTGTGAGTAAACGTGAGCTGAGCCCCAGGCCAGCTGCTGCTGAACTGTTCCCACCCTTCCCAGGTGAAACACCTGAATATGTACAAGGGCTTGAAAGCCTAGAGGAAGGGCCGTGGAGCCACACCAGCGACAGCACGCAGGCCACCTTGGTGCCTGCAGGTCAGCCAGGATGGTCCTGGCCACGGGCGCTCTTCTGGAAGCTTTCCATTGCCCTGCCTGAGATACCCCTCCTGTCCCGGCCCCCACTCCTTTTTTTCCTTCCTCACCTCAGCCCGGAGAGATATTCCAGTGGAAGTTATGGGTGACACATCCTCTTCTTTACAGGTGGCAGCCTGGCAACTCCTGCAGAAAGTCCAGCAGAGCCCCACTCACACCGGGCCACCCACAAAGCCGTGGACCCTCACACCCTCCCAACAGCACAGCCCCGAGACTGCTGACGGGGCAGAGAATATGGAGTCAGGCACAGCTGCAGGGGCTATTGCTGCCTGGAGTGCTGTTTATATTGACCTCAACCCTGGCACACCTGGGGAGGGCTTGCCGGCAGGGTCAGGCTGCCCAGGTCAGCTAATCCTCAGCCCTCATGGAATCACATTGCAGAAAATGGACCTCGCTAAGACAGAATATTCGCCAAGGAAAAGAAGCACACAATGCCATTTGCAGCACCGTAGATGAGTCTAGAGGTAATCACGTGACTTGGAGTAAGTCAGAAAGTGAAAGACACATATCATATCATATCACTTATAGGTGTTACCTATAAATTGATACCAGGGCAGATATTTCCACGGAGAAGGGCAATCACAGATTCATTAAACAAACTTATGGTTCACCAAAGGAAAGGTGTGAGGATTGAATTCATTACGATATTGGGGTTAACAGACATATACAAACACAGTAGACATATATAATCACCAAAGACCTACGGAGTACCAAGAGAAGACTACTCAACATTCTGTCATAACGTACATGGGAAAAGGATCCCAGGAAGAACAGACATATGTATATGTGTAAAAGAACCACCTCTTGCACACCTACAACAAGCTAAACGTTGTACTCAAACTTGCTGTAATAAAAAATAAATATTAAATTAAAAACACGAACAAGAAGTAGTGAGACAAACTTGAGGGGCTTTCTCCTGGCACATTCCGTTCTACATTCCAATCTAGAACGTGACTTCCATTGAGGCTCTGCTGCCCTAGTAACCAGATTTGGTAAGGGAGAACTGCTGCCACCTTGTGGCCGTTTCACACAACAGCAGCTTTAATCCCAGCGCTAATGGTCAGTGGATATTCCAAATCATTACAGGCCTGTAAATGACACCTGCCCTGAAAACAAATCCTGGGGTCATATATCGACCAAAAAATTCAAAAGACGTCCATATTTCAAAACGACAGTTTCAAGAGGCATATTTCACGCACATTAGTGTTCTGCTTTTGATTTCTTTCTTTCTTTGTTAAAAAAACGGGAATGGAAAAAGGCAACCCTCAGAATGGGCGAAAACTTTCACAAACGAATCAATGGACCAAGGTTTAATCTCCAATATATATAAACAGCTCATGCAGCTTAATATTAATAAAACAAACAACCCAATACAAAAATGGGCAGAAGATCTAAATAGACGTTTCTTCAAAGAAGACACAGAGATGGCCAAGACGCAGATGAAAAGCTGCTCAACATCACTAATTATTAGAGAAATGCAAATCAAAACTACAATGAGTTATGACCTCACACCTGTTTTAATCGGCATCATCAGAAAATCTACAAACCACTAATTCTGGGGAGGGTGTGGACAAAAGGAACCCTCTTCCTCTAATGTTGGGAAGGTAAATTGATTCAGTCACTATGGACAACAGTATGGAGGTTCCTTTAAAAAAGTAAAAAGAGAATTTCCATAGGATCCAGCAATCCCACTTCTGGGCATATACCCAGAGAAAACCATAAATCACAAAGACACATTCACCACAATGTTCATTGCAGCACTATTTACAATAGCCAGGTAATGGAAGCAACCTAAATGCCCACAGACAGACGAATGGATAAAGATGTGGTACATATATAAAATGGAATATTACTCAGCCATAAAAAGGAATGAAACTGGGTCATTTGTAGAGAAGTTGATGGATCTAGAGACTGTCATACAGAGTGAAGTAAGTCAGAAAGAGAAAAACAAATATGGTATATTAATGCCTATATGTGGAACCTAGAAAAATGGTACAGATGAACTGGTTTGCAGGGCAGAAATAGAGACACAGAGGTAGAGAACAAACGTATGGACACAAAGAGGGGGAAGCCATGGGGTGGTGTTGGTGGGATGAGTTGGGACATTGGGATTGACCTGTATACATGTCTATGCATAAAATAGATAACTAATAATAACCTACTGTATAAAAATAAATAAATAAAATTAAGTTTCAAAAATTTTAAAAATAAAATGTAAAAATAAAACAGAAAAAAATGTTCTTCCATTCACACTGATGTATTTATAAGAATGAATTATTTCCATGCTTATATCCATAAATACATAAAAGAGGAATAAAATCTAACTTGAACCAAAAAAGAAAAAAGAAAACTGAACCTAACAGTTATACAGAGGAAAACACTACCAAGGCACTTGCTCCAGTGGTAAACAATTCTGAAATTGGTCAGAGGTGGGGAATCATCTCCCATAGAGCCAGCAGCCCCGCCCGCCCACGCAAGGAGCGTCCTTATTGCAAAGCTGGGGGACCGTGCCGAGGCCTCTGTGAGTAAACGTGAGCTGAGCCCCAGGCCAGCTGCTGCTGAACTGTTCCCACCCTTCCCAGGTGAAACACCTGAATATGTACAAGGGCTTGAAAGCCTAGAGGAAGGGCCGTGGAGCCACACCAGCGACAGCACGCAGGCCACCTTGGTGCCTGCAGGTCAGCCAGGATGGTCCTGGCCACGGGCGCTCTTCTGGAAGCTTTCCATTGCCCTGCCTGAGATACCCCTCCTGTCCCGGCCCCCACTCCTTTTTTTCCTTCCTCACCTCAGCCCGGAGAGATATTCCAGTGGAAGTTATGGGTGACACACCCTCTTCTTTACAGGTGGCAGCCTGGCAACTCCTGCAGAAAGTCCAGCAGAGCCCCACTCACACCGGGCCACCCACAAAGCCGTGGACCCTCACACCCTCCCAACAGCACAGCCCCGAGACTGCTGACGGGGCAGAGAATATGGAGTCAGGCACAGCTGCAGGGGCTATTGCTGCCTGGAGTGCTGTTTATATTGACCTCAACCCTGGCACACCTGGAGAGGGCTTGCCGGCAGGGTCAGGCTGCCCAGGTCAGCTAATCCTCAGCCCTCAGGGAATCACATTGCAGAAAATGGACCTCGCTAAGACAGAATATTCGCCAAGGAAAAGAAGCACACAATGCCATTTGCAGCACCGTAGATGAGTCTAGAGGTAATCACGTGACTTGGAGTAAGTCAGAAAGTGAAAGACACATATCATATCATATCACTTATAGGTGTTACCTATAAATTGATACCAGGGCAGATATTTCCACGGAGAAGGGCAATCACAGATTCATTAAACAAACTTATGGTTCACCAAAGGAAATGTGTGAGGATTGAATTCATTACGATATTGGGGTTAACAGACATATACAAACACAGTAGACATATATAATCACCAAAGTCCTACGGAGTACCAAGAGAAGACTACTCAACATTCTGTCATAACGTACATGGGAAAAGGATCCCAGGAAGAACAGACATATGTATATGTGTAAAAGAACCACCTCTTGCACACCTACAACAAGCTAAACGTTGTACTCAAACTTGTTGTAATAAAAAATAAATATTAAATTAAAAACACGAACAAGAAGTAGTGAGACAAACTTGAGGGGCTTTCTCCTGGCACATTCCGTTCTACATTCCAATCTAGAACGCGACTTCCATTGAGGCTCTGCTGCCCTAGTAACCAGATTTGGTAAGGGAGAACTGCTGCCACCTTGTGGCCGTTTCACACAACAGCAGCTTTAATCCCAGCGCTAATGGTCAGTGGATATTCCAAATCATTACAGGCCTGTAAATCACACATGCCCTGAAAACAAATCCTGGGGACATATATCGACCAAAAAATTCAAAAGACGTCCATATTTCAAAACGACAGTTTCAAGAGGCATATTTCACGCACATTAGTGTTCTGATTCTTTTTTTTTCTTTCTTTCTTTGTTAAAAAAACGGGAATGGAAAAAGGCAACCCTCAGAATGGGCGAAAATAGTTGCAAACGAATCAATGGACCAAGGTTTAATCTCCAATATATATAAACAGCTCATGCAGCTTAATATTAATAAAACAAACAACCCAATACAAAAATGGGCAGAAGATCTAAATAGACGTTTCTTCAAAGAAGACACAGAGATGGCCAAGACGCAGATGAAAAGCTGCTCAACATCACTAATTATTAGAGAAATGCAAATCAAAACTACAATGAGGTAAGACCTCACACCTGTTAGAATCGGCATCATCAGATAATCTACAAACAACAAATTCTGGGGAGGGTGTGGACAAAAGGAACCCTCTTCCGCTATTGGTGGGAATGTAAATTGATACAGTCACTATGGAGAACAGTATGGAGGTTCCGTTAAAAAACTAAAAACAGAATTACCATAGGATCCAGCAATCCCACTTCTGGGCATATACCCAGAGAAAACCATAAATCACAGAGACACATTCACCACAATGTTCATTGCAGCACTATTTACAATAGCCAGGTAATGGAAGCAACCTAAATGCCCACAGACAGACGAATGGATAAAGATGTGGTACATATATAAAATGGAATATTACTCAGCCATAAAAAGGAATGAAACTGGGTCATTTGTAGAGAAGTTGATGGATCTAGAGACTGTCATACAGAGTGAAGTAAGTCAGAAAGAGAAAAACAAATATTGTATATTAATGCCTGTATGTGGAACCTAGAAAAATGCTACAGATGAACTGGTTTGCAGGGCAGAAATAGAGACACAGAGGTAGAGAACAAACGTATGGACACAAAGTGGGGGAAGCCATGGGGTGGTGGTGGTGGGATGAGTTGGGAGATTGGGATTGACCTGTATACATGTCTATGCATAAAATAGATAACTAATAATAACCTAGTGTATAAAAAAATAAATAAAATTAAATTTCAAAATTTTTAAAAATAAAATGTAAAAATAAAACAGAAAAAAAGTTCTTCCATTCACACTGATGTATTTATAAGTATGAATTATTTCCATGCTTATATCTATAAATACATAAAAGAGGAATAAAATCTAACTTGAACCAAAAAAGAAAAAAGAAAACTGAACCTAACAGTTATACAGAGGAAAACACTACCAAGGCACTTGCTCCAGTGGTAAACAATTCTGAAATTGGTCAGAGTTGGGGAATCATCTCCCATACAGCCAGCAGCCCCACCCGCCCACGCAAGGAGCGTCCTTATTGCAAAGCTGGGGGACCGTGCCAAGGCCTCTGTGAGTAAACGTGAGCTGAGCCCCAGGCCAGCTGCTGCTGAACTGTTCCCACCCTTCCAGGTGAAACACCTGAATATGTACAAGGGCTTGAAAGCCTAGAGGAAGGGCCGTGGAGCCACACCAGCGAAAGCACGCAGGCCAACTTGGTGCCTGCAGGTCAGCCAGGATGGTCCTGGCCACGGGCGCTCTTCTGGAAGCTTTCCATTGCCCTGCCTGAGATACCCCTCCTGTCCCGGCCACCACTCCTTTTTTTCCTTCCTCACCTCAGCCCGGAGAGATACTCCAGTGGAAGTTATGGGTGACACATCCTCTTCTTTACAGGTGGCAGCCTGGCAACTCCTGCAGAAAGTCCAGCAGAGCCCCACTCACACCGGGCCACCCACAAAGCCGTGGACCCTCACAGACTCCCACCAGCACAGCCCCGAGACTGCTGATGGGGCAGAGAATATGGAGTCAGGCACAGCTGCAGGGGCTATTGCTGCCTGGAGTGCTGTTTATATTGACCTCAACCCAGGCACACCTGGGGAGGGCTTGCCGGCAGGGTCAGGCTGCCCAGGTCAGCTAATCCTCAGCCCTCAGGGAATCACATTGCAGAAAATGGACCTCGCTAAGACAGAATATTCGCCAAGGAAAAGAAGCACACAATGCCAATTGCAGCACCGTAGATGAGTCTAGAGGTAATCACGTGACTTGGAGTAAGTCAGAAAGTGAAAGACACATATCATATCATATCACTTATAGGTGTTACCTATAAATTGATAACAGGGCAGATATTTCCACGGAGAAGGGCAATCACAGATTCATTAAACAAACTTATGGTTCACCAAAGGAAAGGTGTGAGGATTGAATTCATTACGATATTGGGGTTATCAGACATATACAAACACAGTAGACATATATAATCACCAAAGACCTACGGAGTACCAAGAGAAGACTACTCAACATTCTGTCATAACGTACATGGGAAAAGGATCCCAGGAAGAACAGACATATGTATATGTGTAAAAGAACCACCTCTTGCACACCTACAACAAGCTAAACGTTGTACTCAAACTTGCTGTAATAAAAAATAAAAAATTAAATTAAAAACACGAACAAGAAGTAGTGAGACAAACTTGAGGGGCTTTCTCCTGGCACATTCCGTTCTACATTCCAATCTAGAACGCGACTTCCATTGAGGCTCTGCTGCCCTAGTAACCAGATTTGGTAAGGGAGAACTGCTGCCACCTTGTGGCCGTTTCACACAACAGCAGCTTTAATCCCAGCGCTAATGGTCCGTGGATATTCCAAATCATTACAGGCCTGTAAATGACACCTGCCCTGAAAACAAATCCTGGGGTCATTTATTGACCAAAAAATTCAAAGGACGTCCATATTTCAAAACGACAGTTTCAAGAGGCATATTTCACGCACATTAGTGTTCTGATTCTTTTGCTTTCTTTCTTTCTTTCTTAAAAAAACGGGAATGGAAAAAGGTAACCCTCAGAAGGGGCGAAAAAGTTCACAAAAGAATCAATGGACAAAGGTTTAATCTCCAATATATATATACAGATAATGCAGCTTAATATTAATACAACAAACAACCCAATACAAAAATGGGCAGAAGATCTAAATAGACGTTTCTTCAAAGAAGACACAGAGATGGCCAAGACGCACATGAAAAGCTGCTCAACATCACTAATTATTAGAGAAATGCAAATCAAAACTACAATGAGGTAAGACCTCACACCTGTTAGAATCGGCATCATCAGATAATCTACAAACAACAAATTCTGGGGAGGGTGTGGACAAAAGGAACCCTCTTCCACTATTGGTGGGAATGTAAATTGATATAGTCACTATGGAGAACAGTATGGAGGTTCCTTTTAAAAACTAAAAAGAGAATTACCATAGGATCCAGCAATCCCACTTCTGGGCATATACCCAGAGAAAACCATAAATCACAGAGACACATTCACCACAATGTTCATTGCAGCACTATTTACAATAGCCAGGTAATGGAAGCAACCTAAATGCCCACAGACAGACGAATGGATAAAGATGTGGTACATATATAAAATGGAATATAACTCAGCCATAAAAAGGAATGAAACTGAGTCATTTGTAGATAAGTTGATGGATCTAGAGACTGTCATACAGAGTGAAGTAAGTCAGAAAGAGAAAAACAAATATTGTATATTAATGCCTGTATGTGGAACCTAGAAAAATGCTACAGATGAACTGGTTTGCAGGGCAGAAATAGAGACACAGAGGTAGAGAACAAACGTATCGACACAAAGTGGGGGAAGCCATGGGGTGGTGGTGGTGGGATGAGTTGGGAGATTGGGATTGACCTGTATACATGTCTATGCATAAAATAGATAACTAATAATAACCTAGTGTATAAAAAAATAAATAAAATTAAATTTCAAAATTTTTAAAAATAAAATGTAAAAATAAAACAGAAAAAAAGTTCTTCCATTCACACTGATGTATTTATAAGAATGAATTATTTCCATGCTTATATCTATAAATACATAAAAGAGGAATAAAATCTAACTTGAACCAAAAAAGAAAAAAGAAAACTGAACCTAACAGTTATACAGAGGAAAACACTACCAAGGCACTTGCTCCAGTGGTAAACAATTCTGAAATTGGTCAGAGTTGGGGAATCATCTCCCATACAGCCAGCAGCCCCACCCGCCCACGCAAGGAGCATCCTTATTGCAAAGCTGGGGGACCGTGCCGAGGCCTCTGTGAGTAAACGTGAGCTGAGCCCCAGGCCAGCTGCTGCTGAACTGTTCCCACCCTTCCCAGGTGAAACACCTGAATATGTACAAGGGCTTGAAAGCCTAGAGGAAGGGCCGTGGAGCCACACCAGCGAAAGCACGCAGGCCAACTTGGTGCCTGCATGTCAGCTAGGATGGTCGTGGCCACGGGCGCTCTTCTGGAAGCTTTCCATTGCCCTGCCTGAGATACCCCTCCTGTCCCGGCCCCCACTCCTTTTTTTCCTACCTCACCTCAGCCCGGAGAGATATTCCAGTGGAAGTTATGGGTGACACATCCTCTTCTTTACAGGTGGCAGCCTGGCAACTCCTGCAGAAAGTCCAGCAGAGCCCCACTCACACCGGGCCACCCACAAAGCCGTGGACCCTCACATCCTCCCACCAGCACAGCCCCGAGACTGCTGATGGGGCAGAGAATATGGAGTCAGGCACAGCTGCAGGGGCTATTGCTGCCTGGAGTGCTGTTTATATTGACCTCAACCCAGGCACACCTGGAGAGGGCTTGCCGGCAGGGTCAGGCTGCCCAGGTCAGCTAATCCTCAGCCCTCAGGGAATCACATTGCAGAAAATGGACCTCGCTAAGACAGAATATTCGCCAAGGAAAAGAAGCACTCAATGCCATTTGCAGCACCGTAGATGAGTCTAGAGGTAATCACGTGACTTGGAGTAAGTCAGAAAGTGAAAGACACATATCATATCATATCACTTATATGTGTTACCTATAAATTGATACCAGGGCAGATATTTCCACGGAGAAGGGCAATCACAGATTCATTAAACAAACTTATGGTTCACCAAAGGAAAGGTGTGAGGATTGAATTCATTACGATATTGGGGTTAACAGACATATACAAACACAGTAGACATATATAATCACCAAATACCTACGGAGTACCAAGAGAAGACTACTCAACATTCTGTCATAACGTACATGGGAAAAGGATCCCAGGAAGAACAGACAAATGTATATGTGTAAAAGAACCACCTCTTGCACACCTACAACAAGCTAAACGTTGTACTCAAACTTGCTGTAATAAAAAATAAATATTAAATTAAAAACACGAACAAGAAGTAGTGAGACAAACTTGAGGGGCTTTCTCCTGGCACATTCCGTTCTACATTCCAATCTAGAACGCGACTTCCATTGAGGCTCTGCTGCCCTAGTAACCAGATTTGGTAAGGGAGAACTGCTGCCACCTTGTGGCCGTTTCACACAACAGCAGCTTTAATCCCAGCGCTAATGGTCAGTGGATATTCCAAATCATTACAGGCCTGTAAATGACACCGGCCCTGAAAACAAATCCTGGGGTCATATATCGACCAAAAAATTCAAAAGACGTCCATATTTCAAAACGACAGATTCAAGAGGCATATTTCACGCACATTAGTGTTCTGATTCTTTTGCTTTCTTTCTTTCTTTGTTAAAAAAACGGGAATGGAAAAAGGCAACCCTCAGAATGGGCGGAAACTTTCAGAAACGAATCAATGGACCAAGGTTTAATCTCCAATATATATAAACAGCTCATGCAGCTTAATATTAATAAAACAAACAACCCAATACAAAAATGGGCAGAAGATCTAAATAGACGTTTCTTCATAGAAGACACAGAGATGGCCAAGACGCAGATGAAAAGCTGCTCAACATCACTAATTATTAGAGAAATGCAAATCAAAACTACAATGAGGTAAGACCTCACACCTGTTAGAATCGGCATCATCAGATAATCTACAAACAACAAATTCTGGGGAGGGTGTGGACAAAAGGAACACTCTTCCGCTATTGGTGGGAATGTAAATTGATACAGTCACTATGGAGAACAGTATGGAGGTTCCTTTAAAAAACTATAAACAGAATTACAATAGGATCCAGCAATCCCACTTCTGGGCATATACCCAGAGAAAACCATAAATCACAGAGACACATTCACCACAATGTTCATTGCAGCACTATTTACAATAGCCAGGTAATGGAAGCAACCTAAATGCCCACAGACAGACGAATGGATAAAGATGTGGTACATATATAAAATGGAATATTACTCAGCCATAAAAAGGAATGAAACTGGGTCATTTGTAGAGAAGTTGATGGATCTAGAGACTGTCATACAGAGTGAAGTAAGTCAGAGAGAGAAAAACAAATATTGTATATTAATGCCTATATGTGGAACCTAGAAAAATGCTACAGATGAACTGGTTTGCAGGGCAGAAATAGAGACACAGAGGTAGAGAACAAACGTATGGACACAAAGTGGGGGAAGCCATTGGGTGGTGGTGGTGGGATGAGTTGGGACATTGGGATTGACCTGTATACATGTCTATGCATAAAATAGATAACTAATAATAACCTACTGTATAAAAAAAATAAATAAAATTAAATTTCAAAATTTTCAAAAATAAAATGTAAAAATAAAACAGAAAAAATGTTCTTCCATTTACACTGATGTATTTATAAGAATGAATTATTTCCATGCTTATATCCATAAATACATAAAAGAGGAATAAAATCAAACTTGAACCAAAAAAGAAAAAAGAAAACTGAACCTAACAGTTATACAGAGGAAAACACTACCAAGGCACTTGCTCCAGTGGTAAACAATTCTGAAATTGGTCAGAGGTGGGGAATCATCTCCCATAGAGCCAGCAGCCCCGCCCGCCCACGCAAGGAGCGTCCTTATTGCAAAGCTGGGGGACCGTGCCGAGGCCTCTGTGAGTAAACGTGAGCTGAGCCCCAGGCCAGCTGCTGCTGAACTGTTCCCACCCTTCCCAGGTGAAACACCTGAATATGTACAAGGGCTTGAAAGCCTAGAGGAAGGGCCGTGGAGCCACACCAGCGACAGCACGCAGGCCACCTTGGTGCCTGCAGGTCAGCCAGGATGGTCCTGGCCACGGGCGCTCTTCTGGAAGCTTTCCATTGCCCTGCCTGAGATACCCCTCCTGTCCCGGCCCCCACTCCTTTTTTTCCTTCCTCACCTCAGACCGGAGAGATATTCCAGTGGAAGTTATGGGTGACACATCCTCTTCTTTACAGGTGGCAGCCTGGCAACTCCTGCAGAAAGTCCAGCAGAGCCCCACTCACACCAGGCCACCCAGAAAGCCGTGGACCCTCACACCCTCCCACCAGCACAGCCCCGAGACTGCTGACGGGGCAGAGAATATGGAGTCAGGCACAGCTGCAGGGGCCATTGCTGCCTGGAGTGCTGTTTATATTGACCTCAACCCAGGCACACCTGGGGAGGGCTTGCCGGCAGGGTCAGGCTGCCCAGGTCAGCTAATCCTCAGCCCTCAGGGAATCACATTGCAGAAAATGGACCTCGCTAAGACAGAATATTCGCCAAGGAAAAGAAGCACACAACGCCATTTGCAGCACCGTAGATGAGTCTAGAGGTAATCACGTGACTTGGAGTAAGTCAGAAAGTGAAAGACACATATCATATCATATCACTTATAGGTGTTACCTATAAATTGATACCAGGGCAGATATTTCCACGGAGAAGGGCAATCACAGATTCATTAAACAAACTTATGGTTCACCAAAGGAAATGTGTGAGGATTGAATTCATTACGATATTGGGGTTAACAGACATATACAAACACAGTAGACGTATATAATCACCAAAGACGTACGGAGTACCAAGAGAAGACTACTCAACATTCTGTCATAACGTACATGGGAAAAGGATCCCAGGAAGAACAGACATATGTATATGTGTAAAAGAACCACCTCTTGCACACCTACAACAAGCTAAACGTTGTACTCAAACTTGCTGTAATAAAAAATAAATATTAAATTAAAAACACGAACAAGAAGTAGTGAGACAAACTTGAGGGGCTTTCTCCTGGCACATTCCGTTCTACATTCCAATCTAGAACGCGACTTCCATTGAGGCTCTGCTGCCCTAGTAACCAGATTTGGTAAGGGAGAACTGCTGCCACCTTGTGGCCGTTTCACACAACAGCAGCTTTAATCCCAGCGCTAATGGTCAGTGGATATTCCAAATCATTACAGGCCTGTAAATGACACCTGCCCTGAAAACAAATCCTGGGGTCATATATCGACCAAAAAATTCAAAAGACGTCCATATTTCAAAACGACAGTTTCAAGAGGCATATTTCACGCACATTAGTGTTCTGATTCTTTTGCTTTCTTTCTTTCTTTGTTAAAAAAACGGGAATGGAAAAAGGCAACCCTCAGAATGGGCGAAAACTTTCACAAACGAATCAATGGACCAAGGTTTAATCTCCAATATATATAAACAGCTCATGCAGCTTAATATTAATACAACAAACAACCCAATACAAAAATGGGCAGAAGATCTAAATAGACGTTTCTTCAAAGAAGACACAGAGATGGCCAAGACGCAGATGAAAAGCTGCTCAACATCACTAATTATTAGAGAAATGCAAATCAAAACTACAATGAGGTAAGACCTCACACCTGTTAGAATCGGCATCATCAGATAATCTACAAACAACAAATTCTGGGGAGGGTGTGGAGAAAAGGAACCCTCTTCCGCTATTGGTGGGAATGTAAATTAATACAGTCACTATGGAGAACAGTATGGAGGTTCCTTTAAAAAACTAAAAAGAGAATTACCATAGGATCCAGCAATCCCACTTCTGGGCATATACCCAGAGAAAACCATAAATCACAAAGACACATTCACCACAATGTTCATTGCAGCACTATTTACAATAGCCAGGTAATGGAAGCAACCTAAATGCCCACAGACAGACGAATGGATAAAGATGTGGTACATATATAAAATGGAATATTACTCAGCCATAAAAAGGAATGAAACTGGGTCATTTGTAGAGAAGTTGATGGATCTAGAGACTGTCATACAGAGTGAAGTAAGTCAGAAAGAGAAAAACAAATATTGTATATTAATGCCTATATGTGGAACCTAGAAAAATGCTACAGATGAACTGGTTTGCAGGGCAGAAATAGAGACACAGAGGTAGAGAACAAACGTATCGACACAAAGTGGGGGAAGCCATGGGGTGGTGGTGGTGGGATGAGTTGGGACATTGGGATTGACCTGTATACATGTCTATGCATAAAATAGATAACTAATAATAACCTACTGTATAAAAAAAAATAAATAAAATTAAATTTCAAAAATTTTAAAAATAAAATGTAAAAATAAAACAGAAAAAATGTTCTTCCATTCACACTGATGTATTTATAAGAATGAATTATTTCCATGCTTATATCCATAAATACATAAAAGAGGAATAAAATCTAACTTGAACCAAAAAAGAAAAAAGAAAACTGAACCTAACAGTTATACAGAGGAAAACACTACCAAGGCACTTGCTCCAGTGGTAAACAATTCTGAAATTGGTCAGAGGTGGGGAATCATCTCCCATAGAGCCAGCAGCCCCGCCCGCCCACGCAAGGAGCGTCCTTATTGCAAAGCTGGGGGACCGTGCCGAGGCCTCTGTGAGTAAACGTGAGCTGAGCCCCAGGCCAGCTGCTGCTGAACTGTTCCCACCCTTCCCAGGTGAAACACCTGAATATGTACAAGGGCTTGAAAGCCTAGAGGAAGGGCCGTGGAGCCACACCAGCGACAGCACGCAGGCCACCTTGGTGCCTGCAGGTCAGCCAGGATGGTCCTGGCCACGGGCGCTCTTCTGGAAGCTTTCCATTGCCCTGCCTGAGATACCCCTCCTGTCCCGGCCCCCACTCCTTTTTTTCCTTCCTCACCTCAGCCCGGAGAGATATTCCAGTGGAAGTTATGGGTGACACATCCTCTTCTTTACAGGTGGCAGCCTGGCAACTCCTGCAGAAAGTCCAGCAGAGCCCCACTCACACCGGGCCACCCACAAAGCCGTGGACCCTCACAACCTCCCACCAGCACAGCCCCGAGACTGCTGACGGGGCAGAGAATATGGAGTCAGGCACAGCTGCAGGGGCTATTGCTGCCTGGAGTGCTGTTTATATTGACCTCAACCCAGGCACACCTGGAGAGGGCTTGCCGGCAGGGTCAGGCTGCCCAGGTCAGCTAATCCTCAGCCCTCAGGGAATCACATTGCAGAAAATGGACCTCGCTAAGACAGAATATTCGCCAAGGAAAAGAAGCACACAATGCCATTTGCAGCACCGTAGATGAGTCTAGAGGTAATCACGTGACTTGGAGTAAGTCAGAAAGTGAAAGACACATATCATATCATATCACTTATAGGTGTTACCTATAAATTGATACCAGGGCAGATATTTCCACGGAGAAGGGCAATCACAGATTCATTAAACAAACTTATGGTTCACCAAAGGAAAGGTGTGAGGATTGAATTCATTACGATATTGGGGTTAACAGACATATACAAACACAGTAGACATATATAATCACCAAAGACCTACGGAGTACCAAGAGAAGACTACTCAACATTCTGTCATAACGTACATGGGAAAAGGATCCCAGGAAGAACAGACATATGTATATGTGTAAAAGAACCACCTCTTGCACACCTACAACAAGCTAAACGTTGTACTCAAACTTGCTGTAATAAAAAATAAAAATTAAATTAAAAACACGAACAAGAAGTAGTGAGACAAACTTCAGGGGCTTTCTCCTGGCACATTCCGTTCTACATTCCAATCTAGAATGCGACTTCCATTGAGGCTCTGCTGCCCTAGTAACCAGATTTGGTAAGGGAGAACTGCTGCCACCTTGTGGCCGTTTCACACAACAGCAGCTTTAATCCCAGCGCTAATGGTCAGTGGATATTCCAAATCATTACAGGCCTGTAAATGACACCTGCCCTGAAAACAAATCCTGGGGTCATATATCGACGAAAAAATTCAAAAGACGTCCATATTTCAAAACGACAGTTTCAAGAGGCATATTTCACGCACATTAGTGTTCTGATTCTTTTGCTTTCTTTCTTTCTTTGTTAAAAAAACGGGAATGGAAAAAGGCAACCCTCAGAATGGGCGAAAACTTTCACAAACGAATCAATGGACCAAGGTTTAATCTCCAATATATATAAACAGCTCATGCAGCTTAATATTAATAAAACAAACAACCCAATACAAAAATGGGCAGAAGATCTAAATAGACGTTTCTTCAAAGAAGACACAGAGATGGCCAAGACGCAGATGAAAAGCTGCTCAACATCACTAATTATTAGAGAAATGCAAATCAAAACTACAATGAGGTAAGACCTCACACCTGTTAGAATCGGCATCATCAGATAATCTACAAACAACAAATTCTGGGGAGGGTGTGGACAAAAGGAACCCTCTTCCGCTATTGGTGGGAATGTAAATTGATACAGTCACTATGGAGAACAGTATGGAGGTTCCTTTAAAAAACTAAAAAGAGAATTACCATAGGATCCAGCAATCCCACTTCTGGGCATATACCCAGAGAAAACCATAACTCACAGAGACACATTCACCCCAATGTTCATTGCAGCACTATTTACAATAGCCAGGTAATGGAAGCAACCTAAATGCCCACAGACAGACGAATGGATAAAGATGTGGTACATATATAAAATGGAATATTACTCAGCCATAAAAAGGAATGAAACTGGGTCATTTGTAGAGAAGTTGATGGATCTAGAGACTGTCATACAGAGTGAAGTAAGTCAGAGAGAGAAAAACAAATATTGTATATTAATGCCTATATGTGGAACCTAGAAAAATGCTACAGATGAACTGGTTTGCAGGGCAGAAATAGAGACACAGAGGTAGAGAACAAACGTATGGACACAAAGTGGGGGAAGCCATGGGGTGGTGGTGGTGGGATGAGTTGGGACATTGGGATTGACCTGTATACATGTCTATGCATAAAATAGATAACTAATAATAACCTACTGTATAAAAAAAATAAATAAAATTAAATTTCAAAAATTTTAAAAATAAAATGTAAAAATAAAACAGAAAAAATGTTCTTCCATTCACACTGATGTATTTATAAGAATGAATTTTTTCCATGCTTATATCCATAAATACATAAAAGAGGAATAAAATCTAACTTGAACCAAAAAAGAAAAAAGAAAACTGAACCTAACAGTTATACAGAGGAAAACACTACCAAGGCACTTGCTCCAGTGGTAAACAATTCTGAAATTGGTCAGAGGTGGGGAATCATCTCCCATAGAGCCAGCAGCCCCGCCCGCCCACGCAAGGAGCGTCCTTATTGCAAAGCTGGGGGACCGTGCTGAGGCCTCTGTGAGTAAACGTGAGCTGAGCCCCAGGCCAGCTGCTGCTGAACTGTTCCCACCCTTCCCAGGTGAAACACCTGAATATGTACAAGGGCTTGAAAGCCTAGAGGAAGGGCCGTGGAGCCACACCAGCGACAGCACGCAGGCCACCTTGGTGCCTGCAGGTCAGCCAGGATGGTCCTGGCCACGGGCGCTCTTCTGGAAGCTTTCCATTGCCCTGCCTGAGATACCCCTCCTGTCCCGGCCCCCACTCCTTTTTTTCCTTCCTCACCTCAGCCCGGAGAGATATTCCAGTGGAAGTTATGGGTGACACATCCTCTTCTTTACAGGTGGCAGCCTGGCAACTCCTGCAGAAAGTCCAGCAGAGCCCCACTCACACCGGGCCACCCAGAAAGCCGTGGACCCTCACACCCTCCCACCAGCACAGCCCCGAGACTGCTGATGGGGCAGAGAATATGGAGTCAGGCACAGCTGCAGGGGCTATTGCTGCCTGGAGTGCTGTTTATATTGACCTCAACCCAGGCACACCTGGAGAGGGCTTGCCGGCAGGGTCAGGCTGCCCAGGTCAGCTAATCCTCAGCCCTCAGGGAATCACATTGCAGAAAATGGACCTCGCTAAGACAGAATATTCGCCAAGGAAAAGAAGCACTCAATGCCATTTGCAGCACCGTAGATGAGTCTAGAGGTAATCACGTGACTTGGAGTAAGTCAGAAAGTGAAAGACACATATCATATCATATCACTTATAGGTGTTACCTATAAACTGATACCAGGGCAGATATTTCCACGGAGAAGGGCAATCACAGATTCATTAAACAAACTTATGGTTCACCAAAGGAAAGGTGTGAGGATTGAATTCATTACGATATTGGGGTTAACAGACATATACAAACACAGTAGACGTATATAATCACCAAAGACCTACGGAGTACCAAGAGAAGACTACTCAACATTCTGTCATAACGTACATGGGAAAAGGATCCCAGGAAGAACAGACATATGTATATGTGTAAAAGAACCACCTCTTGCACACCTACAACAAGCTAAACGTTGTACTCAAACTTGCTGTAATAAAAAATAAATATTAAATTAAAAACATGAACAAGAAGTAGTGAGACAAACTTGAGGGGCTTTCTCCTGGCACATTCCGTTCTACATTCCAATCTAGAACGCGACTTCCATTGAGGCTCTGCTGCCCTAGTAACCAGATTTGGTAAGGGAGAACTGCTGCCACCTTGTGGCCGTTTCACACAACAGCAGCTTTAATCCCAGCGCTAATGGTCAGTGGATATTCCAAATCATTACAGGCCTGTAAATGACACCTGCCCTGAAAACAAATCCTGGGGTCATATATCGACGAAAAAATTCAAAAGACGTCCATATTTCAAAACGACAGTTTCAAGAGGCATATTTCACGCACATTAGTGTTCTGATTCTTTTGCTTTCTTTCTTTCTTTGTTAAAAAAACGGGAATGGAAAAAGGCAACCCTCAGAATGGGCGAAAACTTTCACAAACGAATCAATGGACCAAGGTTTAATCTCCAATATATATAAACAGCTCATGCAGCTTAATATTAATAAAACAAACAACCCAATACAAAAATGGGCAGAAGATCTAAATAGACGTTTCTTCAAAGAAGACACAGAGATGGCCAAGACGCAGATGAAAAGCTGCTCAACATCACTAATTATTAGAGAAATGCAAATCAAAACTACAATGAGGTAAGACCTCACACCTGTTAGAATCGGCATCATCAGATTATCTACAAACAACAAATTCTGGGGAGGGTGTGGACAAAAGGAACCCTCTTCCGCTATTGGTGGGAATGTAAATTGATACAGTCACTATGGAGAACAGTATGGAGGTTCCTTTAAAAAACTAAAAAGAGAATTACCATAGGATCCAGCAATCCCACTTCTGGGCATATACCCAGAGAAAACCATAACTCACAGAGACACATTCACCACAATGTTCATTGCAGCAGTATTTACAATAGCCAGGTAATGGAAGCAACCTAAATGCCCAGAGACAGACGAATGGATAAAGATGTGGTACATATATAAAATGGAATATTACTCAGCCATAAAAAGGAATGAAACTGGGTCATTTGTAGAGAAGTTGATGGATCTAGAGACTGTCATACAGAGTGAAGTAAGTCAGAGAGAGAAAAACAAATATTGTATATTAATGCCTATATGTGGAACCTAGAAAAATGCTACAGATGAACTGGTTTGCAGGGCAGAAATAGAGACACAGAGGTAGAGAACAAACGTATGGACACAAAGTGGGGGAAGCCATGGGGTGGTGGTGGTGGGATGAGTTGGGACATTGGGATTGACCTGTATACATGTCTATGCATAAAATAGATAACTAATAATAACCTACTGTATAAAAAAATAAATAAAATTAAATTTCAAAAATTTTAAAAATAAAATGTAAAAATAAAACAGAAAAAATGTTCTTCCATTCACACTGATGTATTTATAAGAATGAATTATTTCCATGCTTATATCCATAAATACATAAAAGAGGAATAAAATCTAACTTGAACCAAAAAAGAAAAAAGAAAACTGAACCTAACAGTTATACAGAGGAAAACACTACCAAGGCACTTGCTCCAGTGGTAAACAATTCTGAAATTGGTCAGAGGTGGGGAATCATCTCCCATAGAGCCAGCAGCCCCGCCCGCCCACGCAAGGAGCGTCCTTATTGCAAAGCTGGGGGACCGTGCCGAGGCCTCTGTGAGTAAACGTGAGCTGAGCCCCAGGCCAGCTGCTGCTGAACTGTTCCCACCCTTCCCAGGTGAATCACCTGAATATGTACAAGGGCTTGAAAGCCTAGAGGAAGGGCCGTGGAGCCACACCAGCGACAGCACGCAGGCCACCTTGGTGCCTGCAGGTCAGCCAGGATGGTCCTGGCCACGGGCGCTCTTCTGGAAGCTTTCCATTGCCCTGCCTGAGATACCCCTCCTGTCCCGGCCCCCACTCCTTTTTTTCCTTCCTCACCTCAGCCCGGAGAGATATTCCAGTGGAAGTTATGGGTGACACATCCTCTTCTTTACAGGTGGCAGCCTGGCAACTCCTGCAGAAAGTCCAGCAGAGCCCCACTCACACCGGGCCAACCACAAAGCCGTGGACCCTCCCACCCTCCCACCAGCACAGCCCCGAGACTGCTGATGGGGCAGAGAATATGGAGTCAGGCACAGCTGCAGGGGCTATTGCTGCCTGGAGTGCTGTTTATATTGACCTCAACCCAGGCACACCTGGAGAGGGCTTGCCGGCAGGGTCAGGCTGCCCAGGTCAGATAATCCTCAGCCCTCAGGGAATCACATTACAGAAAATGGACCTCGCTAAGACAGAATATTCGCCAAGGAAAAGAAGCACTCAATGCCATTTGCAGCACCGTAGATGAGTCTAGAGGTAATCACGTGACTTGGAGTAAGTCAGAAAGTGAAAGACACATATCATATCATATCACTTATAGGTGTTACCTATAAATTGATACCAGGGCAGATATTTCCACGGAGAAGGGCAATCACAGATTCATTAAACAAACTTATGGTTCACCAAAGGAAAGGTGTGAGGATTGAATTCATTACGATATTGGGGTTAACAGACATATACAAACACAGTAGACGTATATAATCACCAAAGACCTACGGAGTACCAAGAGAAGACTACTCAACATTCTGTCATAACGTACATGGGAAAAGGATCCCAGGAAGAACAGACATATGTATATGTGTAAAAGAACCACCTCTTGCACACCTACAACAAGCTAAACGTTGTACTCAAACTTGCTGTAATAAAAAATAAATATTAAATTAAAAACACGAACAAGAAGTAGTGAGACAAACTTGAGGGGCTTTCTCCTGGCACATTCCGTTCTACATTCCAATCTAGAACGCGACTTCCATTGAGGCTCTGCTGCCCTAGTAACCAGATTTGGTAAGGGAGAACTGCTGCCACCTTGTGGCCGTTTCACACAACAGCAGCTTTAATCCCAGCGCTAATGGTCAGTGGATATTCCAAATCATTACAGGCCTGTAAATGACACCAGCCCTGAATACAAATCCTGGGGTCATATATCGACCAAAAAATTCAAAAGACGTCCATATTTCAAAACGACAGTTTCAAGAGGCATATTTCACGCACATTAGTGTTCTGATTCTTTTGCTTTCTTTCTTTCTTTGTTAAAAAAACGGGAATGGAAAAAGGCAACCCTCAGAATGGGCGAAAACTTTCACAAACGAATCAATGGACCAAGGTTTAATCTCCAATATATATAAACAGCTCATGCAGCTTAATATTAATAAAACAAACAACCCAATACAAAAATGGGCAGAAGATCTAAATAGACGTTTCTTCAAAGAAGACACAGAGATGGCCAAGACGCAGATGAAAAGCTGCTCAACATCACTAATTATTAGAGAAATGCAAATCAAAACTACAATGAGGTAAGACCTCACACCTGTTAGAATCGGCATCATCAGATAATCTACAAACAACAAATTCTGGGGAGGGTGTGGACAAAAGGAACCCTCTTCCGCTATTGGTGGGAATGTAAATTGATACAGTCACTATGGAGAACAGTATGGAGGTTCCTTTAAAAAACTAAAAACAGAATTACAATAGGATCCAGCAATCCCACTTCTGGGCATATACCCAGAGAAAACCATAAATCACAGAGACACATTCACCACAATGTTCATTGCAGCACTATTTACAATAGCCAGGTAATGGAAGCAACCTAAATGCCCACAGACAGACGAATGGATAAAGATGTGGTACATATATAAAATGGAATATTACTCAGCCATAAAAAGGAATGAAACTGGGTCATTTGTAGAGAAGTTGATGGACCTAGAGACTGTCATACAGAGTGAAGTAAGTCAGAGAGAGAAAAACAAATATTGTATATTAATGCCTATATGTGGAACCTAGAAAAATGCTACAGATGAACTGGTTTGCAGGGCAGAAATAGAGACACAGAGGTAGAGAACAAACGTATGGACACAAAGTTGGGGAAGCCATGGGGTGGTGGTGGTGGGATGAGTTGGGACATTGGGATTGACCTGTATACATGTCTATGCATAAAATAGATAACTAATAATAACCTACTGTATAAAAAAAATAAATAAAATTAAATTTCAAAAATTTTAAAAATAAAATGTAAAAATAAAACAGAAAAAATGTTCTTCCATTCACACTGATGTATTTATAAGAATGAATTATTTCCATGCTTATATCCATAAATACATAAAAGAGGAATAAAATCTAACTTGAACCAAAAAAGAAAAAAGAAAACTGAACCTAACAGTTATACAGAGGAAAACACTACCAAGGCACTTGCTCCAGTGGTAAACAATTCTGAAATTGGTCAGAGGTGGGGAATCATCTCCCATAGAGCCAGCAGCCCCGCCCGCCCACGCAAGGAGCGTCCTTATTGCAAAGCTGGGGGACCGTGCTGAGGCCTCTGTGAGTAAACGTGAGCTGAGCCCCAGGCCAGCTGCTGCTGAACTGTTCCCACCCTTCCCAGGTGAAACACCTGAATATGTACAAGGGCTTGAAAGCCTAGAGGAAGGGCCGTGGAGCCACACCAGCGACAGCACGCAGGCCACCTTGGTGCCTGCAGGTCAGCCAGGATGGTCCTGGCCACGGGCGCTCTTCTGGAAGCTTTCCATTGCCCTGCCTGAGATACCCCTCCTGTCCCGGCCCCCACTCCTTTTTTTCCTTCCTCACCTCAGCCCGGAGAGATATTCCAGTGGAAGTTATGGGTGACACATCCTCTTCTTTACAGGTGGCAGCCTGGCAACTCCTGCAGAAAGTCCAGCAGAGCCCCACTCACACCGGGCCACCCAGAAAGCCGTGGACCCTCACACCCTCCCACCAGCACAGCCCCGAGACTGCTGATGGGGCAGAGAATATGGAGTCAGGCACAGCTGCAGGGGCTATTGCTGCCTGGAGTGCTGTTTATATTGACCTCAACCCAGGCACACCTGGAGAGGGCTTGCCGGCAGGGTCAGGCTGCCCAGGTCAGCTAATCCTCAGCCCTCAGGGAATCACATTGCAGAAAATGGACCTCGCTAAGACAGAATATTCGCCAAGGAAAAGAAGCACTCAATGCCATTTGCAGCACCGTAGATGAGTCTAGAGGTAATCACGTGACTTGGAGTAAGTCAGAAAGTGAAAGACACATATCATATCATATCACTTATAGGTGTTACCTATAAACTGATACCAGGGCAGATATTTCCACGGAGAAGGGCAATCACAGATTCATTAAACAAACTTATGGTTCACCAAAGGAAAGGTGTGAGGATTGAATTCATTACGATATTGGGGTTAACAGACATATACAAACACAGTAGACGTATATAATCACCAAAGACCTACGGAGTACCAAGAGAAGACTACTCAACATTCTGTCATAACGTACATGGGAAAAGGATCCCAGGAAGAACAGACATATGTATATGTGTAAAAGAACCACCTCTTGCACACCTACAACAAGCTAAACGTTGTACTCAAACTTGCTGTAATAAAAAATAAATATTAAATTAAAAACATGAACAAGAAGTAGTGAGACAAACTTGAGGGGCTTTCTCCTGGCACATTCCGTTCTACATTCCAATCTAGAACGCGACTTCCATTGAGGCTCTGCTGCCCTAGTAACCAGATTTGGTAAGGGAGAACTGCTGCCACCTTGTGGCCGTTTCACACAACAGCAGCTTTAATCCCAGCGCTAATGGTCAGTGGATATTCCAAATCATTACAGGCCTGTAAATGACACCTGCCCTGAAAACAAATCCTGGGGTCATATATCGACGAAAAAATTCAAAAGACGTCCATATTTCAAAACGACAGTTTCAAGAGGCATATTTCACGCACATTAGTGTTCTGATTCTTTTGCTTTCTTTCTTTCTTTGTTAAAAAAACGGGAATGGAAAAAGGCAACCCTCAGAATGGGCGAAAACTTTCACAAACGAATCAATGGACCAAGGTTTAATCTCCAATATATATAAACAGCTCATGCAGCTTAATATTAATAAAACAAACAACCCAATACAAAAATGGGCAGAAGATCTAAATAGACGTTTCTTCAAAGAAGACACAGAGATGGCCAAGACGCAGATGAAAAGCTGCTCAACATCACTAATTATTAGAGAAATGCAAATCAAAACTACAATGAGGTAAGACCTCACACCTGTTAGAATCGGCATCATCAGATTATCTACAAACAACAAATTCTGGGGAGGGTGTGGACAAAAGGAACCCTCTTCCGCTATTGGTGGGAATGTAAATTGATACAGTCACTATGGAGAACAGTATGGAGGTTCCTTTAAAAAACTAAAAAGAGAATTACCATAGGATCCAGCAATCCCACTTCTGGGCATATACCCAGAGAAAACCATAACTCACAGAGACACATTCACCACAATGTTCATTGCAGCAGTATTTACAATAGCCAGGTAATGGAAGCAACCTAAATGCCCAGAGACAGACGAATGGATAAAGATGTGGTACATATATAAAATGGAATATTACTCAGCCATAAAAAGGAATGAAACTGGGTCATTTGTAGAGAAGTTGATGGATCTAGAGACTGTCATACAGAGTGAAGTAAGTCAGAGAGAGAAAAACAAATATTGTATATTAATGCCTATATGTGGAACCTAGAAAAATGCTACAGATGAACTGGTTTGCAGGGCAGAAATAGAGACACAGAGGTAGAGAACAAACGTATGGACACAAAGTGGGGGAAGCCATGGGGTGGTGGTGGTGGGATGAGTTGGGACATTGGGATTGACCTGTATACATGTCTATGCATAAAATAGATAACTAATAATAACCTACTGTATAAAAAAATAAATAAAATTAAATTTCAAAAATTTTAAAAATAAAATGTAAAAATAAAACAGAAAAAATGTTCTTCCATTCACACTGATGTATTTATAAGAATGAATTATTTCCATGCTTATATCCATAAATACATAAAAGAGGAATAAAATCTAACTTGAACCAAAAAAGAAAAAAGAAAACTGAACCTAACAGTTATACAGAGGAAAACACTACCAAGGCACTTGCTCCAGTGGTAAACAATTCTGAAATTGGTCAGAGGTGGGGAATCATCTCCCATAGAGCCAGCAGCCCCGCCCGCCCACGCAAGGAGCGTCCTTATTGCAAAGCTGGGGGACCGTGCCGAGGCCTCTGTGAGTAAACGTGAGCTGAGCCCCAGGCCAGCTGCTGCTGAACTGTTCCCACCCTTCCCAGGTGAATCACCTGAATATGTACAAGGGCTTGAAAGCCTAGAGGAAGGGCCGTGGAGCCACACCAGCGACAGCACGCAGGCCACCTTGGTGCCTGCAGGTCAGCCAGGATGGTCCTGGCCACGGGCGCTCTTCTGGAAGCTTTCCATTGCCCTGCCTGAGATACCCCTCCTGTCCCGGCCCCCACTCCTTTTTTTCCTTCCTCACCTCAGCCCGGAGAGATATTCCAGTGGAAGTTATGGGTGACACATCCTCTTCTTTACAGGTGGCAGCCTGGCAACTCCTGCAGAAAGTCCAGCAGAGCCCCACTCACACCGGGCCAACCACAAAGCCGTGGACCCTCCCACCCTCCCACCAGCACAGCCCCGAGACTGCTGATGGGGCAGAGAATATGGAGTCAGGCACAGCTGCAGGGGCTATTGCTGCCTGGAGTGCTGTTTATATTGACCTCAACCCAGGCACACCTGGAGAGGGCTTGCCGGCAGGGTCAGGCTGCCCAGGTCAGATAATCCTCAGCCCTCAGGGAATCACATTACAGAAAATGGACCTCGCTAAGACAGAATATTCGCCAAGGAAAAGAAGCACTCAATGCCATTTGCAGCACCGTAGATGAGTCTAGAGGTAATCACGTGACTTGGAGTAAGTCAGAAAGTGAAAGACACATATCATATCATATCACTTATAGGTGTTACCTATAAATTGATACCAGGGCAGATATTTCCACGGAGAAGGGCAATCACAGATTCATTAAACAAACTTATGGTTCACCAAAGGAAAGGTGTGAGGATTGAATTCATTACGATATTGGGGTTAACAGACATATACAAACACAGTAGACGTATATAATCACCAAAGACCTACGGAGTACCAAGAGAAGACTACTCAACATTCTGTCATAACGTACATGGGAAAAGGATCCCAGGAAGAACAGACATATGTATATGTGTAAAAGAACCACCTCTTGCACACCTACAACAAGCTAAACGTTGTACTCAAACTTGCTGTAATAAAAAATAAATATTAAATTAAAAACACGAACAAGAAGTAGTGAGACAAACTTGAGGGGCTTTCTCCTGGCACATTCCGTTCTACATTCCAATCTAGAACGCGACTTCCATTGAGGCTCTGCTGCCCTAGTAACCAGATTTGGTAAGGGAGAACTGCTGCCACCTTGTGGCCGTTTCACACAACAGCAGCTTTAATCCCAGCGCTAATGGTCAGTGGATATTCCAAATCATTACAGGCCTGTAAATGACACCAGCCCTGAATACAAATCCTGGGGTCATATATCGACCAAAAAATTCAAAAGACGTCCATATTTCAAAACGACAGTTTCAAGAGGCATATTTCACGCACATTAGTGTTCTGATTCTTTTGCTTTCTTTCTTTCTTTGTTAAAAAAACGGGAATGGAAAAAGGCAACCCTCAGAATGGGCGAAAACTTTCACAAACGAATCAATGGACCAAGGTTTAATCTCCAATATATATAAACAGCTCATGCAGCTTAATATTAATAAAACAAACAACCCAATACAAAAATGGGCAGAAGATCTAAATAGACGTTTCTTCAAAGAAGACACAGAGATGGCCAAGACGCAGATGAAAAGCTGCTCAACATCACTAATTATTAGAGAAATGCAAATCAAAACTACAATGAGGTAAGACCTCACACCTGTTAGAATCGGCATCATCAGATAATCTACAAACAACAAATTCTGGGGAGGGTGTGGACAAAAGGAACCCTCTTCCGCTATTGGTGGGAATGTAAATTGATACAGTCACTATGGAGAACAGTATGGAGGTTCCTTTAAAAAACTAAAAACAGAATTACAATAGGATCCAGCAATCCCACTTCTGGGCATATACCCAGAGAAAACCATAAATCACAGAGACACATTCACCACAATGTTCATTGCAGCACTATTTACAATAGCCAGGTAATGGAAGCAACCTAAATGCCCACAGACAGACGAATGGATAAAGATGTGGTACATATATAAAATGGAATATTACTCAGCCATAAAAAGGAATGAAACTGGGTCATTTGTAGAGAAGTTGATGGACCTAGAGACTGTCATACAGAGTGAAGTAAGTCAGAGAGAGAAAAACAAATATTGTATATTAATGCCTATATGTGGAACCTAGAAAAATGCTACAGATGAACTGGTTTGCAGGGCAGAAATAGAGACACAGAGGTAGAGAACAAACGTATGGACACAAAGTTGGGGAAGCCATGGGGTGGTGGTGGTGGGATGAGTTGGGACATTGGGATTGACCTGTATACATGTCTATGCATAAAATAGATAACTAATAATAACCTACTGTATAAAAAAAAATAAATAAAATTAAATTTCAAAAATTTTAAAAATAAAATGTAAAAATAAAACAGAAAAAATGTTCTTCCATTCACACTGATGTATTTATAAGAATGAATTATTTCCATGCTTATATCCATAAATACATAAAAGAGGAATAAAATCTAACTTGAACCAAAAAAGAAAAAAGAAAACTGAACCTAACAGTTATACAGAGGAAAACACTACCAAGGCACTTGCTCCAGTGGTAAACAATTCTGAAATTGGTCAGAGTTGGGGAATCATCTCCCATACAGCCAGCAGCCCCACCCGCCCACGCAAGGAGCATCCTTATTGCAAAGCTGGGGGACCGTGCCGAGGCCTCTGTGAGTAAACGTGAGCTGAGCCCCAGGCCAGCTGCTGCTGAACTGTTCCCACCCTTCCCAGGTGAAACACCTGAATATGTACAAGGGCTTGAAAGCCTAGAGGAAGGGCCGTGGAGCCACACCAGCGACAGCACGCAGGCCACCTTGGTGCCTGCAGGTCAGCCAGGATGGTCCTGGCCACGGGCGCTCTTCTGGAAGCTTTCCATTGCCCTGCCTGAGATACCCCTCCTGTCCCGGCCCCCACTCCTTTTTTTCCTTCCTCACCTCAGACCGGAGAGATATTCCAGTGGAAGTTATGGGTGACACATCCTCTTCTTTACAGGTGGCAGCCTGGCAACTCCTGCAGAAAGTCCAGCAGAGCCCCACTCACACCGGGCCACCCACAAAGCCGTGGACCCTCACACCCTCCCACCAGCACAGCCCCGAGACTGCTGATGGGGCAGAGAATATGGAGTCAGGCACAGCTGCAGGGGCTATTGCTGCCTGGAGTGCTGTTTATATTGACCTCAACCCAGGCACACCTGTGGAGGGCTTGCCGGCAGGGTCAGGCTGCCCAGGTCAGCTAATCCTCAGCCCTCAGGGAATCACATTGCAGAAAATGGACCTCGCTAAGACAGAATATTCGCCAAGGAAAAGAAGCACACAATGCCATTTGCAGCACCGCAGATGAGTCTAGAGGTAATCACGTGACTTGGGGTCAGAAAGTGAAAGACACATATCATATCATATCACTTATAGGTGTTACCTATAAATTGATACCAGGGCAGATATTTCCACGGAGAAGGGCAATCACAGATTCATTAAACAAACTTATGGTTCACCAAAGGAAAGGTGTGAGGATTGAATTCATTACGATATTGGGGTTAACAGACATATACAAACACAGTAGACGTATATAATCACCAAAGACCTACGGAGTACCAAGAGAAGACTACTCAACATTCTGTCATAACGAACATGGGAAAAGGATCCCAGGAAGAACAGACATATGTATATGTGTAAAAGAACCACCTCTTGCACACCTACAACAAGCTAAACGTTGTACTCAAACTTGCTGTAATAAAAAATAAAAAATTAAATTAAAAACACGAACAATGGGCTTCCCTGGTGGCGCAGTGGTTGAGAGTCCGCCTGCCGTTGCAGGGGACACGGGTTCGTGCCCCGGTCTGGGAAGATCCCACATGCCGCAGAGCGGCTGGGCCCGTGAGCCATGGCTGCTGAGCCTGCGCGTCCTGAGCCTGTGCTCTGCAAGGGGAGAGGCCACAACAGTGAGAGGCCCGCCTACCGCAAAAAAAAAAAAAAAAAAAACACGAACAAGAAGTAGTGAGACAAACTTGAGGGGCTTTCTCCTGGCACATTCCGTTCTACATTCCAATCTAGAACGCGACTTCCATTGAGGCTCTGCTGCCCTAGTAACCAGATTTGGTAAGGGAGAACTGCTGCCACCTTGTGGCCGTTTCACACAACAGCAGCTTTAATCCCAGCGCTAATGGTCAGTGGATATTCCAAATCATTACAGGCCTGTAAATGACACCTGCCCTGAAAACAAATCCTGGGGTCATATATCGACCAAAAAATTCAAAAGACGTCCATATTTCAAAACGACAGTTTCAAGAGGCATATTTCACGCACATTAGTGTTCTGATTCTTTTGCTTTCTTTCTTTCTTTGTTAAAAAAACGGGAATGGAAAAAGGCAACCCTCAGAATGGGCGAAAACTTTCACAAACGAATCAATGGACCAAGGTTTAATCTCCAATATATATAAACAGCTCATGCAGCTTAATATTAATAAAACAAACAACCCAATACAAAAATGGGCAGAAGATCTAAATAGACGTTTCTTCAAAGAAGACACAGAGATGGCCAAGACGCAGATGAAAAGCTGCTCAACATCACTAATTATTAGAGAAATGCAAATCAAAACTACAATGAGGTAAGACCTCACACCTGTTAGAATCGGCATCATCAGATAATCTACAAACAACAAATTCTGGGGAGGGTGTGGACAAAAGGAACCCTCTTCCGCTATTGGTGGGAATGTAAATTGATACAGTCACTATGGAGAACAGTATGGAGGATCCTTTAAAAAACTAAAAAGAGAATTACCATAGGATCCAGCAATCCCACTTCTGGGCATATACCCAGAGAAAACCATAACTCACAGAGACACATTCACCACAATGTTCATTGCAGCACTATTTACAATAGCCAGGTAATGGAAGCAACCTAAATGCCCACAGACAGACGAATGGATAAAGATGTGGTACATATATAAAATGGAATATAACTCAGCCATAAAAAGGAATGAAACTGAGTCATTTGTAGATAAGTTGATGGATCTAGAGACTGTCATACAGAGTGAAGTAAGTCAGAAAGAGAAAAACAAATATTGTATATTAATGCCTATACGTGGAAGCTAGAAAAATGCTACAGATGAACTGGTTTGCAGGGCAGAAATAGAGACACAGAGGTAGAGAACAAACGTATCGACACAAAGTGGGGGAAGCCATGGGGTGGTGGTGGTGGGATGAGTTGGGAGATTGGGATTGACCTGTATACATGTCTATGCATAAAATAGATAACTAATAATAACCTAGTGTAGAAAAAAAATAAATAAAATTAAATTTCAAAATTTTTAAAAATAAAATGTAAAAATAAAACAGAAAAAATGTTCTTCCATTCACACTGATGTATTTATAAGAATGAATTATTTCCATGCTTATATCCATAAATACATAAAAGAGGAATAAAATCTAACTTGAACCAAAAAAGAAAAAAGAAAACTGAACCTAACAGTTATACAGAGGAAAACACTACCAAGGCACTTGCTCCAGTGGTAAACAATTCTGAAATTGGTCAGAGGTGGGGAATCATCTCCCATAGAGCCAGCAGCCCCGCCCGCCCACGCAAGGAGCGTCCTTATTGCAAAGCTGGGGGACCGTGCCGAGGCCTCTGTGAGTAAACGTGAGCTGAGCCCCAGGCCAGCTGCTGCTGAACTGTTCCCACCCTTCCCAGGTGAAACACCTGAATATGTACAAGGGCTTGAAAGCCTAGAGGAATGGCCGTGGAGCCACACCAGCGACAGCACGCAGGCCACCTTGGTGCCTGCAGGTCAGCCAGGATGGTCCTGGCCACGGGCGCTCTTCTGGAAGCTTTCCATTGCCCTGCCTGAGATACCCCTCCTGTCCCGGCCCCCACTCCTTTTTTTCCTTCCTCACCTCAGCCCGGAGAGATATTCCAGTGGAAGTTATGGGTGACACATCCTCTTCTTTACAGGTGGCAGCCTGGCAACTCCTGCAGAAAGTCCAGCAGAGCCCCACTCACACCGGGCCACCCACAAAGCCGTGGACCCTCACACCCTCCCACCAGCACAGCCCCGAGACTGCTGACGGGGCAGAGAATATGGAGTCAGGCACAGCTGCAGGGGCTATTGCTGCCTGGAGTGTTGTTTATATTGACCTCAACCCAGGCACACCTGGGGAGGGCTTGCCGGCAGGGTCAGGCTGCCCAGGTCAGCTAATCCTCAGCCCTCAGGGAATCACATTGCAGAAAATGGACCTCGCTAAGACAGAATATTCGCCAAGGAAAAGAAGCACACAATGCCATTTGCAGCACCGCAGATGAGTCTAGAGGTAATCACGTGACATGGAGTAAGTCAGAAAGTGAAAGACACATATCATATCATATCACTTATAGGTGTTACCTATAAATTGATACCAGGGCAGATATTTCCACGGAGAAGGGCAATCACAGATTCATTAAACAAACTTATGGTTCACCAAAGGAAAAGTGTGAGGATTGAATTCATTACGATATTGGTGTTAACAGGCATATACAAACACAGTAGACGTATATAATCACCAAAGACCTACGGAGTACCAAGAGAAGACTACTCAACATTCTGTCATAACGAACATGGGAAAAGGATCCCAGGAAGAACAGACATATGTATATGTGTAAAAGAACCACCTCTTGCACACCTACAACAAGCTAAACGTTGTACTCAAACTTGCTGTAATAAAAAATAAAAAATTAAATTAAAAACACGAACAAGAAGTAGTGAGACAAACTTGAGGGGCTTTCTCCTGGCACATTCCATTCTACATTCCAATCTAGAACGCGACTTCCATTGAGGCTCTGCTGCCCTAGTAACCAGATTTGGTAAGGGAGAACTGCTGCCACCTTGTGGCCGTTTCACACAACAGCAGCTTTAATCCCAGCGCTAATGGTCAGTGGATATTCCAAATCATTACAGGCCTGTAAATGACACCTGCCCTGAAAACAAATCCTGGGGTCATATATCGACCAAAAAATTCAAAAGACGTCCATATTTCAAAACGACAGTTTCAAGAGGCATATTTCACGCACATTAGTGTTCTGATTCTTTTGCTTTCTTTCTTTCTTTGTTAAAAAAACGGGAATGGAAAAAGGCAACCCTCAGAATGGGCGAAAACTTTCACAAACGAATCAATGGACCAAGGTTTAATCTCCAATATATATAAACAGCTCATGCAGCTTAATATTAATAAAACAAACAACCCAATACAAAAATGGGCAGAAGATCTAAATAGACGTTTCTTCAAAGAAGACACAGAGATGGCCAAGACGCAGATGAAAAGCTGCTCAACATCACTAATTATTAGAGAAATGCAAATCAAAACTACAATGAGGTAAGACCTCACACCTGTTAGAATCGGCATCATCAGATAATCTACAAACAACAAATTCTGGGGAGGGTGTGGACAAAAGGAACCCTCTTCCGCTATTGGTGGGAATGTAAATTGATACAGTCACTATGGAGAACAGTATGGAGGTTCCTTTAAAAAACTAAAAAGAGAATTACCATAGGATCCAGCAATCCCACTTCTGGGCATATACCCAGAGAAACCCATAACTCACAGAGACACATTCACCACAATGTTCATTGCAGCACTATTTACAATAGCCAGGTAATGGAAGCAACCTAAATGCCCACAGACAGACGAATGGATAAAGATGTGGTACATATATAAAATGGAATATTACTCAGCCATAAAAAGGAATGAAACTGGGTCATTTGTAGAGAAGTTGATGGATCTAGAGACTGTCATACAGAGTGAAGTAAGTCAGAAAGAGAAAAACAAATATTGTATATTAATGCCTATATGTGGAACCTAGAAAAATGCTACAGATGAACTGGTTTGCAGGGCAGAAATAGAGACACAGAGGTAGAGAACAAACGTATGGACACAAAGTGGGGGAAGCCATGGGGTGGTGGTGGTGGGATGAGTTGGGACATTGGGATTGACCTGTATACATGTCTATGCATAAAATAGATAACTAATAATAACCTAGTGTATAAAAAAAATAAATAAAATTAAATTTCAAAATTTTTAAAAATAAAATGTAAAAATAAAACAGAAAAAAAGTTCTTCCATTCACACTGATGTATTTATAAGAATGAATTATTTCCATGCTTATATCTATAAATACATAAAAGAGGAATAAAATCTAACTTGAACCAAAAAAGAAAAAAAAAAAAAAAACTGAACCTAACAGTTATACAGAGGAAAACACTACCAAGGCACTTGCTCCAGTGGTAAACAATTCTGAAATTGGTCACAGTTGGGGAATCATCTCCCATAAAGCCAGCAGCCCCACCCGCCCACGCAAGGAGCGTCCTTATTGCAAAGCTGGGGGACCGTGCCGAGGCCTCTGTGAGTAAACGTGAGCTGAGCCCCAGGCCAGCTGCTGCTGAACTGTTCCCACCCTTCCCAGGTGAAACACCTGAATATGTACAAGGGCTTGAAAGCCTAGAGGAAGGGCCGTGGAGCCACACCAGCGAAAGCACGCAGGCCAACTTGGTGCCTGCAGGTCAGCCAGGATGGTCCTGGCCACGGGCACTCTTCTGGAAGCTTTCCATTGCCCTGCCTGAGATACCCCTCCTGTCCCGGCCCCCACTCCTTTTTTTCCTTACTCACCTCAGCCCGGAGAGATACTCCAGTGGAAGTTATGGGTGACACATCCTCTTCTTTACAGGTGGCAGCCTGGCAACTCCTGCAGAAAGTCCAGCAGAGCCCCACTCACACCGGGCCACCCACAAAGCCGTGGACCCTCACACCCTCCCACCAGCACAGCCCCGAGACTGCTGACGGGGCAGAGAATATGGAGTCAGGCACAGCTGCAGGGGCTATTGCTGCCTGGAGTGCTGTTTATATTGACCTCAACCCAGGCACACCTGGGGAGGGCTTGCCGGCAGGGTCAGGCTGCCCAGGTCAGCTAATCCTCAGCCCTCAGGGAATCACATTGCAGAAAATGGACCTCGCTAAGACAGAATATTCGCCAAGGAAAAGAAGCACACAATGCCATTTGCAGCACCGCAGATGAGTCTAGAGGTAATCACGTGACTTGGAGTAAGTCAGAAAGTGAAAGACACATATCATATCATATCACTTATAGGTGTTACCTATAAATTGATACCAGGGCAGATATTTCCACGGAGAAGGGCAATCACAGATTCATTAAACAAACTTATGGTTCACCAAAGGAAAGGTGTGAGGATTGAATTCATTACGATATTGGTGTTAACAGGCATATACAAACACAGTAGACGTATATAATCACCAAAGACCTACGGAGTACCAAGAGAAGACTACTCAACATTCTGTCATAACGAACATGGGAAAAGGATCCCAGGAAGAACAGACTTATGTATATGTGTAAAAGAACCACCTCTTGCACACCTACAACAAGCTAAACGTTGTACTCAAACTTGCTGTAATAAAAAATAAAAAATTAAATTAAAAACACGAACAGGAATTAGTGAGAAAAACTTGGGGGGCTTTCTCCTGGTACATTCCGTTCTACATTCCAATCTAGAACGCGACTTCCATTGAGGCTCTGCTGCCCTAGTAACCAGATTTGGTAAGGGAGAACTGCTGCCACCTTGTGGCCGTTTCACACAACAGCAGCTTTAATCCCAGCGCTAATGGTCAGTGGATATTCCAAATCATTACAGGCCTGTAAATGACACCTGCCCTGAAAACAAATCCTGGGGTCATATATCGACCAAAAAATTCAAAAGACGTCCATATTTCAAAACGACAGTTTCAAGAGGCATATTTCACGCACATTAGTGTTCTGCTTCTTTTGCTTTCTTTCTTTCTTTGTTAAAAAAACGGGAATGGAAAAAGGCAACCCTCAGAATGGGCGAAAACTTTCACAAACGAATCAATGGACCAAGGTTTAATCTCCAATATATATAAACAGCTCATGCAGCTTAATATTAATAAAACAAACAACCCAATACAAAAATGGGCAGAAGATCTAAATAGACGTTTCTTCAAAGAAGACACAGAGATGGCCAAGACGCAGATGAAAAGCTGCTCAACATCACTAATTATTAGAGAAATGCAAATCAAAACTACAATGAGGTAAGACCTCACACCTGTTAGAATCGGCATCATCAGATAATCTACAAACAACAAATTCTGGGGAGGGTGTGGACAAAAGGAACCCTCTTCCGCTATTGGTGGGAATGTAAATTGATACAGTCACTATGGAGAACAGTATGGAGGTTCCTTTAAAAAACTAAAAAGAGAATTACAATAGGATCCAGCAATCCCACTTCTGGGCATATACCCAGAGAAAACCATAACTCACAGAGACACATTCACCACAATGTTCATTGCAGCACTATTTACAATAGCCAGGTAATGGAAGCAACCTAAATGCCCACAGACAGACGAATGGATAAAGATGTGGTACATATATAAAATGGAATATAACTCAGCCATAAAAAGGAATGAAACTGAGTCATTTGTAGAGAAGTTGATGGATCTAGAGACTGTCATACAGAGTGAAGTAAGTCAGAAAGAGAAAAACAAATATTGTATATTAATGCCTATATGTGGAACCTAGAAAAATGGTACAGATGAACTGGTTTGCAGAGCAGAAATAGAGACACAGAGGTAGAGAAAAAACGTATCGACACAAAGTGGGGGAAGCCATGGGGTGGTGGTGGTGGGATGAGTTGGGAGATTGGGATTGACCTGTATACATGTCTATGCATAAAATAGATAACTAATAATAACCTAGTGTATAAAAAAATAAATAAAATTAAATTTCAAAATTTTTAAAAATAAAATGTAAAAGTAAAACAGAAAAAAAGTTCTTCCATTCACACTGATGTATTTATAAGAATGAATTATTTCCATGCTTATATCTATAAATACATAAAAGAGCAATAAAATCTAACTTGAACCAAAATAGAAAAAAAAAAAACTGAACCTAACAGTTATACAGAGGAAAACACTACCAAGGCACTTGCTCCAGTGGTAAACAATTCTGAATTTGGTCAGAGTTGGGGAATCATCTCCCATACAGCCAGCAGCCCCACCCGCCCACGCAAGGAGCGTCCTTATTGCAAAGCTGGGGGACCGTGCCGAGGCCTCTGTGAGTAAACGTGAGCTGAGCCCCAGGCCAGCTGCTGCTGAACTGTTCCCACCCTTCCCAGGTGAAACACCTGAATATGTACAAGGGCTTGAAAGCCTAGAGGAAGGGCCGTGGAGCCACACCAGCGAAAGCATGAAGGCCAACTTGGTGCCTGCAGGTCAGCCAGGATGGTCCTGGCCACGGGCGCTCTTCTGGAAGCTTTCCATTGCCCTGCCTGAGATACCCCTCCTGTCCTGGCCCCCACTCCTTTTTTTCCTTACTCACCTCAGCCCGGAGAGATACTCCAGTGGAAGTTATGGGTGACACATCCTCTTCTTTACAGGTGGCAGCCTGGCAACTCCTGCAGAAAGTCCAGCAGAGCCCCACTCACACCGGGCCACCCACAAAGCCGTGGACCCTCACACCCTCCCACCAGCACAGCCCCGAGACTGCTGACGGGGCAGAGAATATGGAGTCAGGCACAGCTGCAGGGGCTATTGCTGCCTGGAGTGCTGTTTATATTGACCTCAAACCAGGCACACCTGGGGAGGGCTTGCCGGCAGGGTCAGGCTGCCCAGGTCAGCTAATCCTCAGCCCTCAGGGAATCACATTGCAGAAAATGGACCTCGCTAAGACAGAATACTCGCCAAGGAAAAGAAGCACACAATGCCATTTGCAGCACCGCAGATGAGTCTAGAGGTAATCACGTGACTTGGAGTAAGTCAGAAAGTGAAAGACACATATCATATCATATCACTTATAGGTGTTACCTATAAATTGATACCAGGGCAGATATTTCCACGGAGAAGGGCAATCACAGATTCATTAAACAAACTTATGGTTCACCAAAGGAAAGGTGTGAGGATTGAATTCATTACGATATTGGGTTTAACAGACATATACAAACACAGTAGACGTATATAATCACCAAAGACCTACGGAGTACCAAGAGAAGACTACTCAACATTCTGTCATAACGAACATGGGAAAAGGATCCCAGGAAGAACAGACATATGTATATGTGTAAAAGAACCACCTCTTGCACACCTACAACAACCTAAACGTTGTACTCAAACTTGCTGTAATAAAAAATAAAAAAATAAATTAAAAACACGAACAAGAATTAGTGAGAAAAACTTGAGGGGCTTTCTCCTGGCACATTCCGTTCTACATTCCAATCTAGAACGCGACTTCCATTGAGGCTCTGCTGCCCTAGTAACCAGATTTGGTAAGGGAGAACTGCTGCCACCTTGTGGCCGTTTCACACAACAGCAGCTTTAATCCCAGCGCTAATGGTCAGTGGATATTCCAAATCATTACAGGCCTGTAAATGACACCTGCCCTGAAAACAAATCCTGGGGTCATATATCGACCAAAAAATTCAAAAGACGTCCATATTTCAAAACGACAGTTTCAAGAGGCATATTTCACGCACATTAGTGTTCTGCTTCTTTTGCTTTCTTTCTTTCTTTGTTAAAAAAACGGGAATGGAAAAAGGCAACCCTCAGAATGGGCGAAAACTTTCACAAACGAATCAATGGACCAAGGTTTAATCTCCAATATATATAAACAGCTCATGCAGCTTAATATTAATAAAACAAACAACCCAATACAAAAATGGGCAGAAGATCTAAATAGACGTTTCTTCAAAGAAGACACAGAGATGGCCAAGACGCAGATGAAAAGCTGCTCAACATCACTAATTATTAGAGAAATGCAAATCAAAACTACAATGAGGTAAGACCTCACACCTGTTAGAATCGGCATCATCAGATAATCTACAAACAACAAATTATGGGGAGGGTGTGGACAAAAGGAACCCTCTTCCGCTATTGGTGGGAATGTAAATTGATACAGTCACTATGGAGAACAGTATGGAGGTTCCTTTAAAAAACTAAAAACAGAATTACAATAGGATCCAGCAATCCCACTTCTGGGCATATACCCAGAGAAAACCATAAATCACAAAGACACATTCACCACAATGTTCATTGCAGCACTATTTACAATAGCCAGGTAATGGAAGCAACCTAAATGCCCACAGACAGACGAATGGATAAAGATGTGGTACATATATAAAATGGAATATTACTCAGCCATAAAAAGGAATGAAACTGGGTCATTTGTAGAGAAGTTGATGGATCTAGAGACTGTCATACAGAGTGAAGTAAGTCAGAAAGAGAAAAACAAATATTGTATATTAATGCCTATATGTGGAACCTAGAAAAATGCTACAGATGAACTGGTTTGCAGGGCAGAAATAGAGACACAGAGGTAGAGAACAAACGTATGGACACAAAGTGGGGGAAGCCATGGGGTGGTGGTGGTGGGATGAGTTGGGAGATTGGGATTGACCTGTATACATGTCTATGCATAAAATAGATAACTAATAATAACCTAGTGTATAAAAAAATAAATAAAATTAAATTTCAAAATTTTTAAAAATAAAATGTAAAAATAAAAGAGAAAAAATGTTCTTCCATTCACACTGATGTATTTATAAGAATGAATTATTTCCATGCTTATATCTATAAATACATAAAAGAGGAATAAAATCTAACTTGAACCAAAAAAGAAAAAAAAAAAACTGAACCTATCAGTTATACAGAGGAAAACACTACCAGGGCACTTGCTCCAGTGGTAAACAATTCTGAAATTGGTCAGAGTTGGGGAATCATCTCCCATACAGCCAGCAGCCCCACCCGCCCACGCAAGGAGCGTCCTTATTGCAAAGCTTGGGGACCGTGCCGAGGCCTCTGTGAGTAAACGTGAGCTGAGCCCCAGGCCAGCTGCTGCTGAACTGTTCCCACCCTTCCCAGGTGAAACACCTGAATATGTACAAGGGCTTGAAAGCCTAGAGGAAGGGCCGTGGAGCCACACCAGCGAAAGCACGCAGGCCAACTTTGTGCCTGCAGATCAGCCAGGATGGTCCTGGCCACGGGCGCTCTTCTGGAAGCTTTCCATTGCCCTGCCTGAGATACCCCTCCTGTCCCCGCCCCCACTCCTTTTATTCCTTACTCACCTCAGCCCCGAGATATACTCCAGTGGAAGTTATGGGTGACACATCCTCTTCTTTACAGGTGGCAGCCTGGCAACTCCTGCAGAAAGTCCAGCAGAGCCCCACTCACACCGGGCCACCCACAAAGCCGTGGACCCTCACACCCTCCCACCAGCACAGCCCCGAGACTGCTGATGGGGCAGAGAATATGGAGTCAGGCACAGCTGCAGGGGCTATTGCTGCCTGGAGTGCTGTTTATATTGACCTCAACCCAGGCACACCTGGGGAGGGCTTGCCGGCAGGGTCAGGCTGCCCAGGTCAGCTAATCCTCAGCCCTCAGGGAATCACATTGCAGAAAATGGACCTCGCTAAGACAGAATGTTCGCCAAGGAAAAGAAGCACACAATGCCATTTGCAGCACCGCAGATGAGTCTAGAGGTAATCACGTGACTTGGAGTAAGTCAGAAAGTGAAAGACACATATCATATCATATCACTTATAGGTGTTACCTATAAATTGATACCAGGGCAGATATTTCCACGGAGAAGGGCAATCACAGATTCATTAAACAAACTTATGGTTCACCAAAGGAAAGGTGTGAGGATTGAATTCATTACGATATTGGGGTTAACAGACATATACAAACACAGTAGACGTATATAATCACCAAAGACCTACGGAGTACCAAGAGAAGACTACTCAACATTCTGTCATAACGAACATGGGAAAAGGATCCCAGGAAGAACAGACATATGTATATGTGTAAAAGAACCACCTCTTGCACACCTACAACAAGCTAAACGTTGTACTCAAACTTGCTGTAATAAAAAATAAAAAATTAAATTAAAAACACGAACAAGAAGTAGTGAGACAAACATGAGGGGCTTTCTCCTGGCACATTCCGTTCTACATTCCAATCTAGAACGCGACTTCCATTGAGGCTCTGCTGCCCTAGTAACCAGATTTGGTAAGGGAGAACTGCTGCCACCTTGTGGCCGTTTCACACAACAGCAGCTTTAATCCCAGCGCTAATGGTCAGTGGATATTCCAAATCATTACAGGCCTGTAAATGACACCTGCCCTGAAAACAAATCCTGGGGTCATATATCGACCAAAAAATTCAAAAGACGTCCATATTTCAAAACGACAGTTTCAAGAGGCATATTTCACGCACATTAGTGTTCTGCTTCTTTTGCTTTCTTTCTTTCTTTGTTAAAAAAACGGGAATGGAAAAAGGCAACCCTCAGAATGGGCGAAAACTTTCACAAACGAATCAATGGACCAAGGTTTAATCTCCAATATATATAAACAGCTCATGCAGCTTAATATTAATAAAACAAACAACCCAATACAAAAATGGGCAGAAGATCTAAATAGACGTTTCTTCAAAGAAGACACAGAGATGGCCAAGACGCAGATGAAAAGCTGCTCAACATCACTAATTATTAGAGAAATGCAAATCAAAACTACAATGAGGTAAGACCTCACACCTGTTAGAATCGGCATCATCAGATAATCTACAAACAACAAATTCTGGGGAGGGTGTGGACAAAAGGAACCCTCTTCCGCTATTGGTGGGAATGTAAATTGATACAGTCACTATGGAGAACAGTATGGAGGTTCCTTTAAAAAACTAAAAAGAGAATTACCATAGGATCCAGCAATCCCACTTCTGGGCATATACCCAGAGAAAACCATAACTCACAGAGACACATTCACCACAATGTTCATTGCAGCACTATTTACAATAGCCAGGTAATGGAAGCAACCTAAATGCCCACAGACAGACGAATGGATAAAGATGTGGTACATATATAAAATGGAATATTACTCAGCCATAAAAAGGAATGAAACTGAGTCATTTGTAGATAAGTTGATGGATCTAGAGACTGTCATACAGAGTGAAGTAAGTCAGAAAGAGAAAAACAAATATTGTATATTAATGCCTATATGTGGAACCTAGAAAAATGCTACAGATGAACTGGTTTGCAGGGCAGAAATAGAGACACAGAGGTAGAGAACAAACGTATGGACAAAAAGTGGGGGAAGCCATGGGGTGGTGGTGGTGGGATGAGTTGGGACATTGGGATTGACCTGTATACATGTCTATGCATAAAATAGATAACTAATAATAACCTAGTGTATAAAAAAATAAATAAAATTAAATTTCAAAATTTTTAAAAATAAAATGTAAAAATAAAACAGAAAAAAAGTTCTTCCATTCACACTGATGTATTTATAAGAATGAATTATTTCCATGCTTATATCTATAAATACATAAAAGAGGAATAAAATCTAACTTGAACCAAAAAAGAAAAAAAAAAAAACTAAACCTAACAGTTATACAGAGGAAAACACTACCAAGGCACTTGCTCCAGTGGTAAACAATTCTGAAATTGGTCAGAGGTGGGGAATCATCTCCCATACAGCCAGCAGCCCCACCCGCCCACGCAAGGAGCGTCCTTATTGCAAAGCTGGGGGACCGTGCCGAGGCCTCTGTGAGTAAACGTGAGCTGAGCCCCAGGCCAGCTGCTGCTGAACTGTTCCCACCCTTCCCAGGTGAAACACCTGAATATGTACAAGGGCTTGAAAGCCTAGAGGAAGGGCCGTGGAGCCACACCAGCGAAAGCACGCAGGCCAACTTGGTGCCTGCAGGTCAGCCAGGATGGTCCTGGCCACGGGCGCTCTTCTGGAAGTTTCCATTGCCCTGCCTGAGATACCCCTCCTGTCCCGGCCCCCACTCCTTTTTTTCCTTACTCACCTCAGCCCGGAGAGATACTCCAGTGGAAGTTATGGGTGACACATCCTCTTCTTTACAGGTGGCAGCCTGGCAACTCCTGCAGAAAGTCCAGCAGAGCCCCACTCACACCGGGCCACCCACAAAGCCGTGGACCCTCACACCCTCCCACCAGCACAGCCCCGAGACTGCTGATGGGGCAGAGAATATGGAGTCAGGCACAGCTGCAGGGGCTATGGCTGCCTGGAGTGCTGTTTATATTGACCTCAACCCAGGCACACCTGGGGAGGGCTTGTCGGCAGGGTCAGGCTGCCCAGGTCAGCTAATCCTCAGCCCTCAGGGAATCACATTGCAGAAAATGGACCTCGCTAAGACAGAATATTCGCCAAGGAAAAGAAGCACAAAATGCCATTTGCAGCACCGCAGATGAGTCTAGAGGTAATCACGTGACTTGGAGTAAGTCAGAAAGTGAAAGACACATATCATATCATATCACTTATAGGTGTTACCTATAAATTGATACCAGGGCAGATATTTCCACGGAGAAGGGCAATCACAGATTCATTAAACAAACTTATGGTTCACCAAAGGAAAGGTGTGAGGATTGAATTCATTACGATATTGGGTTTAACAGACATATACAAACACAGTAGACGTATATAATCACCAAAGACCTACGGAGTACCAAGAGAAGACTACTCAACATTCTGTCATAACGTACATGGGAAAAGGATCCCAGGAAGAACAGACATATGTATATGTGTAAAAGAACCACCTCTTGCACACCTACAACAAGCTAAACGTTGTACTCAAACTTGCTGTAATAAAAAATAAAAAATTAAATTAAAAACACGAACAAGAATTAGTGAGAAAAACTTGAGGGGCTTTCTCCTGGCACATTCCGTTCTACATTCCAATCTAGAATGCGACTTCCATTGAGGCTCTGCTGCCCTAGTAACCAGATTTGGTAAGGGAGAACTGCTGCCACCTTGTGGCCGTTTCACACAACAGCAGCTTTAATCCCAGCGCTAATGGTCAGTGGATATTCCAAATCATTACAGGCCTGTAAATGACACCTGCCCTGAAAACAAATCCTGGGGTCATATATCGACCAAAAAATTCAAAAGACGTCCATATTTCAAAACGACAGTTTCAAGAGGCATATTTCACGCACATTAGTGTTCTGCTTCTTTTGCTTTCTTTCTTTCTTTGTTAAAAAAACGGGAATGGAAAAAGGCAACCCTCAGAATGGGCGAAAACTTTCACAAACGAATCAATGGACCAAGGTTTAATCTCCAATATATATAAACAGCTCATGCAGCTTAATATTAATAAAACAAACAACCCAATACAAAAATGGGCAGAAGATCTAAATAGACGTTTCTTCAAAGAAGACACAGAGATGGCCAAGACGCAGATGAAAAGCTGCTCAACATCACTAATTATTAGAGAAATGCAAATCAAAACTACAATGAGGTAAGACCTCACACCTGTTAGAATCGGCATCATCAGATAATCTACAAACAACAAATTCTGGGGAGGGTGTGGACAAAAGGAACCCTCTTCCGCTATTGGTGGGAATGTAAATTGATACAGTCACTATGGAGAACAGTATGGAGGTTCCTTTAAAAAACTAAAAAGAGAATTACCATAGGATCCAGCAATCCCACGTCTGGGCATATACCCAGAGAAAACCATAACTCACAGAGACACATTCACCACAATGTTCATTGCAGCACTATTTACAATAGCCAGGTAATGGAAGCAACCTAAATGCCCACAGACAGACGAATGGATAAAGATGTGGTACATATATAAAATGGAATATAACTCAGCCATAAAAAGGAATGAAACTGAGTCATTTGTAGATAAGTTGATGGATCTAGAGACTGTCATACAGAGTGAAGTAAGTCAGAAAGAGAAAAACAAATATTGTATATTAATGCCTATATGTGGAACCTAGAAAAATGCTACAGATGAACTGGTTTGCAGGGCAGAAATAGAGACACAGAGGTAGAGAACAAACGTATGGACACAAAGTGGGGGAAGCCATGGGGTGGTGGTGGTGGGATGAGTTGGGACATTGGGATTGACCTGTATACATGTCTATGCATAAAATAGATAACTAATAATAACCTAGTGTATAAAAAAATAAATAAAATTAAATTTCAAAATTTTTAAAAATAAAATGTAAAAATAAAACAGAAAAAAAGTTCTTCCATTCACACTGATGTATTTATAAGAATGAATTATTTCCATGCTTATATCTATAAGTACATAAAAGAGGAATAAAATCTAACTTGAACCAAAATAGAAAAAAAAAAAAAACTGAACCTAACAGTTATACAGAGGAAAACACTACCAAGGCACTTGCTCCAGTGGTAAACAATTCTGAAATTGGTCAGAGTTGGGGAATCATCTCCCATACAGCCAGCAGCCCCACCCGCCCACGCAAGGAGCGTCCTTATTGCAAAGCTGGGGGACCGTGCCGAGGCCTCTGTGAGTAAACGTGAGCTGAGCCCCAGGCCAGCTGCTGCTGAACTGTTCCCACCCTTCCCAGGTGAAACACCTGAATATGTACAAGGGCTTGAAAGCCTAGAGGAAGGGCCGTGGAGCCACACCAGCGAAAGCACGCAGGCCAACTTGGTGCCTGCAGGTCAGCCAGGATGGTCCTGGCCACGGGCGCTCTTCAGGAAGTTTCCATTGCCCTGCCTGAGATACCCCTCCTGTCCCGGCCCCCACTCCTTTTTTTCCTTACTCACCTCAGCCCGGAGAGATACTCCAGTGGAAGTTATGGGTGACACATCCTCTTCTTTACAGGTGGCAGCCTGGCAACTCCTGCAGAAAGTCCAGCAGAGCCCCACTCACACCGGGCCACCCACAAAGCCGTGGACCCTCACACCCTCCCACCAGCACAGCCCCGAGACGGCTGACGGGGCAGAGAATATGGAGTCAGGCACAGCTGCAGGGGCTATTGCTGCCTGGAGTGTTGTTTATATTGACCTCAACCCAGGCACACCTGGGGAGGGCTTGCCGGCAGGGTCAGGCTGCCCAGGTCAGCTAATCCTCAGCCCTCAGGGAATCACATTGCAGAAAATGGACCTCGCTAAGACAGAATATTCGCCAAGGAAAAGAAGCACACAATGCCATTTGCAGCACCGCAGATGAGTCTAGAGGTAATCACGTGACTTGGAGTAAGTCAGAAAGTGAAAGACACATATCATATCATATCACTTATAGGTGTTACCTATAAATTGATACCAGGGCAGATACTTCCACGGAGAAGGGCAATCACAGATTCATTAAACAAACTTATGGTTCACCAAAGGAAAGGTGTGAGGATTGAATTCATTACGATATTGGGGTTAACAGACATATACAAACACAGTAGACGTATATAATCACCAAAGACCTACGGAGTACCAAGAGAAGACTACTCAACATTCTGTCATAACGAACATGGGAAAAGGATCCCAGGAAGAACAGACATATGTATATGTGTAAAAGAACCACCTCTTGCACACCTACAACAAGCTAAACGTTGTACTCAAACTTGCTGTAATAAAAAATAAAAAATTAAATTAAAAACACGAACAAGAAGTAGTGAGACAAACTTGAGGGGCTTTCTCCTTGCACATTCCGTTCTACATTCCAATCTAGAACGCGACTTCCTTTGAGGCTCTGCTGCCCTAGTAACCAGATTTGGTAAGGGAGAACTGCTGCCACCTTGTGGCCGTTTCACACAACAGCAGCTTTAATCCCAGCGCTAATGGTCAGTGGATATTCCAAATCATTACAGGCCTGTAAATGACACCTGCCCTGAAAACAAATCCTGGGGTCATATATCGACCAAAAAATTCAAAAGACGTCCATATTTCAAAACGACAGTTTCAAGAGGCATATTTCACGCACATTAGTGTTCTGATTCTTTTGCTTTCTTTCTTTCTTTGTTAAAAAAACGGGAATGGAAAAAGGCAACCCTCAGAATGGGCGAAAATAGTTGCAAACGAATCAATGGACCAAGGTTTAATCTCCAATATATATAAACAGCTCATGCAGCTTAATATTAACAAAACAAAGAACCCAATACAAAAATGGGCAGAAGATCTAAATAGACGTTTCTTCAAAGAAGACACAGAGATGGCCAAGACGCAGATGAAAAGCTGCTCAACAGCACTAATTATTAGAGAAATGCAAATCAAAACTACAATGAGGTATCACCTCACACCTGTTAGAATCGGCATCATCAGAAAATCTACAAACAAATTCTGGGGAGGGTGTGGACAAAAGGAGCCCTCTTCCACTATGGTGGGAATGTAAATTGATACAGTCACTATGGAGAACAGTATGGAGTTTCCTTAAAAGAACTAGAAATAGAAACCTTGACTTTCCCTAACCCTAAACATAGCCCGGAACGGAATCCTACCACCAACCCTACACCTTATCTATGCCGTACACTAATCCTAATCCGTACGCTGGCACTAACCAGTGAGTCAACACGTACCCTGACCCTAACACGTTTCCATACCCTCAGCTGTGCCCTAAAACTTGTCGTTGCCTATCCTTAACCTTAGCCCGGAACGGAAACCTACCATCAGCCCTACACCTTACCCTAAGCTGTACCCTAATCCTAATTCATACATCAACACGTACCCTGACCCTAACACGTTTCCGTACCCTCACCTCTGCCATAAACCTTGCCGTTCCATAACCCTAACCCTAGCCCGGAACGGAAACCTACCACCAACCCTACACCTTACCTTACGCCGTACCCTAATCCTAATTCGTATGCTGACACTAACCTGTGCATCAACACATACCCTGACCCTAACACGTTTCGTACCCTCATCTGTGCCCTAAACTTTGCCGGTCCCTAAACATAACCCTAGACTGGAACGGAAACGTACCACCAACCCTACACCTTACTCTATGCGGTACCCTAATCCTCATGCGTGTGCTGACACTAACCCGTGAGTCAACACGTACCCTGAACCTAACACATTTCTGTACCATCACCTGTGCCCAAAACCTTGCAATTCGCTAACCCTAACCCTACAACGGAATGGCAACCTACCGCCCTCCGTACACCTTACCCTACGCCGTACCCTAATCTTAATGCGTATGATGACACTATTCCATGTATCAACATGTATCATGACCCTAACACGTTTCTGTACCATCACCTGTACTCTAAACCTTGCCGTACCCTAACACTAACCCTAGCCCAGAATGGAAAACTACCACAAACCGTACAGCATACCCTACACGGTACCCTAATCCTAATCCGTACACTGACACTAACCCGTGCGTCAACACGTACACTGACCCTAACACTTTTCCATTCCCTCACCTGTGCCCTAAACCGTGCCGTTGCCTAACCCTAACCCTAGCCCAAAACGGAAACCTACCACCAACCCTACACGTTACTCTACGCCATACCCTAATCATAATCCAAGCGTCAACACGTACCCTGACCCTAACACATTTCCGTACCCTCACCTATGCCCTAAACCTTGCCGTTCCATAACACTAACCCTAGCCTGGAACGGAAACCTACCACCAACCCTAGACCTTAACCTACGAAGGACCATAAACGTACTCCGTACGCTGACACTAACACATGCGTCAACACTTACCCTGACCCTAACACGTTTCCGTACCTTCACCTGTGACCTAAACCTTGCCATTCCCTAACCCTAACCCTAGACCACAATGGAAACCTACCACCAAGCCTACACATTACCCTTAGCCGTACCCTAATGCTAATCCATATGTCAACACGTACCCTGACACTAACACGTTTCCATACCCTCATCTGTGCCCAAAACCTTGCCGTTCCCTAACACTAACCCTAGCCTGAAACGGAAACCTACCACCAACCATACACTTTACCCTATGCCGCACCATAATCCTCATCTGTACGTTCACACTAACCCGTGCGTCAACACGTACCCTGAGCCTAACACATTTCGATACCCTCACGTGTGCCCTAAACCTTGCCGTTCCCTAACCCTAACCCTAGCCCAGAACGGAAACCCACCACCAGCCCTACACCTTACCCTACGACGTACACTACTCCTGGCCCGTACGCTGGCACTGACCCGTGCGTCAGCACATAGCCTGACTCTCCCACGTTTCCGTACCCGCACTTGTGCCCTAAGACTTGCCGTTCCCTAACCCTAACCCTAGCCCGGAAAGGAAGCCCACCACCAGCCCTACACCTTTCCCTACGCCGTAGCCTACGACTGGCCCATACGCTGGCACTGACACGTGTGTCAGCACGTAGCATGACCCTCCCACGTTTCCATACCCTCACCTTTGCCCTAAGCCTTGACATTCCCTAACCCTAACCCTAGCCCGGAAAGGAAACCAACCACCAGCCCTACACCTTACCCTACGTTGTTGCCTACTCCTGGCCTGTACGCTGGCACTGACCCGTGCGTCAGCACATAGCCTGACCCTCCACCATTTCCGTACCCTCAACTGTGCCCTAAATCTTGTCCTTCCCTAACCCTAACCCTAGCCCAGAACAGAAACCCACCACCAGCCCTACAGCTTACCCTACGCCGTAGCCTAATCCTGGCCCGTACGCTGGCACTGATCCGTGCGTCAGCACGTAGCCTGACCTTCCCACGTTCCCGTACCCTCACCTGTGTCCTAAGCCTTGCCGTTCCATAACCCTAACCATAACCCCAAACGGAAACCCACCACCAGCCCTAAACCTTACCCTACGCCGTACCCTACAGCTGGCCCGTACGCTGGCACTGATCCGTGCGTCAGCATGTAGCCTAACCCTCCCACTTTTCCTTACCTTCACCTGTTCCCTAAGCCTTGCCGATCCCTAACTCTAACCCTAGCCCGGAACGGAAACCCACCACCAGCCCTAAACCTTACCCTACGCCGTACCCTACACCTGGCCCGTACACTGGCACTGATCCGTGCGTCAGCATGTAGCCTAACCCTCCCACTTTTCCTTACCCTCACCTGTTCCCTAAGCCTTGCCGATCCCTAACTCTAACCCTAGCCCGGAACGGAAACCCACCACCAGCCCTACACCCTACCCTACGTCGTAGCCTACTGCTGGCCCGTAAGCTGGCACTCTCCCATGTGTCAGCCCGTAGCCTGCCTCTCCCACGTTTCCGTACCCTCACCTGTGCCCTAAGCCTTGCAGTTCCCTACCTCTAACCCTAGCCCGGAACGGAAACCACCACCAGCCCTACACATTACGCTATGCCGTACCCTACTCCTGGCCCGTACGCTGGCACTGACCCATTGTTCAGCACGTATCCTGACCCTCCCACGTTTCCGTACCCTCACCTGTGTCCTAAGCCTTAACGTTCCCTAACCCTAACCCTAGACCGGAATGGACACCCACCACCGCCCTTACACCATACCCAACGCCGTACCCTACTCCTGGTCCACACCCTGGCACTGACCCGTTCTTCAGCATGTAGCCTGACCCTCCCACGTTTCCGTACCCTCACCTGTGCCCTAAGCCTTGCCGCTCCCTAACCCTAACACTAGCCCGGAATGGACACCCACCACCAGCCTTACACTTTACCCTACGCCGTACCCTACTCCTGGTCCATACCCTGGCATTGAACCGTGCTTCAGCATGTAGCCTAACCCTCCCACGTTTCCGTACCCTCACCTGTGCCCTAAGCCTTGCCTTTCCCTATCCCTAACCCTAGCCCGGAACGGAAACCCACCACAAAACCTAAACCTTAACGTACGCCGTAGACTACTCCTGACCCGTACGCTGGCAGTGACCCTTGCGTCAGCACATAGCCTGCCTCTGCCACGTTTCCATACCCTCACCTGTGCACTAAGCCTTGCCGTTCCCTAACTCTAACCTGGAACGGAAACCCACAACCAGCCCTACACCTTACCCAATGCCGTACCCGAATCCTGGCGCGTACGCTGGCAAGGACCCGTGCGTCATCACGTAGCCTGACCCTCCCACATTTCCGTACCCTCACCTGTGCCCTAAGCCTTGCCGTTCCCTAACCCTAACCCTACACCTAACCCTACGCCATACCCTACACTTGGCCCATACGCTGGCACTGACCCGTGCGTCAGCACGTAGCCTGACCCTCCCACTTTTCCGTACCATCTTCTGTGCCCTAAGCTTTGCCGTTCCCTAACCCTAAACCTAGCCTGGAACGGAAACCCACCACCAGCCCTAAACCTTACCCTACGCCGTACCCTAATCCTGCCCCGTACGCTGGCACTGACCGGTGCGTCAGCACGTAGCCTGCCACTCCTACGTTTCCGTACCCTCACCTGTGCCCTAAGCCTTGCCGTTCCCTAACCCTAACCCTAGCCCGGAACATAAACCCACCACCAGCCGTAAACCTTACCCTACGCTGTACCCTACTCCTGGCCCCTACGCTGGCACTGACCTGTGCGTCAGCACGTAGCCTGCCTCTCCCTCGTTTCCATACCCTCACCTGTGTCCTAAGCCTTGCCGTTCCCTAACCCTAACCCTAGCCTGGAACGGAAACCCACCACCAGCCCTAAACCTTACGCCACGACGTACCCTAATCCTGGCCCGTACGCTGGCACAGACCCGTGCGTCAACACGTAGCCTGCCACTCCCACGTTTCCGTACGTTCACCTGTGCCCTAATCCTTGCTGTTCCCTCACCCTAACCCTAGCCCGGAACGGAAACCCACCACCAGCCCTACTCCTTACCCTACGCCGTTCCCTATTCCTGGACCGTACGCTGGCACTGACCCGTGCGTCAGCACATAGCCGGACCCTCCCACGTTTCCGTACCCTCACCTGTGCCCTAAGCCTTGTCATTCCCTAACCATAACCCTAGAACGGAACGGAAACCCACCACCAGCCCTACACAATAGCCTACGCCATAGCCTATTCCTGGCCCGTACATTGGCACTGACCCATGCGTAAGAACGTAGCCTGACCATCCCACGTTTCCGTACCCTCACCTGGGCCCAAAGCCTTGCCGTTCCCAAACCCTAAACCTAGCCCGGAACGGAAACCACCACCAGACCTACACCTTACCCTACGCAGTACCCTACTCCTGGCCCTTACGCTGGCACTGACACGTGCGTGAGCACATAGCCTTACCCTCCAACCACCCTCCCAATACAGAAATGGTCAGAAGATCTCATGAGACGATCCTTCAAAGAAGACACAGACATGGCCAAGACGCAGATGAAAAGCTGCTCAACATCACTAATTATTAGAGAAATGCAAATCAAAACTACAATGAGGGGGCTTCCCAGGTGGCACAGTGGTTGAGAGTCCGCCTGCCGATGCATGGGACACGGGTTTGTGCCCCGGACCGGGAAGATCCCACATGTCGCGGAGCAGCTGGGCCCGTGATCCATGGCCACTGAGCCTGCGCGTCCGGAGCCTGTGCTCCGCAACGGGAGAGGCCACAACAGTGAGAGGCACGGGTACCACAAAAAAAAAAAAAAAAAAAAAAAAAAAAAACTACAATGTGGTATCACCTCACACATATTAGAATCGGCATCATCAGAAAACCTACAAACAACAAATTCTGGGGAGGGTGTGGACAAAAGGAGCCCTCTTCCACTATTGGTGGGAATGTAAATTGATACAGTCACTATGGAGAACAGTGTGGAGTTTCCTTAAAAAACTAGAAATAGAATTACCATCTGATCCAGCAATCGCACTTCTGGGCATATACCCAGAGAAAACCATAAATCAAAAAGGCACATTCACCACAATGTTCATTACAGCACTATTTACAATAGCCAGGTAAGGGAGCAAACTAAATACCCACAAACAGATGAATGGGTAAAGATGTGGTACATATATAAAATGGAATATTACTCGGCCATAAAAAGGAATGAAACTGGGTCATTTGTAGAGACATCGATGGATCTAGAGACTGTCATACAGAATGAAGTAAGTCAGAAAGAGGAAAACAAATATTGTATATTAATGCATATATGTGGACCCTAATAAGTGGTACAGATGAACTGGTATGCAGGGAAGAAATAGAGTCACAGGTAGAGAACAAACTTATGGACACCAAGTGTGGGAAGCCATGGGGTGGTAGAGATGGGATGAGTTGGGAGATTGGGATTGGCCTGCATACATGCATATGCATAAAATACATATCTAATAATAACCTGCTGTATAAAAAAATAAAACTAAATTTCAAAATTTTAAAAAATAAAATTTAAAAATAAAAGAGAAAAACGTTCTTCCCTTCACACAGATGTATTTATAGGAATGTATTATTTCCATGCTTATATCTATAAATACATAAAAGAGGTATAAAATCTAACTTGAACCGTAAACGAAAAAAAAAACCTGAACCCACCAGTTATACAGAGGAAAGCCCTATCAGGGAACTTGCTCCAGCGGTAAACAATTCTGAAATTGGTCAGAGGTGGGGAATCATCTCCCATACAGCCAGCAACCCACCCCGCATGCAAGGAGCGTCCTCATTGCAAAGCTGGGGGACCGTGCCGAGGCATCTCTGAATAAAGGTGAGCTGAGCCCCAGGCCAGCTGCAGCTGAACTGTTCCCACCCTTCCCAGGTAAAACACCTGAATATGTACAAGGGCATGAAATCCTAGAGGAAGGGCCGTGGAGCCACACCAGTGACAGCACACAGGCCAACTTGGTGCCTGCAGGCGAGGCAGGATGGTCCTGACCCCGGGCGCTCTTCTGGAAGCTTTCCATTTCCCTGCCTGAGATACCCCTCCTGTCCCGGACCCCACCCCTTTTTTTCCTTCCTTACCTCAGCCCGGAGAGAAATTCCAGTGGAACTTATGGGTGACACATCCTCTTCTTTACAGGTGGCAGCCTGGCAACTCCTGCACAAAGTCCAGCAGAGCCCCACACACACCGGGCCACCCACAAAGCCGTGGCCCCTCACACGCTCCCACCAGCAGAGCCCCGAGACTGCTGACGGGGCAGAGAATATGGAGTCAGGCACAGCTTCAGGGGCTATTGCTGCCTGGAGCGCTATTTATATTGACCTCAACCAGGCAAACCTGGGGAGGGCCGGCCGGCACGGTAAGGCTGCCCAGGTCAGCTAATCCACAACCCTCAGGGAATCACATTGTTGAAAATGGACCTCGCTAAGGCAGAATAGAAGCCAAGGAAAATAAGGACACAATGCCATTTGCAGCACCGTAGATGAGTCTAGAGGTAATCATGTGACATGTAGTAAGTCAGAAAGTGAAAGGCACATATCGTATCATATCACTTATAGGTGTTACCTAAAAATGGATACCAGGGCATATATTTCCACGGAGAAGGGCAATCACATATACATTAAACAAACTTATGGTTCACCAATGGAAAGGTGTGAGGATTGGTTTCATTACGATATTGGGGTTAACAGACATACAAACACAGTTGATATATATATAATAACCAAAGAGCTACGGAATACAAAGAGAGGAGTACACAACATTCTGTCATAACGTACATGGGAAAAGGATCCCAGGAAGAACAGACATCTGTATATGTGTAAAAGAACCACATCTACCATACCTACAAGAAGCCAAACATTGTAATCAAACTTGCTATAATAAAAAATAAAAGAAATAAATTAAAAATACGAACAAGAAGTAGGGAGACAAACTTGAGGGGCTTTCTCCTGGCACATTCCATTCTAAATTCCAAAATAGAACACGATGTCCTTTGAGGCTCTGTTTCCCTGGTAACCAGATGTGTTAAGGGAGAACTGCTGCCACCTTGTGGCCGTTTCACACAACAGCAGCTTTAATCCCAGCGCTAATGGTCAGTTGATATTCAAAATCATTGCAGGCCTGTAAATGACACCTGCCCTGAAAACAAATCCTGGGTTCACATATCGACCAAAAAATTTAAAGGACGTCCATATTTCAAAACGACCGTTTCAAAAGATATTTTTTATGCACATTAGTGTTCTGCTTCTTTTTCTTTCTTTCTTTTTTGGTTAAAAAAACGGGAATGGAAAAAGGCATCCCTCAGAAGGGGCGAAAATAGTTGCAAACGAATCAATGGACAAAGGTTTAATCTCCAATATATATAAACAGCTCATGCAGCTTAATATTAAAAAAACAAACAACCCAATACCAAAATGGGCAGAATATCTAAAGAGACGTTTCTTCAAAGAAGACACAGAGATGGCTAAGACGCACATGAAAAGCTGCTCAACAGCACTAATTATTAGAGATATGCAAATCAAAACTATAATGAGGTATCACCTCACACCTGTTAGAATCGGCATCATCAGAAAATCTACAAACAACAAATTCTGGGGAGGGTGCGGACAAAAGGAGCCGTCTTCCTCTATGGTGGGAATGTAAATTAATACAGTCACTATGGAGAATAGTATGGAGTTTCCTTAAAAAAACTAGAAATAGAAACCTTGACTTTCCCTAACCCTAACCATAGCCCGGAACGGAAACCTACCACCAACCCTACACCTTATCTATGCCGTACACTAATCTTAATCCGTACGCTGGCACTAACCGGTGAGTCAACACGTACCCTGACCCTAACACGTTTCCGTACCCTCAGCTGTGCCCTAAACCTTGCCGTTGCCTATCCTTAACCTTAGCCCGGAATAGAATCCTACCATCAGCCCTACACCTTACCCTAAGCCGTACCCAATCCTAAACCATACGTCAACACGTACCCTTACCCTAACACGTTTCCCTACCCTCACCTCTGCCATAAACCTTGCCGTTCCCTAACCCTAACCCTAGCCCAGAACGGAAACCTACCACCAACCCTACACATTACCTTATGCCGTACCCTAATCCTAATTCGTATGCTGACACTAACTTGTGCATCAACACGTACGCTGACACTAACACGTTTCGTACCCTCACCTGTGCCCTAAACTTTGCCGGTCCCTAAACATAACCCTAGACTGGAACGGAAACGTACCACCAACCCTACACCTTACTCTATGCGGTACCCTAATCCTCCTACGTACGCTGACACTAAACCGTGAGTCACCACGTACCCTGAACCTAACACATTTCCGTACCATCACCTGTGCCCAAAACCTTGCAATTCGCTAACCCTAACCCTACAACGGAATGGAAACCTACCGCCCTCCGTACACCTTACCCTACGCCGTACCCTAATCCTAATGCGTACGATGACACTATTCCATGCATCAACATGTACCATGACCCTAACACGTTTCTGTACCCTCACCTGTGCACTAAACCTTGCCGTACCCTAACACTAACCCTAGCCCAGAATGGAAAACTACCACAAACTGTACAGCATACCCTACACGGTACCCTAATCCTAATCCGTACACTGACACTAACCCGTGCGTCAACACGTACACTGACCCTAACACTTTTCCGTACCCTCACCTGTGCCCTAAACCATGCCGTTGCCTAACCCTAACCCTAGCCCAAAACGGAAACCTACCACCAACCCTACACGTTACCCTACGCCATACCCTAATCATAATCCGAGCGTCAACACGTACCATGACCCTAACACATTTCCGTACCCTCACCTATGCCCTAAACCTTGCCTTTCCATAACACTAACCCTAGCCTGGAACGGAAACCTACCACCAACCCTAGACTTTAACCTACGAAGGACCATAAACCTACTCCGTACGCTGACACTAACCCATGCGTCAACACTTACCCTGACCCTAACACGTTTCCGTACCTTCACCTGTGACCTAAACCTTGCCATTCCCTAACCCTAACCCTAGCCCACAACGGAAACCTACCACCAAACCTACACCTTACCCTAAGCCGTACCCTAATGCTAATCCATATGTCAACACGTACCCTGACACTAACACATTTCCATACCCTCATCTGGCCCCAAAACCTTGCCGTTCCCTAACACTAACCCTAGCCTGGAACGGAAACCTACCACAAACCATACACCTTACCCTATGCCGCACCATAATCCTCATCTGTACGTTCACACTAACCCGTGCGTCAACACGTACCCTGAGCCTAACACGTTTCAATACCCTCACGTGTGCCCTAAACCTTGTCATTCCCTAACCCTAACCCAAGCCCGGAACGGAAACCTACCACCAACACAACACCTTACCCTAAGCCATGCCGTAATCCTAATATGTTCGTCAACATGTACCCTGACCCTAAAACGTTTCCGTACCCTCACCTGTGCCCTAAACATTGCCATTCCCTAACCCTAACCCTAGCACAGAATGGAAACCTACCACCAACCCTACACATTACCGTACGCCGTACCCTAATCCTAATCCATACGCTGACACTAACCCGTGTTTCAACACGTACCTTGACTGTAACAAGTTTCTGTAAGCTCACCTGTGCCCAAACTTTGCCAATCCCTAACCCTAACACTAGCCCGGATAGGAAACCCACCACCAGCCCAACACATTACCCTACACCGAAGCCTACTCCTGGCCCATACGCTGGCACTGACCCGTGTGTCAGCACGTAGCCTGACCCTCCGACGTTTCCATACCCTCACCTGTGCCCTAAGCCTTGCCGTTCCCTAACCCTAACCCTAGCCCAGAACGGAAACCCACCACCAGCCCTACACCTTACCCTATGCCATACCCTACTCCTGGCCCGTACGCTGGCACTGACACGTGCGTCAGCACGGAGCCTGACCCTCCCACGTTTCCGTACCCTCACCTTTGCCCTAAACCTTGCCATTCCCTAACCCTAACCCTAGCCTGGAAAGGTAACCAACCACCAGCCCTACACCTTAACCTAAGCCATTGGCTACTCCTGGCCTGTATGCTGGCACTGACCCGTGCGTCACCACGTAGCCTGACCGTCCCCCGTTTCTGTACCCTCACCTGTGCCCTAAGCCTTGCCATTCCCTAACCCCAACCCTAGCCCGAAACGGATACCCACCACCAGCCCTACACCTTACCCTACGCCGTACCATACTCCTGGAGCGTACGCTGGAACTGAACCCTGCGTCAGATGCAGCCTGACCCTCCCACGTTTCCGTACCCTCACCTGTGCCCTAAGCCTTCCCGTTCCCTAACCCTAACCCTAGCCCGGAACAGAGACCCACCACCAGCCCTACACCTTACCCTACGTCGAAGCCTACTCCTGCCCAGAAGCTGACACTGACACGTGCGTGAGCTCGTAGCCTGACCCTCCAACTTTTCTGTACCCTCACCTGTGCCCTAAGCCTTGCCGTTCGCTAACCCTAACCCTAGCCCAGAACGGAAACCCACCACCGGGCCTACACCTTACCCTACGCCGAAGCCTACACCTGGGCGTACGCTGTCATTGACCCGTGTGTCAGCACGTAGTCTGACACTCCCACGTTTCTGTAACCTCACCTGTGCCCTAAGCCTTGCGATTCCCTACCCCTAACCCTAGCCCGGAACGGAATCACACGACCACCCCTACAGCATACCCTACGCCATACCCAACTCCTGGCCCGTACGGTGGCACTGACCTGTGTGACAGCACGTAGCCTGCCTCTCACACGTTTCCGTACCCTCACCTGTGCCCTAAGGCTTACCGTTCCCTAACCCTAACCCTAGCCCGGAAAGGAAACCCACCACCAGCCCTACACCTTACCGTACGCCGTAGCCTACGCCTCGCCCATATGCTGGCACTGACCCATGTGTCAGCACGTAGCATGACCCTCCCACGTTTCCATACCCTCACCTGTGCCCTATGCCTTGCCATTCCCTAACCCTAACCCTAGCCCGGAAAGGAAACCAACGACCAGCCCTACACCTTACCCTACGCTGTTGCCTACTCCTGGCCTGTACGCTGGCACTGACACGTGCGTCAGCACATAGCCTCACCCTCCCCCATTTCCGTACCCACACCTGTGCCCTAAGGCTTGTCGTGCCCTAACCCTAACCCTAGCCCAGAGCAGAAACCCACCACCAGCCCTAAACCTTACCCTACGCCGTAGCCTATTCCTGGCCCGTACGCTGGCAATGATCCGTGTGTCAGCACGTAGCCTGACCCTCCCACGTTCCCGTACCCTCACCTCTGTCCTAAGCCTTGCCGTTCCATAACCCTAACCATAACCCCGAACGGAAACCTACCACCAGCCCTACACCTTACTCTACGCCATAGCCCACTCCTGGCCCATACGCTGGCACTGACTTGTGCGTCAGCACGTAGCCTGCCCCTCCCACGTTTCCGTATCCTCACCCGAACCCGAAGCCTTGTCATTCCCTAAACCTAACCTTAGCCCGGAAAGGAAACCCACCACCAGCCCTACACCTTACCCTATGCCGTACCTTACTCCTGGCCCGTACGCTGGCACTGACCCGTGCGTCAGAACATAGCCTGAACCTCCCACGTTTCCGTACCCGCACCTGTGCCCTAAGGCTTGTCGTTCTCTAGCCCTAACCCTATCCCGGAATGGAAACCCACCCCCTGCCCTAAACCTTACCCTACACTGTACCCTACTTCTGGCCAGTACACTGGCACTGACCCGTGCGTCAGCATGTAGCCTGACCCTCCCACGTTTCCGTACCCTCACCCATGCCCTAAGCCTTGCCGTTCCCTAACCCTAACCCTACACCTTACCCTACACCGTACCCTACCCTTGGCCCGTACGCTGGCACTGACCCGTGCGTCAACACGTAGCATGACCCTCCCACGTTTCCGTACCATCTTCTGTGCCCTAAGCTTTGCCATTCCCTAACCCTAACCCTAGCCCGGAATGGAAACCCACCACCAGCCCTACACCTTACCCTACGCCGTACCCTAATCCTGCCCCGTACACTAGCACTGACCCGTGCGTCAGCATGGAGCCTGACACTCCCACGTTTCCGTACCCTCATCTGTGCCCTAAGCCTCGCCTTTCCCTAACCCTAACCCTAGCCCGGAACGGAGACCCACCATCAGCCCTACCTCTTACCCTTTTCGAAGCCTACTCCTGCCCGGAAGCTGACACTGACACGTGCGTGAGCACGTACCCAGACCCTCCCACTTTTCCGTACCCTCACCTGTTCCCTAAGCCTTGCGTTCGCTAACCCTTACCCTGGCCCGGAACGGAAAACCACCACCGGGCCTACACCTTACACTACGCCGAAGACTACACCTGGGCGTACGCTGTCATTGACCCGTGCGTCAGCACGTAGTGTGACCCCCACACGTTTCTGTAACCTCACCTGTGCCCTAAGTCTTGTGGTTCCCTTCCCCTAACAGTTGCCCGGAAAGGAAACCCACCACCACCCCTAAACCATACCCAACGTCATACCCAACTCCTGCCCCGTACGGTGGCACTGACCCGTGTGTCAGCACGTAGCCTGCCTTTCCCACGTTTCCTTACCCTCACCTGTGCCCTAAGCCTCGCAATTCCCTAACACTAACCCTAGCCCGGAACAGAAACCCACCACCAGCCCTAAACCATACCCTACGCCGTACCCTATTCCTGGACCGTACGCTGGCACTGACACGTGATTCAGCATGTAGCCTGACCCACCCACGTTTCCGTACCCTCACCTGTGCCCTAAGCATTGCCTTTCCCTAACCCTAGCCCTAGCCGGGAACGGAAACCCACCACCAGCCCTACACCTAACCGTACGCCGTACCCTACTCTTGGCCTATACGATGGCACTGACCCGTGCGTCAGCACGTAGCCTGACCCACCCACGTTTCCGTACCCTCACCTGTGCCCTAAGCCTTGCCGTTCCGTAACCCTAACCCTAGCCCGGAACGGGAAACCACAGCCAGCCCGACACCTTACCCTATGCCTTAAACGACTCCTGGCCCGTATGCTGGCACTAACCCGTGCGTCAGCACGTAGCCTGACCCTCCCACTTTTCCGAAACCTCACCTGTGCCCTAAGCCTTGCCGTTCCATAACCCTAACCCTAGCCCAGAACAGAAACCCACCACCAGCCCTAAACCTTACCCTACGCCGTACCATACTCCTGGCCCGTACGCTGGCACTGACCCGTGCGTCAGCATGTAGCCTGACCCTCCCACTTTTCCTTACCCTCACCTGTTCCCTAAGCCTTACCGATCCCTAACTCTAACCCTAGCCCGGAACGGAAACCCACCACCAGCCCTACACCCTACCCTACGTCGTAGCCTACTGCTGGCCCGTAAGCTGACACTCTCCCATGTGTCAGCCCGTAGCCTGCCTCTCCCACGTTTCCGTACCCTCACCTGTGCCCTAAGCCTTGCCGCTCCCTAACCGTAACCCTAGCCCGGAATGGACACCCACCACCAACCTTACACATTACCCTACGCCGTACCATACACCTGGTCCATACCCTGGAACTAACCCTTGATTCAGCATGTAGCCTGACCCTCCGACGTTTCCATACCCTCACCTGTGCCCTAAGCCTTGCCATTCCCTAACCCTAACCCTAGCCCGGAACAGAAACCCACCAGCAGCCCTACACCTTACCCTATGCCGTATCCTACTCCTGGCCCGTACACTGGCACTGACCCGTGCGTCAGCACGGAGCCTGACCCTCCCACGTTTCCGTACCTTCACCTGTGCCCTAAGACTTCCTGTTCCCTAACACTAACACTAGCCCGGAACAGAGACCCACCACCAGCCCTACACCTTACCCTACGTCGAAGCCTACTCCTGGCCAGAAGCTGACACTGACACGTGCGTGAGCACGTAGCCTGACCCTCCCACTTTTCCGTACCCTCACCTGTGCCCTAAGCCTTGCCGTTCACTAATCCTAACCCTAGCCCAGAAGGGAAACCCACCACCGGGCCTACACCATACCCTACACCGAAGCCTACACCTGGGTGTACGCTGTCATTGACCCATGTGTCAGCACGTAGTCTGACACTCCCACGTTTCCATAACCTCACCTGTGCCCTAAGCCTTGTGGTTCCCTACCCCTAACCCTAGCCTGGAACGGAATCCCACGACCACCCCTACAGCATACCCTACGCCGTACCCAACTCCTGGCCCATACGGTGGCACTGACCTGTGTGTCAGCAAGTAGCCTGCCTCTCACACGTTTCCGTACCCTCACCTGTGCCCTAAGCCTTACCGTTACCTAACCCTAACCCTAGCCCGGAAAGGAAACCCACCACCAGCCCTACACCTTACCGTACGCCGTAGCCTACGCCGGGCCCATATGCTGGCACTGACCCGTGTGTCAGCACGTAGCATGACCCTCCCACGTTTCCATACCCTCACCTGTGCCCTATGCCTTGCCATTCCCTAACCCTAACCCTAGCCGGGAAAGGAAACCAAACAACAGCCCTACACCTTACCCTACACTGTTGCCTACTCCTGGCCTGTACGCTGGCACTGACCCGTGCGTCAGCACATATCCTGACCCTCCCCCGTTTCCGTACCCTCACCTGTGCCCTAAGGCTTGTCGTGCCCTAACCCTAACCCTAGCCCAGAACAGAAACCCACCACCAGCCCTACACCTTACCCTACGCCGTAGACTAATCCTGGCCCGTACGCTGGCACTGATCCGTGCGTCAGCACGTAGCCTGACCCTCCCACCTTCCCGTACCCTCACCTGTGTCCTAAGCCTTGCCATTCCATAACCCTAACCATAACCCCGAACGGAAACCTACCACCAGCCCTACACCTTACTCTACGCCATAGCCCACTCCTGGCCCATACGCTGGCAATGACCTGTGCGTCAGCACGTAGCCTTCCCCTCCCACGTTTCCGTATCCTCACCCGAACCCTAAGCCTTGTCATTCCCTAAACCTAACCTTAGCCCGGAAAGGAAACCCACACCCAGCCCTACACCTTACCCTACGCCGTACCGTACTCCTGGCCCGTACGCTGCCACTGATCCATGCGTCAGAACATAGCCTGAACCTCCCACGTTTCCGTACCCTCACCTGTGCCTTATGCCTTGCCGTTCCCTAACCCTAACGCTAGCCCGGAATGGTAACCCACCACCAGCCCTACACCTTACCCTACGCCGTACCCTACTCTTGGCCTGTACGCTGGCACTGACCCGTGCGTCAGCACGTAGCCTGACCCACCCACGTTTCCGTACCCTCACCTGTGCCCTAAGCCTTGCCGTTCCGTAACCCTAACCCTAGCCCGGAACGGGAAACCACAGCCAGCCCGACACCTTACCGTACGCCGTACACGACTTCTGGCCAGTATGCTGGCACTGACCCATGCGTCAGCGCGTAGCCTGACCCTCCCACGTTTCTGTACCCTCACCTGTGCCCTAAGCCTTGCCATTCCCTAACACTAACCCTAGCCCGGAACGGAAACCCACCACCAGCCCTACACCTTACCCTACGCCGTACGCTAATCCTGCCCCATACGCTAGCACTGACCCGTGCCTCAGCACATAGCCTACCACTCCCACGTTTCCGCACCCTCACCAGTGCCCTAAGCCTTGCCGTTCCCTAACCCTAACCCTAGCCCAGACCGGAAACACACCACCAGCCCTACAGCTTACCCTACGCCGTACCCTACTACTTGCCCGTACGCTGGCACTGACCCATGCGTCAGCACGTAGCCTACCTCTCCCAACTTTCTGTACCCTCACCTGTGCCCTTAGCCTTGCCGTTCCCTAACCCTATACCAAAACGGAAACCCACCACCAGCCCTACACCTTACCCTACGCAGTAACTTACTCCTGGCCCGTACGCTGGAACTGACCCGTGCGTCAGCATGGAGCCTGACCCTCCCACGTTTCCGTACCCTCAACTGTGCCTTAAGCCTTCCCGATCCCTAACCCTAACCCTAGCCCAGAACGGAGACCCACCACCAGCCCTACACCTTACCGTACGTCGAAGCCTACTCCTGCCCGGAGGCTGACACTGACACGTGCGTGAGCACGTACCCTGACCCTCCCACTTTTCCGTACCCTCACCTGTGCCCTAAGCCTTGCCATTCGCTAACCCTTACCCTGGCCTGGAACGGAAACCCACCACCGGGCCTACACCTTACCCTACGCCGAAGCCTACACCTGGGTGTACGCTGTCATTGACCCGGGCATCAGCACGTAGTCTGACCCTCCCACGTTTACGTAACCTCACCTGTGCCCTAAGTCTTGCGGTTCCCTACCCCTAACCCTTGCCTGGAACGGAAACCCACCACGACCCCTACACCATACCCTACGCCGTACCCAACACCTGGCCCATACGCTGGCACTGACACTTTTTTCAGCACGTAGCCAGACCCTCCCACGTTTCCGTACCCTCACGTGTGCCCTAAGCCTTAACGTTCCCTAACCCTAACCCTAGACCGGAATGGACACCCACCGCCGCCCTTACACCATACCCTACGCCGTACCCTACTCCTGGTCCACACCCTGGCACTGACCCGTTCTTCAGCACGTAGCCTGACCCTCCCACGTTTCCGTACCCTCTCCTGTGCCCTAAGCCTTGCCGCTCCCTAACCCTAACCCTAGCCCGGAATGGATCCCCACCACCAGCCTTACACTTTACCCTACGCCGTACCCTACTCCTGGTTCATACACTGGCACTGACCAGTGCTTCAGCATGTAGCCTGACCCGCCCACGATTCCGTACCCTCACATGTGCCCTAAGCCTTGCCTTTCCCTATCCCTAACCCTAGCCCGGAACGGAAACCCACCAGAAACCCTAAACCTTAATGTATGCCGTAGCCTACTCCTGACCCGTACGCTGGCAGTGACCATTGCGTCAGCACATAGCCTGCCTCTGCCACGTTTCCATACCCTCACCTGTGCACTAAGCCTTGCCGTTCCCTAACCCTAACCTGGAACGGAAAACCAACACCAGCCCTACACCTTACCCTACACCATACCATACTCCTGGACCGTACGCTGTCACTGACACGTGCGTCAGCACGTAGACTGACCCTCCCACGTTTCCGTACCCTCACCTGTGCCCTAAGACTTGCCTTTCCCTAACCCTAACCCTAGCCCATAACGGAAACCCACCACCAGCCCTACACCTTACCCTACGCCGTACCCTAATCCTGCCCCGTACGCTGACACTGACCCGTGCGTCAGCACGTAGCCTGCCACTCCTACGTTTCCGTACCCTCACCTGTGTCCTAAGCCATGCCATTCCCTAACCCTAACCCTAGCCCGGAACATAAACCCACCACCAGCCCTAGACCTTAAACTACGCCGTACCCTACTCCTGGCCCCTACACTGGCACTGACATGTGCGTCATCTCGTAGCCTGCCTCTCCCACGTTTCCGTACCCTCACCTGTGTCCTAAGCCTTGCCGTTCCCTAACCCTAACCCAAGCCTGGAACGGAAACCCACCACCAGCCCTAAACCTTACGTTACGACGTACCCTATTCCTGGCCCGTACGCTGGCACAGACACGTGCGTCAACACGTAGCCTGCCACTCCCACGTTTCTGTACGTTCACCTGTGCCCTAAGCCTTGCTGTTCCCTCACCCTAACCCTAGCCCGGAACGGAAAACCACCACCAGCCCTAAACCTTACCCTACGCCATACCCTACTCCTGGACCGTACGCTGGCACTAACCCGTGCGTCAGCACGTAGCCTGATCCTCCCACGATTCCATACGTTCACCTGTACCCTAAGCCTTGCCGTTCCCTAAACCTAACCCTAGCCCGGAATGGTATCTCACAACCAGCCCTACTCATTACCCTACGCCGTACCCTATTCCTGGCCCGTACGCTGGCACTGACGCATGCGTCAGCACCTAGCCTGACCTTCCCACGTTTCCGTACCCTCACCTGTTCCCTAAGCTTTGTCATTCCCTAACCCTAACACTAGCACGGAACGGAAACCCACCACCAGCCCTACACATTAGCCTACGCCGTAGCCTAATCCTGGCCCGTACATTGGCACTGACCCGTGCGTAAGAACGTAGCCTGACCATCCCACGTTTCCGTACCCTCAGCTGTGCCCTAAGCCTTGCCGTTCCCTAACCGTAAACCAAGCCCGGAATGGAAACCCACCACCCGACTTACACCTTACCCTACGCAGTACACTACTCCTGGCCCTTACGGTGGGACTGACACGTGCGTGAGCACGTAGCCTGACCCACCCACGACCCTCCCAATACAGAAATGGGAAGAAGATCTCAAGAGACGTTTCTTCAAAGAAGACACAGATATGACCAAGACGCACAAGAAAAGCTGCTCAACATCACTAATTATTAGAGAAATGCAAATCAAAACTACAATGAGGTATCACCTCATAACTGTTAGAATCGGCATCATCAGAAAACCTACAAACAACAAATTCTGGGGAGGGTGTGGACAAAAGGAGCCCTCTTCCACTATTGGTGGGAATGTAAATTGATACAGTCATTACGGAGAACAGAATGGAGTTTCCTTAAAAAAACTAGAAATAGAATTACCATCTGATCCAGCAATCCCACTTCTGGGCATATACCCAAAGAAAACCATAAATCAAAAAGGCACATTCACCACAATGTTCATTGCAGCACTATTTACAATAGCCAGGTAATGGAAGCAAACTAAATGCCCACAGACAGATGAATGGATAAAGATGGGGTACATATATAAAATGGAATATTACTCGGCCATAAAAAGAAATGAAACTGGGTCATTTGTAGAGATATGGATGGATCTAGTGACTGTCATACAGAATGAAGTAAGTCAGAAAGAGGAAAACAAATATTGTATATTAATGCATATAGGTGGATCCTAAAAACTGGTACAGATGAACTGGTTTGCAGGGAAGAAATAGAGACAGAGGTAGAGAACAAACGTATGGACACCAAGTGTGGTAAGCCATGGTGTGGTGGTGGTGGGATGAGTTGGGAGATTGGGATTGACCTGCATACATGTATATACATAAAATACTTAACTAATAATAACCTGCTGTATAAAAAAATAAATAAAATTAAATTTCAAAATTTTCAAAAATAAAATTTAAAAATAATACAGAAAAAAGTTCTTCCCTTCACACAGATGTATTTATAGGAATGAATTATTTCCATGCTTATATCTATAAATACATTAAAGAGGAATAAAATCTAACTTGAACCATAAAAGAAAAAAAAAACTGAACCCACCAGTTATACAGAGGAAAACCCTATCAGGGCACTTGATCCAGCGGTAAACAATTCTGAAATTGGTCAGAGGTGGGGAATCATCTCCCATACAGCCAGCAACCCACACCTCACGCAAGGAGCGTCTTCATTGCAAAGCTGGGGGATCGTGCCGAGGCATCTCTGAATAAAAGTGAGGTGAGCCCCAGGCCAGCTGCTGCTGAACTGTTCCCACCCTTCCCAGGTAAAACACCTGAATATGTACAAGGGCGTGAAAGACTAGAGGAAGGGTCGTGGAGCCACACCAGCAAGAGCACGCAGGCCAACTTGGTGCCTGCAGGCCAGCCAGGGTGGTCCTGCACCCGGGCGCTCTTCCGGAAGCTTTCCATTGTCCTGCCTGAGATACCCCACCTGTCCCGGCCCCCATTGCTTTTTTCCTTCCTCACCTCTGTCCGGAGAGAAATTCCAGCGGAAGGTATGGGTGACACATCCTCTTCTTTACAGGTGGCAGCCTGGCAACTCCTGCAGAATGGCCAGTAGAACCCCACTCACACCTGGCCACCAACAAAGCTGTGGCCCCTCATTCCCTCCCACCAGCACAGCCCCGAGACTGCTGACGGGGCAGAGAATATGGAGTCAGGAACAGCTTCAGGGGCTATTGCTGCCTGGAGCGCTGTTTATATTGACCTCAACCAGGCACACCTGGGGAGGGCCGGGCGGCAGGGTAAGGCTGCCCAGGTCAGCTAATCCACAACCCTCAGGGAATGACATTGTTGAAAATGGACCTCGCTAAGGCAGAAGAGAAGCCAAGGAAAAAAAGAACACAATGCCATTTGCACCACCGTAGATGAGTCTAGAGGTAATCACGTGACTTGTAGTAAGTCAGAAAGTGAAAGACACATATCATATCATATCACTTATAGGTGTTACCTAAAAATGGATACCAGGGCAGATATTTCCATGGAGAAGGGCAATCACCGATTCATTAAACAAACTTATGGTTCACCAATGGAAAGGTTTGAGGATTGGTTTCATTACGATATTGGGGTTAACAGACATATACAAACACAGGTGACATATATAATTACCAAATACCTACGGAGTACCAAAAGACTACTCAACATTATCTCATAACGCACATGGGAAAAGGATCCCAGGAAAAACAGACATCTGTATATGTGTAAAAGAACCACATCTTCCACACCTATAACAAGCCAAACATTGTAATCAAACTTGCTGTAATAAAAAATAAAAAATTAAATTAAAAACACGAACAAGAAGTAGGGAGACAAACTTGAGGGGCTTTCTCCTGTCACATTCCATTCTAAATTCCAATCTAGAACACGACTTCCATTGAGGTTCTGTTGCCCTAGTAACCAGAATTGGTAAGGGAGAACTGCTGCCACCTTGTGGCCGTTTCACACAACAGCAGCTTTAATCCCAGCATTCATGGTCAGTTGATATTCAAAATCATTGCAGGCCTGTAAATGACACCTGCCCTGAAAACAAATCCTGGGTTCACATATCGACCAAAAAATTTAAAGGACGTCCATATTTCAAAACGACCGTTTCAAAAGGCATATTTTATGCACATTAGTTTTCTGCTTCTTTTTCTTTCTTTCTTTTTTGGTTAAAAACACGGGAATGGAAAAAGGCATCCCTCAGAAGGGGCGAAAATAGTTGCAAACGAATCAATGGACAAAGGTTTAATCTCCAATATATATAAACAGCTCATGCAGCTTATTAAAAAAACAAACAACCCAAAACAAAAATGGGCAGAAGATCTAAAGAGACGTTTCTTCAAAGAAGACACAGAGATGGCCAAGACGCACATGAAAAGCTGCTCAACAGCACTAATTATTAGAGAAATGCAAATCAAAACTACAATGAGGTATCACCTCACACCTGTTAGAATCGGCATCATCAGAAAATCTACAAACAAATTCTGGGGAGGGTGTGGACAAAAGGAGCCCTCTTCCACTATGGTGGGAATGTAAATTGATACAGTCACTATGGAGAACAGTATGGAGTTTCCTTAAAAGAACTAGAAATAGAAACCTTGACTTTCCCTAACCCTAAACATAGCCCGGAACGGAATCCTACCACCAACCCTACACCTTATCTATGCCGTACACTAATCCTAATCCGTACGCTGGCACTAACCAGTGAGTCAACACGTACCCTGACCCTAACACGTTTCCATACCCTCAGCTGTGCCCTAAAACTTGTCGTTGCCTATCCTTAACCTTAGCCCGGAACGGAAACCTACCATCAGCCCTACACCTTACCCTAAGCTGTACCCTAATCCTAATTCATACATCAACACGTACCCTGACCCTAACACGTTTCCGTACCCTCACCTCTGCCATAAACCTTGCCGTTCCATAACCCTAACCCTAGCCCGGAACGGAAACCTACCACCAACCCTACACCTTACCTTACGCCGTACCCTAATCCTAATTCGTATGCTGACACTAACCTGTGCATCAACACATACCCTGACCCTAACACGTTTCGTACCCTCACCTGTGCCCTAAACTTTGCCGGTCCCTAAACATAACCCTAGACTGGAACGGAAACGTACCACCAACCCTACACCTTACTCTATGCGGTACCCTAATCCTCATGCGTATGCTGACACTAACCCGTGAGTCAACACGTACCCTGAACCTAACACATTTCTGTACCATCACCTGTGCCCAAAACCTTGCAATTCGCTAACCCTAACCCTACAACGGAATGGCAACCTACCGCCCTCCGTACACCTTACCCTACGCCGTACCCTAATCTTAATGCGTATGATGACACTATTCCATGTATCAACATGTATCATGACCCTAACACGTTTCTGTACCGTCACCTGTACTCTAAACCTTGCCGTACCCTAACACTAACCCTAGCCCAGAATGGAAAACTACCACAAACCGTACAGCATACCCTACACGGTACCCTAATCCTAATCCGTACACTGACACTAACCCGTGCGTCAACACGTACACTGACCCTAACACTTTTCCATTCCCTCACCTGTGCCCTAAACCGTGCCGTTGCCTAACCCTAACCCTAGCCCAAAACGGAAACCTACCACCAACCCTACACGTTACTCTACGCCATACCCTAATCATAATCCAAGCGTCAACACGTACCCTGACCCTAACACATTTCCGTACCCTCACCTATGCCCTAAACCTTGCCGTTCCATAACACTAACCCTAGCCTGGAACGGAAACCTACCACCAACCCTAGACCTTAACCTACGAAGGACCATAAACGTACTCCGTACGCTGACACTAACACATGCGTCAACACTTACCCTGACCCTAACACGTTTCCGTACCTTCACCTGTGACCTAAACCTTGCCATTCCCTAACCCTAACCCTAGACCACAATGGAAACCTACCACCAAGCCTACACCTTACCCTTAGCCGTACCCTAATGCTAATCCATATGTCAACACGTACCCTGACACTAACACGTTTCCATACCCTCATCTGTGCCCAAAACCTTGCCGTTCCCTAACACTAACCCTAGCCTGAAACGGAAACCTACCACCAACCATACACTTTACCCTATGCCGCACCATAATCCTCATCTGTACGTTCACACTAACCCGTGCGTCAACACGTACCCTGAGCCTAACACATTTCGATACCCTCACGTGTGCCCTAAACCTTGCCGTTCCCTAACCCTAACCCTAGCCCAGAACGGAAACCCACCACCAGCCCTACACCTTACCCTACGACGTACACTACTCCTGGCCCGTACGCTGGCAATGACCCGTGCGTCAGCACATAGCCTGACTCTCCCACGTTTCCGTACCCGCACTTGTGCCCTAAGACTTGCCGTTCCCTAACCCTAACCCTAGCCCGGAAAGGAAGCCCACCACCAGCCCTACACCTTTCCCTACGCCGTAGCCTACGACTGGCCCATACGCTGGCACTGACACGTGTGTCAGCACGTAGCATGACCCTCCCACGTTTCCATACCCACACCTTTGCCCTAAGCCTTGACATTCCCTAACCCTAACCCTAGCCCGGAAAGGAAACCAACCACCAGACCTACACCTTACCCTACGTTGTTGCCTACTCCTGGCCTGTATGCTGGCACTGACCCGTGCGTCAGCACATAGCCTGACCCTCCACCATTTCCGTACCCTCAACTGTGCCCTAAATCTTGTCCTTCCCTAACCCTAACCCTAGCCCAGAACAGAAACCCACCACCAGCCCTACAGCTTACCCTACGCCGTAGCCTAATCCTGGCCCGTACGCTGGCACTGATCCGTGCGTCAGCACGTAGCCTGACCTTCCCACGTTCCCGTACCCTCACCTGTGTCCTAAGCCTTGCCGTTCCATAACCCTAACCATAACCCCAAACGGAAACCCACCACCAGCCCTAAACCTTACCCTACGCCGTACCCTACACCTGGCCCGTACGCTGGCACTGATCCGTGCGTCAGCATGTAGCCTAACCCTCCCACTTTTCCTTACCCTCACCTGTTCCCTAAGCCTTGTCGATCCCTAACTCTAACCCTAGCCCGGAACGGAAACCCACCACCAGCCCTACACCCTACCCTACGTCGTAGCCTACTGCTGGCCCGTAAGCTGGCACTCTCCCATGTGTCAGCCCGTAGCCTGCCTCTCCCACGTTTCCGTACCCTCACCTGTGCCCTAAGCCTTGCAGTTCCCTACCTCTAACCCTAGCCCGGAACGGAAACCACCACCAGCCCTACACATTACGCTATGCCGTACCCTACTCCTGGCCCGTACGCTGGCACTGACCCATTGTTCAGCACGTATCCTGACCCTCCCACGTTTCCGTACCCTCACCTGTGTCCTAAGCCTTAACGTTCCCTAACCCTAACCCTAGACCGGAATGGACACCCACCACCGCCCTTACACCATACCCAACGCCGTACCCTACTCCTGGTCCACACCCTGGCACTGACCCGTTCTTCAGCATGTAGCCTGACCCTCCCACGTTTCCGTACCCTCACCTGTGCCCTAAGCCTTGCCGCTCCCTAACCCTAACACTAGCCCGGAATGGACACCCACCACCAGCCTTACACTTTACCCTACGCCGTACCCTACTCCTGGTCCATACCCTGGCATTGAACCGTGCTTCAGCATGTAGCCTAACCCTCCCACGTTTCCGTACCCTCACCTGTGCCCTAAGCCTTGCCTTTCCCTATCCCTAACCCTAGCCCGGAACGGAAACCCACCACAAAACCTAAACCTTAACGTACGCCGTAGACTACTCCTGACCCGTACGCTGGCAGTGACCCTTGCGTCAGCACATAGCCTGCCTCTGCCACGTTTCCATACCCTCACCTGTGCACTAAGCCTTGCCGTTCCCTAACACTAACCTGGAACGGAAACCCACAACGAGCCCTACACCTTACCCAATGCCGTACCCGAATCCTGGCGCGTACCCTGGCAAGGACCCGTGCGTCATCACGTAGCCTGACCCTCCCACGTTTCCGTACCCTCACCTGTGCCCTAAGCCTTGCCGTTCCCTAACCCTAACCCTACACCTAACCCTACGCCATACCCTACACTTGGCCCATACGCTGGCACTGACCCGTGCGTCAGCACGTAGCCTGACCCTCCCACTTTTCCGTACCATCTTCTGTGCCCTAAGCTTTGCCGTTCCCTAACCCTAAACCTAGCCTGGAACGGAAACCCACCACCAGCCCTAAACCTTACCCTACGCCGTACCCTAATCCTGCCCCGTACGCTGGCACTGACCCGTGCGTCAGCACGTAGCCTGCCACTCCTACGTTTCCGTACCCTCACCTGTGCCCTAAGCCTTGCCGTTCCCTAACCCTAACCCTAGCCCGGAACATAAACCCACCACCAGCCGTAAACCTTACCCTACGCTGTACCCTACTCCTGGCCCCTACGCTGGCACTGACCTGTGCGTCAGCACGTAGCCTGCCTCTCCCACGTTTCCATACCCTCACCTGTGTCCTAAGCCTTGCCGTTCCCTAACCCTAACCCTAGCCTGGAACGGAAACCCACCACCAGCCCTAAACCTTACGCCACGACGTACCCTAATCCTGGCCCGTACGCTGGCACAGACCCGTGCGTCAACACGTAGCCTGCCACTCCCACGTTTCCGTACGTTCACCTGTGCCCTAATCCTTGCTGTTCCCTCACCCTAACCCTAGCCCGGAACGGAAACCCACCACCAGCCCTACTCCTTACCCTACGCCGTTCCCTATTCCTGGACCGTACGCTGGCACTGACCCGTGCGTCAGCACATAGCCTGACCCTCCCACGTTTCCGTACCCTCACCTGTGCCCTAAGCCTTGTCATTCCCTAACCATAACCCTAGAACGGAATGGAAACCCACCACCAGCCCTACACAATAGCCTACGCCATAGCCTATTCCTGGCCCGTACATTGGCACTGACCCATGCGTAAGAACGTATCCTGACCATCCCACGTTTCCGTACCCTCACCTGGGCCCTAAGCCTTGCCGTTCCCAAACCCTAAACCTAGCCCGGAACGGAAACCACCACCAGACCTACACCTTACCCTACGCAGTACCCTACTCCTGGCCCTTACGCTGGCACTGACACGTGCGTGAGCACATAGCCTTACCCTCCAACCACCCTCCCAATACAGAAATGGTCAGAAGATCTCATGAGACGATCCTTCAAAGAAGACACAGACATGGCCAAGACGCAGATGAAAAGCTGCTCAACATCACTAATTATTAGAGAAATGCAAATCAAAACTACAATGAGGGGGCTTCCCAGGTGGCACAGTGGTTGAGAGTCCGCCTGCCGATGCATGGGACACGGGTTTGTGCCCCGGACCGGGAAGATCCCACATGTCGCGGAGCAGCTGGGCCCGTGATCCATGGCCACTGAGCCTGCGCGTCCGGAGCCTGTGCTCCGCAATGGGAGAGGCCACAACAGTGAGAGGCCCGCGTACCACAAAAAAAAAAAAAAAAAAAAAAAAAAAACTACAATGAGGTATCACCTCACACATATTAGAATCGGCATCATCAGAAAACCTACAAACAACAAATTCTGGGGAGGGTGTGGACAAAAGGAGCCCTCTTCCACTATTGGTGGGAATGTAAATTGATACAGTCACTATGGAGAACAGTGTGGAGTTTCCTTAAAAAAACTAGAAATAGAATTACCATCTGATCCAGCAATCGCACTTCTGGGCATATACCCAGAGAAAACCATAAATCAAAAAGGCACATTCACCACAATGTTCATTACAGCACTATTTACAATAGCCAGGTAAGGGAGCAAACTAAATACCCACAAACAGATGAATGGGTAAAGATGTGGTACATATATAAAATGGAATATTACTCGGCCATAAAAAGGAATGAAACTGGGTCATTTGTAGAGACATCGATGGATCTAGAGACTGTCATACAGAATGAAGTAAGTCAGAAAGAGGAAAACAAATATTGTATATTAATGCATATATGTGGACCCTAATAAGTGGTACAGATGAACTGGTATGCAGGGAAGAAATAGAGTCACAGGTAGAGAACAAACTTATGGACACCAAGTGTGGGAAGTCATGGGGTGGTAGAGGTGGGATGAGTTGGGAGATTGGGATTGGCCTGCATACATGCATATGCATAAAATACATAACTAATAATAACCTGCTGTATAAAAAAATAAAACTAAATTTCAAAATTTTAAAAAATAAAATTTAAAAATAAAAGAGAAAAACGTTCTTCCCTTCACACAGATGTATTTATAGGAATGTATTATTTCCATGCTTATATCTATAAATACATAAAAGAGGTATAAAATCTAACTTGAACCATAAACGAAAAAAAAACCTGAACCCACCAGTTATACAGAGGAAAGCCCTATCAGGGAACTTGCTCCAGCGGTAAACAATTCTGAAATTGGTCAGAGGTGGGGAATCATCTCCCATACAGCCAGCAACCCACCCCGCATGCAAGGAGCGTCCTCATTGCAAAGCTGGGGGACCGTGCCGAGGCATCTCTGAATAAAGGTGAGCTGAGCCCCAGGCCAGCTGCAGCTGAACTGTTCCCACCCTTCCCAGGTAAAACACCTGAATATGTACAAGGGCATGAAATCCTAGAGGAAGGGCCGTGGAGCCACACCAGTGACAGCACACAGGCCAACTTGGTGCCTGCAGGCGAGGCAGGATGGTCCTGACCACGGGCGCTCTTCTGGAAGCTTTCCATTTCCCTGCCTGAGATACCCCTCCTGTCCCGGACCCCACCCCTTTTTTTCCTTCCTTACCTCAGCCCGGAGAGAAATTCCAGTGGAACTTATGGGTGACACATCCTCTTCTTTACAGGTGGCAGCCTGGCAACTCCTGCACAAAGTCCAGCAGAGCCCCACACACACCGGGCCACCCACAAAGCCGTGGCCCCTCACACGCTCCCACCAGCAGAGCCCCGAGACTGCTGACGGGGCAGAGAATATGGAGTCAGGCACAGCTTCAGGGGCTATTGCTGCCTGGAGCGCTATTTATATTGACCTCAACCAGGCAAACCTGGGGAGGGCCGGCCGGCCGGCACGGTAAGGCTGCCCAGGTCAGCTAATCCACAACCCTCAGGGAATCACATTGTTGAAAATGGACCTCGCTAAGGCAGAATAGAAGCCAAGGAAAATAAGGACACAATGCCATTTGCAGCACCGTAGATGAGTCTAGAGGTAATCATGTGACATGTAGTAAGTCAGAAAGTGAAAGGCACATATCGTATCATATCACTTATAGGTGTTACCTAAAAATGGATACCAGGGCATATATTTCCACGGAGAAGGGCAATCACATATACATTAAACAAACTTATGGTTCACCAATGGAAAGGTGTGAGGATTGGTTTCATTACGATATTGGGGTTAACAGACATACAAACACAGTTGATATATATATAATAACCAAAGAGCTACGGAATACAAAGAGAGGAATACACAACATTCTGTCATAACGTACATGGGAAAAGGATCCCAGGAAGAACAGACATCTGTATATGTGTAAAAGAACCACATCTACCATACCTACAAGAAGCCAAACATTGTAATCAAACTTGCTATAACAAAAAATAAAAGAAATAAATTAAAAATACGAACAAGAAGTAGGGAGACAAACTTGAGGGGCTTTCTCCTGGCACATTCCATTCTAAATTCCAAAATAGAACACGACGTCCTTTGAGGCTCTGTTTCCCTGGTAACCAGATGTGTTAAGGGAGAACTGCTGCCACCTTGTGGCCGTTTCACACAACAGCAGCTTTAATCCCAGCGCTAATGGTCAGTTGATATTCAAAATCATTGCAGGCCTGTAAATGACACCTGCCCTGAAAACAAATCCTGGGGTCACATATCGACCAAAAAATTTAAAGGACGTCCATATTTCAAAACGACCGTTTCAAAAGATATTTTTTATGCACATTAATGTTCTGCTTCTTTTTCTTTCTTTCTTTTTTGTTTAAAAAAACGGGAATGGAAAAAGGCATCCCTCAGAAGGGGCGAAAATAGTTGCAAACGAATCAATGGACAAAGGTTTAATCTCCAATATATATAAACAGCTCATGCAGCTTAATATTAAAAAAACAAACAACCCAATACAAAAATGGGCAGAATATCTAAAGAGACGTTTCTTCAAAGAAGACACAGAGATGGCTAAGACGCACATGAAAAGCTGCTCAACAGCACTAATTATTAGAGATATGCAAATCAAAACTATAATGAGGTATCACCTCACACCTGTTAGAATCGGCATCATCAGAAAATCTACAAACAACAAATTCTGGGGAGGGTGCGGACAAAAGGAGCCGTCTTCCTCTATGGTGGGAATGTAAATTAATACAGTCACTATGGAGAATAGTATGGAGTTTCCTTAAAAAAACTAGAAATAGAAACCTTGACTTTCCCTAACCCTAACCATAGCCCGGAACGGAAACCTACCACCAACCCTACACCTTATGTATGCCGTACACTAATCTTAATCCGTACGCTGGCACTAACCGGTGAGTCAACACGTACCCTGACCCTAACACGTTTCCGTACCCTCAGCTGTGCCCTAAACCTTGCCGTTGCCTATCCTTAACCTTAGCCCGGAATAGAAACCTACCATCAGCCCTACACCTTACCCTAAGCCGTACCCTAATCCTAAACCATACGTCAACACGTACCCTTACCCTAACACGTTTCCCTACCCTCACCTCTGCCATAAACCTTGCCGTTCCCTAACCCTAACCCTAGCCCAGAACGGAAACCTACCACCAACCCTACACATTACCTTATGCCGTACCCTAATCCTAATTCGTATGCTGACACTAACTTGTGCATCAACACGTACGCTGACACTAACACGTTTCGTACCCTCACCTGTGCCCTAAACTTTGCCGGTCCCTAAACATAACCCTAGACTGGAACGGAAACGTACCACCAACCCTACACCTTACTCTATGCGGTACCCTAATCCTCCTACGTACGCTGACACTAAACCGTGAGTCACCACGTACCCTGAACCTAACACATTTCCGTACCATCACCTGTGCCCAAAACCTTGCAATTCGCTAACCCTAACCCTACAACGGAATGGAAACCTACCGCCCTCCGTACAGCTTACCCTACGCCGTACCCTAATCCTAATGCGTACGATGACACTATTCCATGCATCAACATGTACCATGACCCTAACACGTTTCTGTACCCTCACCTGTGCACTAAACCTTGCCGTACCCTAACACTAACCCTAGCCCAGAATGGAAAACTACCACAAACTGTACAGCATACCCTACACGGTACCCTAATCCTAATCCGTACACTGACACTAACCCGTGCGTCAACACGTACACTGACCCTAACACTTTTCCGTACCCTCACCTGTGCCCTAAACCATGCCGTTGCCTAACCCTAACCCTAGCCCAAAACGGAAACCTACCACCAACCCTACACGTTACCCTACGCCATACCCTAATCATAATCCGAGCGTCAACACGTACCATGACCCTAACACATTTCCGTACCCTCACCTATGCCCTAAACCTTGCCTTTCCATAACACTAACCCTAGCCTGGAACGGAAACCTACCACCAACCCTAGACTTTAACCTACGAAGGACCATAAACCTACTCCGTACGCTGACACTAACCCATGCGTCAACACTTACCCTGACCCTAACACGTTTCCGTACCTTCACCTGTGACCTAAACCTTGCCATTCCCTAACCCTAACCCTAGCCCACAACGGAAACCTACCACCAAACCTACACCTTACCCTAAGCCGTACCCTAATGCTAATCCATATGTCAACACGTACCCTGACACTAACACATTTCCATACCCTCATCTGGCCCCAAAACCTTGCCGTTCCCTAACACTAACCCTAGCCTGGAACGGAAACCTACCACAAACCATACACCTTACCCTATGCCGCACCATAATCCTCATCTGTACGTTCACACTAACCCGTGCGTCAACACGTACCCTGAGCCTAACACGTTTCAATACCCTCACGTGTGCCCTAAACCTTGTCATTCCCTAACCCTAACCCAAGCCCGGAACGGAAACCTACCACCAACACAACACCTTACCCTAAGCCATGCCGTAATCCTAATATGTACGTCAACATGTACCCTGACCCTAAAACGTTTCCGTACCCTCACCTGTGCCCTAAACATTGCCATTCCCTAACCCTAACCCTAGCACGGAATGGACACCTACCACCAACCCTACACATTACCGTACGCCGTACCCTAATCCTAATCCATACGCTGACACTAACCCGTGTTTCAACACGTACCTTGACTGTAACAAGTTTCTGTAAGCTCACCTGTGCCCAAACTTTGCCAATCCCTAACCCTAACACTAGCCCGGATAGGAAACCCACCACCAGCCCAACACATTACCCTACACCGAAGCCTACTCCTGGCCCGTACGCTGGCACTGACCCGTGTGTCAGCACGTAGCCTGACCCTCCGACGTTTCCATACCCTCACCTGTGCCCTAAGCCTTGCCGTTCCCTAACCCTAACCCTAGCCCAGAACGGAAACCCACCACCAGCCCTACACCTTACCCTATGCCATACCCTACTCCTGGCCCGTACGCTGGCACTGACACGTGCGTCAGCACGGAGCCTGACCCTCCCACGTTTCCGTACCCTCACCTTTGCCCTAAACCTTGCCATTCCCTAACCCTAACCCTAGCCTGGAAAGGTAACCAACCACCAGCCCTACACCTTAACCTAAGCCATTGGCTACTCCTGGCCTGTATGCTGGCACTGACCCGTGCGTCACCACGTAGCCTGACCGTCCCCCGTTTCTGTACCCTCACCTGTGCCCTAAGCCTTGCCATTCCCTAACCCCAACCCTAGCCCGAAACGGATACCCACCACCAGCCCTACACCTTACCCTACGCCGTACCATACTCCTGGAGCGTACGCTGGAACTGAACCCTGCGTCAGATGCAGCCTGACCCTCCCACGTTTCCGTACCCTCACCTGTGCCCTAAGCCTTCCCGTTCCCTAACCCTAACCCTAGCCCGGAACAGAGACCCACCACCAGCCCTACACCTTACCCTACGTCGAAGCCTACTCCTGCCCAGAAGCTGACACTGACACGTGCGTGAGCTCGTAGCCTGACCCTCCCACTTTTCCGTACCCTCACCTGTGCCCTAAGCCTTGCCGTTCGCTAACCCTAACCCTAGCCCAGAACGGAAACCCACCACCGGGCCTACACCTTACCCTACGCCGAAGCCTACACCTGGGCGTACGCTGTCATTGACCCGTGTGTCAGCACGTAGTCTGACACTCCCACGTTTCCGTAACCTCACCTGTGCCCTAAGCCTTGCGATTCCCTACCCCTAACCCTAGCCCGGAACGGAATCACACGACCACCCCTACAGCATACCCTACGCCATACCCAAATCCTGGCCCATACGGTGGCACTGACCTGTGTGACAGCACGTAGCCTGCCTCTCACACGTTTCCGTACCCTCACCTGTGCCCTAAGCCTTACCGTTCCCTAACCCTAACCCTAGCCCGGAAAGGAAACCCACCACCAGCCCTACACCTTACCGTACGCCGTAGCCTACGCCTCGCCCATATGCTGGCACTGACCCATGTGTCAGCACGTAGCATGACCCTCCCACGTTTCCATACCCTCACCTGTGCCCTATGCCTTGCCATTCCCTAACCCTAACCCTAGCCCGGAAAGGAAACCAACGACCAGCCCTACACCTTACCCTACGCTGTTGCCTACTCCTGGCCTGTACGCTGGCACTGACACGTGCGTCAGCACATAGCCTCACCCTCCCCCATTTCCGTACCCACACCTGTGCCCTAAGGCTTGTCGTGCCCTAACCCTAACCCTAGCCCAGAGCAGAAACCCACCACCAGCCCTAAACCTTACCCTACGCCGTAGCCTATTCCTGGCCCGTACGCTGGCAATGATCCGTGCGTCAGCACGTAGCCTGACCCTCCCACGTTCCCGTTCCCTCACCTCTGTCCTAAGCCTTGCCGTTCCATAACCCTAACCATAACCCCGTACGGAAACCTACCACCAGCCCTAAACCTTACTCTACGCCATAGCCCACTCCTGGCCCATACGCTGGCACTGACTTGTGCGTCAGCACGTAGCCTGCCCCTCCCACGTTTCCGTATCCTCACCCGAACCCGAAGCCTTGTCATTCCCTAAACCTAACCTTAGCCCGGAAAGGAAACCCACCACCAGCCCTACACCTTACCCTATGCCGTACCTTACTCCTGGCCCGTACGCTGGCACTGACCCGTGCGTCAGAACATAGCCTGAACCTCCCACGTTTCCGTACCCGCACCTGTGCCCTAAGGCTTGTCGTTCTCTAGCCCTAACCCTATCCCGGAACGGAAACCCACCCCCTGCCCTAAACCTTACCCTACACTGTACCCTACTTCTGGCCAGTACACTGGCACTGACCCGTGCGTCAGCATGTAGCCTGACCCTCCCACGTTTCCGTACCCTCACCCATGCCCTAAGCCTTGCCGTTCCCTAACCCTAACCCTACACCTTACCCTACACCGTACCCTACCCTTGGCCCGTACGCTGGCACTGACCCGTGCGTCAACACGTAGCATGACCCTCCTACGTTTCCGTACCATCTTCTGTGCCCTAAGCTTTGCCATTCCCTAACCCTAACCCTAGCCCGGAATGGAAACCCACCACCAGCCCTACACCTTACCCTACGCCGTACCCTAATCCTGCCCCGTACGCTAGCACTGACCCGTGCGTCAGCATGGAGCCTGACACTCCCACGTTTCCGTACCCTCATCTGTGCCCTAAGCCTCGCCTTTCCCTAACCCTAACCCTAGCCCGGAACGGAGACCCACCATCAGCCCTACCTCTTACCCTTGTCGAAGCCTACTCCTGCCCGGAAGCTGACACTGACACGTGCGTGAGCACGTACCCAGACCCTCCCACTTTTCCGTACCCTCACCTGTTCCCTAAGCCTTGCGTTCGCTAACCCTTACCCTGGCCCGGAACGGAAACCCACCACCGGGCCTACACCTTACACTACGCCGAAGACTACACCTGGGCGTACGCTGTCATTGACCCGTGCGTCAGCACGTAGTGTGACCCCCCCACGTTTCTGTAACCTCACCTGTGCCCTAAGTCTTGTGGTTCCCTTCCCCTAACAGTTGCCCGGAAAGGAAACCCACCACCACCCCTAAACCATACCCAACGTCATACCCAACTCCTGCCCCGTACGGTGGCACTGACCCGTGTGTCAGCACGTAGCCTGCCTTTCCCACGTTTCCTTACCCTCACCTGTGCCCTAAGCCTCGCAATTCCCTAACACTAACCCTAGCCCGGAACAGAAACCCACCACCAGCCCTAAACCATACCCTACGCCGTACCCTATTCCTGGACCGTACGCTGGCACTGACACGTGATTCAGCATGTAGCCTGACCCACCCACGTTTCCGTACCCTCACCTGTGCCCTAAGCATTGCCTTTCCCTAACCCTAACCCTAGCCGGGAACGGAAACCCACCACCAGCCCTATACCTAACCGTACGCCGTACCCTACTCTTGGCCTATACGATGGCACTGACCCGTGCGTCAGCACGTAGCCTGACCCACCCACGTTTCCGTACCCTCACCTGTGCCCTAAGCCTTGCCGTTCCGTAACCCTAACCCTAGCCCGGAACGGGAAACCACAGCCAGCCCGACACCTTACCCTATGCCTTAAACGACTCCTGGCCCGTATGCTGGCACTAACCCGTGCGTCAGCACGTAGCCTGACCCTCCCACTTTTCCGAAACCTCACCTGTGCCCTAAGCCTTGCCGTTCCGTAACCCTAACCCTAGCCCGGAACAGAAACCCACCACCAGCCCTAAACCTTACCCTACGCCGTACCATACTCCTGGCCCGTACGCTGGCACTGACCCGTGCGTCAGCATGTAGCCTGACCCTCCCACTTTTCCTTACCCTCACCTGTTCCCTAAGCCTTACCGATCCCTAACTCTAACCCTAGCCCGGAACGGAAACCCACCACCAGCCCTACACCCTACCCTACGTCGTAGCCTACTGCTGGCCCGTAAGCTGACACTCTCCCATGTGTCAGCCCGTAGCCTGCCTCTCCCACGTTTCCGTACCCTCACCTGTGCCCTAAGCCTTGCCGCTCCCTAACCGTAACCCTAGCCCGGAATGTACACCCACCACCAGCCTTACACTTTACCCTACGCCGTACCATACACCTGGTCCATACCCTGGAACTAACCCTTGATTCAGCATGTAGCCTGACCCTCCGACGTTTCCATACCCTCACCTGTGCCCTAAGCCTTGCCATTCCCTAACCCTAACCCTAGCCCGGAACGGAAACCCACCAGCAGCCCTACACCTTACCCTATGCCGTATCCTAATCCTGGCCCGTACACTGGCACTGACCCGTGCGTCAGCACGGAGCCTGACCCTCCCACGTTTCCGTACCTTCACCTGTGCCCTAAGACTTCCCGTTCCCTAACCCTAACACTAGCCTGGAACAGAGACCCACCACCAGCCCTACACCTTACCCTACGTCGAAGCCTACTCCTGGCCAGAAGCTGACACTGACACATGCGTGAGCACGTAGCCTGACCCTCCCACTTTTCCGTACCCTCACCTGTGCCCTAAGCCTTGCCGTTCACTAATCCTAACCCTAGCCCAGAAGGGAAACCCACCACCGGGCCTACACCATACCCTACACCGAAGCCTACACCTGGGTGTACGCTGTCATTGACCCATGTGTCAGCACGTAGTCTGACACTCCCACGTTTCCATAACCTCACCTGTGCCCTAAGCCTTGTGGTTCCCTACCCCTAACCCTAGCCCGGAACGGAATCCCACGACCACCCCTACAGCATACCCTACGCCGTACCCAACTCCTGGCCCATACGGTGGCACTGACCTGTGTGTCAGCAAGTAGCCTGCCTCTCACACGTTTCCGTACCCTCACCTGTGCCCTAAGCCTTACCGTTACCTAACCCTAACCCTAGCCCGGAAAGGAAACCCACCACCAGCCCTACACCTTACCGTACGCCGTAGCCTACGCCGGGCCCATATGCTGGCACTGACCCGTGTGTCAGCACGTAGCATGACCCTCCCACGTTTCCATACCCTCACCTGTGCCCTATGCCTTGCCATTCCCTAACCCTAACCCTAGCCGGGAAAGGAAACCAACCAACAGCCCTACACCTTACCCTACACTGTTGCCTACTCCTGGCCTGTACGCTGGCACTGACCCGTGCGTCAGCACATATCCTGACCCTCCCCCGTTTCCGTACCCTCACCTGTGCCCTAAGGCTTGTCGTGCCCTAACCCTAACCCTAGCCCAGAACAGAAACCCACCACCAGCCCTACACCTTACCCTACGCCGTAGACTAATCCTGGCCCGTACGCTGGCACTGATCCGTGCGTCAGCACGTAGCCTGACCCTCCCACCTTCCCGTACCTTCACCTGTGTCCTAAGCCTTGCCATTCCATAACCCTAACCATAACCCCGAACGGAAACCTACCACCAGCCCTACACCTTACTCTACGCCATAGCCCACTTCTGGCCCATACGCTGGCAATGACCTGTGCGTCAGCACGTAGCCTTCCCCTCCCACGTTTCCGTATCCTCACCCGAACCCTAAGCCTTGTCATTCCCTAAACCTAACCTTAGCCCGGAAAGGAAACCCACACCCAGCCCTACACCTTACCCTACGCCGTACCGTACTCCTGGCCCGTACGCTGCCACTGATCCATGCGTCAGAACATAGCCTGAACCTCCCACGTTTCCGTACCCTCACCTGTGCCTTATGCCTTGCCGTTCCCTAACCCTAACGCTAGCCCGGAATGGTAACCCACCACCAGCCCTACACCTTACCCTACGCCGTACCCTACTCTTGGCCTGTACGCTGGCACTGACCCGTGCGTCAGCACGTAGCCTGACCCACCCACGTTTCCGTACCCTCACCTGTGCCCTAAGCCTTGCCGTTCCGTAACCCTAACCCTAGCCCGGAACGGGAAACCACAGCCAGCCCGACACCTTACCGTACGCCGTACACGACTTCTGGCCAGTATGCTGGCACTGACCCATGCGTCAGCGCGTAGCCTGACCCTCCCACGTTTCTGTACCCTCACCTGTGCCCTAAGCCTTGCCATTCCCTAACACTAACCCTAGCCCGGAACGGAAACCCACCACCAGCCCTACACCTTACCCTACGCCGTACGCTAATCCTGCCCCATACGCTAGCACTGACCCGTGCCTCAGCACATAGCCTACCACTCCCACGTTTCCGCACCCTCACCAGTGCCCTAAGCCTTGCCGTTCCCTAACCCTAACCCTAGCCCAGACCGGAAACACACCACCAGCCCTACAGCTTACCCTACGCCGTACCCTACTACTTGCCCGTACGCTGGCACTGACCCATGCGTCAGCACGTAGCCTACCTCTCCCAACTTTCTGTACCCTCACCTGTGCCCTTAGCCTTGCCGTTCCCTAACCCTATACCAAAACGGAAACCCACCACCAGCCCTACACCTTACCCTACGCAGTAACTTACTCCTGGCCCGTACGCTGGAACTGACCCGTGCGTCAGCATGGAGCCTGACCCTCCCACGTTTCCGTACCCTCAACTGTGCCTTAAGCCTTCCCGATCCCTAACCCTAACCCTAGCCCAGAACGGAGACCCACCACCAGCCCTACACCTTACCGTACGTCGAAGCCTACTCCTGCCCGGAAGCTGACACTGACACGTGCGTGAGCACGTACCCTGACCCTCCCACTTTTCCGTACCCTCACCTGTGCCCTAAGCCTTGCCATTCGCTAACCCTTACCCTGGCCTGGAACGGAAACCCACCACCGGGCCTACACCTTACCCTACGCCGAAGCCTACACCTGGGTGTACGCTGTCATTGACCCGGGCATCAGCACGTAGTCTGACCCTCCCACGTTTACGTAACCTCACCTGTGCCCTAAGTCTTGCGGTTCCCTACCCCTAACCCTTGCCTGGAACGGAAACCCACCACGACCCCTACACCATACCCTACGCCGTACCCAACACCTGGCCCATACGCTGGCACTGACACTTTTTTCAGCACGTAGCCAGACCCTCCCACGTTTCCGTACCCTCACGTGTGCCCTAAGCCTTAACGTTCCCTAACCCTAACCCTAGACCGGAATGGACACCCACCGCCGCCCTTACACCATACCCTACGCCGTACCCTACTCCTGGTCCACACCCTGGCACTCACCCGTTCTTCAGCACGTAGCCTGACCCTCCCACGTTTCCGTACCCTCTCCTGTGCCCTAAGCCTTGCCGCTCCCTAACCCTAACCCTAGCCCGGAATGGATCCCCACCACCAGCCTTACACTTTACCCTACGCCGTACCCTACTCCTGGTTCATACACTGGCACTGACCAGTGCTTCAGCATGTAGCCTGACCCGCCCACGATTCCGTACCCTCACATGTGCCCTAAGCCTTGCCTTTCCCTATCCCTAACCCTAGCCCGGAACGGAAACCCACCAGAAACCCTAAACCTTAATGTATGCCGTAGCCTACTCCTGACCAGTACGCTGGCAGTGACCATTGCGTCAGCACATAGCCTGCCTCTGCCACGTTTCCATACCCTCACCTGTGCACTAAGCCTTGCCGTTCCCTAACCCTAACCTGGAACGGAAAACCAACACCAGCCCTACACCTTACCCTACACCGTACCATACTCCTGGACCGTACGCTGTCACTGACACGTGCGTCAGCACGTAGACTGACCCTCCCACGTTTCCGTACCCTCACCTGTGCCCTAAGACTTGCCTTTCCCTAACCCTAACCCTAGCCCATAACGGAAACCCACCACCAGCCCTACACCTTACCCTACGCCGTACCCTAATCCTGCCCCGTACGCTGACACTGACCCGTGCGTCAGCACGTAGCCTGCCACTCCTACGTTTCCGTACCCTCACCTGTGTCCTAAGCCATGCCATTCCCTAACCCTAACCCTAGCCCGGAACATAAACCCACCACCAGCCCTAGACCTTAAACTACGCCGTACCCTACTCCTGGCCCCTACACTGGCACTGACATGTGCGTCAGCTCGTAGCCTGCCTCTCCCACGTTTCCGTACCCTCACCTGTGTCCTAAGCCTTGCCGTTCCCTAACCCTAACCCAAGCCTGGAACGGAAACCCACCACCAGCCCTAAACCTTACGTTACGACGTACCCTATTCCTGGCCCGTACGCTGGCACAGACACGTGCGTCAACACGTAGCCTGCCACTCCCACGTTTCTGTACGTTCACCTGTGCCCTAAGCCTTGCTGTTCCCTCACCCTAACCCTAGCCCGGAACGGAAAACCACCACCAGCCCTAAACCTTACCCTACGCCATACCCTACTCCTGGACCGTACGCTGGCACTAACCCGTGCGTCAGCACGTAGCCTGATCCTCCCACGATTCCATACGTTCACCTGTACCCTAAGCCTTGCCGTTCCCTAACCCTAACCCTAGCCCGGAATGGTATCTCACAACCAGCCCTACTCATTACCCTACGCCGTACCCTATTCCTGGCCCGTACGCTGGCACTGACGCATGCGTCAGCACCTAGCCTGACCTTCCCACGTTTCTGTACCCTCACCTGTTCCCTAAGCTTTGTCATTCCCTAACCCTAACACTAGCACGGAACGGAAACCCACCACCAGCCCTACACATTAGCCTACGCCGTAGCCTAATCCTGGCCCGTACATTGGCACTGACCCGTGCGTAAGAACGTAGCCTGACCATCCCACGTTTCCGTACCCTCAGCTGTGCCCTAAGCCTTGCCGTTCCCTAACCGTAAACCAAGCCCGGAATGGAAACCCACCACCCGACTTACACCTTACCCTACGCAGTACACTACTCCTGGCCCTTACGGTGGGACTGACACGTGCGTGAGCACGTAGCCTGACCCACCCACGACCCTCCCAATACAGAAATGGGAAGAAGATCTCAAGAGACGTTTCTTCAAAGAAGACACAGATATGACCAAGATGCACAAGAAAAGCTGCTCAACATCACTAATTATTAGAGAAATGCAAATCAAAACTACAATGAGGTATCACCTCATAACTGTTAGAATCGGCATCATCAGAAAACCTACAAACAACAAATTCTGGGGAGGGTGTGGACAAAAGGAGCCCTCTTCCACTATTGGTGGGAATGTAAATTGATACAGTCATTACGGAGAACAGAATGGAGTTTCCTTAAAAAAACTAGAAATAGAATTACCATCTGATCCAGCAATCCCACTTCTGGGCATATACCCAAAGAAAACCATAAATCAAAAAGGCACATTCACCACAATGTTCATTGCAGCACTATTTACAATAGCCAGGTAATGGAAGCAAACTAAATGCCCACAGACAGATGAATGGATAAAGATGGGGTACATATATAAAATGGAATATTACTCGGCCATAAAAAGAAATGAAACTGGGTCATTTGTAGAGATATGGATGGATCTAGTGACTGTCATACAGAATGAAGTAAGTCAGAAAGAGGAAAACAAATATTGTATATTAATGCATATAGGTGGATCCTAAAAACTGGTACAGATGAACTGGTTTGCAGGGAAGAAATAGAGACAGAGGTAGAGAACAAACGTATGGACACCAAGTGTGGTAAGCCATGGTGTGGTGGTGGTGGGATGAGTTGGGAGATTGGGATTGACCTGCATACATGTATATACATAAAATACTTAACTAATAATAACCTGCTGTATAAAAAAATAAATAAAATTAAATTTCAAAATTTTCAAAAATAAAATTTAAAAATAATACAGAAAAAAGTTCTTCCCTTCACACAGATGTATTTATAGGAATGAATTATTTCCATGCTTATATCTATAAATACATTAAAGAGGAATAAAATCTAACTTGAACCATAAAAGAAAAAAAAAACTGAACCCACCAGTTATACAGAGGAAAACCCTATCAGGGCACTTGATCCAGCGGTAAACAATTCTGAAATTGGTCAGAGGTGGGGAATCATCTCCCATACAGCCAGCAACCCACACCTCACGCAAGGAGCGTCTTCATTGCAAAGCTGGGGGATCGTGCCGAGGCATCTCTGAATAAAAGTGAGGTGAGCCCCAGGCCAGCTGCTGCTGAACTGTTCCCACCCTTCCCAGGTAAAACACCTGAATATGTACAAGGGCGTGAAAGACTAGAGGAAGGGTCGTGGAGCCACACCAGCAAGAGCACGCAGGCCAACTTGGTGCCTGCAGGCCAGCCAGGGTGGTCCTGCACCCGGGCGCTCTTCCGGAAGCTTTCCATTGTCCTGCCTGAGATACCCCACCTGTCCCGGCCCCCATTGCTTTTTTCCTTCCTCACCTCTGTCCGGAGAGAAATTCCAGCGGAAGGTATGGGTGACACATCCTCTTCTTTACAGGTGGCAGCCTGGCAACTCCTGCAGAATGGCCAGTAGAACCCCACTCACACCTGGCCACCAACAAAGCTGTGGCCCCTCATTCCCTCCCACCAGCACAGCCCCGAGACTGCTGACGGGGCAGAGAATATGGAGTCAGGAACAGCTTCAGGGGCTATTGCTGCCTGGAGCGCTGTTTATATTGACCTCAACCAGGCACACCTGGGGAGGGCCGGGCGGCAGGGTAAGGCTGCCCAGGTCAGCTAATCCACAACCCTCAGGGAATGACATTGTTGAAAATGGACCTCGCTAAGGCAGAAGAGAAGCCAAGGAAAAAAAGAACACAATGCCATTTGCACCACCGTAGATGAGTCTAGAGGTAATCACGTGACTTGTAGTAAGTCAGAAAGTGAAAGACACATATCATATCATATCACTTATAGGTGTTACCTAAAAATGGATACCAGGGCAGATATTTCCATGGAGAAGGGCAATCACCGATTCATTAAACAAACTTATGGTTCACCAATGGAAAGGTTTGAGGATTGGTTTCATTACGATATTGGGGTTAACAGACATATACAAACACAGGTGACATATATAATTACCAAATACCTACGGAGTACCAAAAGACTACTCAACATTATCTCATAACGCACATGGGAAAAGGATCCCAGGAAAAACAGACATCTGTATATGTGTAAAAGAACCACATCTTCCACACCTATAACAAGCCAAACATTGTAATCAAACTTGCTGTAATAAAAAATAAAAAATTAAATTAAAAACACGAACAAGAAGTAGGGAGACAAACTTGAGGGGCTTTCTCCTGTCACATTCCATTCTAAATTCCAATCTAGAACACGACTTCCATTGAGGTTCTGTTGCCCTAGTAACCAGAATTGGTAAGGGAGAACTGCTGCCACCTTGTGGCCGTTTCACACAACAGCAGCTTTAATCCCAGCATTCATGGTCAGTTGATATTCAAAATCATTGCAGGCCTGTAAATGACACCTGCCCTGAAAACAAATCCTGGGTTCACATATCGACCAAAAAATTTAAAGGACGTCCATATTTCAAAACGACCGTTTCAAAAGGCATATTTTATGCACATTAGTTTTCTGCTTCTTTTTCTTTCTTTCTTTTTTGGTTAAAAACACGGGAATGGAAAAAGGCATCCCTCAGAAGGGGCGAAAATAGTTGCAAACGAATCAATGGACAAAGGTTTAATCTCCAATATATATAAACAGCTCATGCAGCTTATTAAAAAAACAAACAACCCAAAACAAAAATGGGCAGAAGATCTAAAGAGACGTTTCTTCAAAGAAGACACAGAGATGGCCAAGACGCACATGAAAAGCTGCTCAACAGCACTAATTATTAGAGAAATGCAAATCAAAACTACAATGAGGTATCACCTCACACCTGTTAGAATCGGCATCATCAGAAAATCTACAAACAAATTCTGGGGAGGGTGTGGACAAAAGGAGCCCTCTTCCACTATGGTGGGAATGTAAATTGATACAGTCACTATGGAGAACAGTATGGAGTTTCCTTAAAAGAACTAGAAATAGAAACCTTGACTTTCCCTAACCCTAAACATAGCCCGGAACGGAATCCTACCACCAACCCTATACCTTATCTATGCCGTACACTAATCCTAATCCGTACGCTGGCACTAACCAGTGAGTCAACACGTACCCTGACCCTAACACGTTTCCATACCCTCAGCTGTGCCCTAAAACTTGTCGTTGCCTATCCTTAACCTTAGCCCGGAACGGAAACCTACCATCAGCCCTACACCTTACCCTAAGCTGTACCCTAATCCTAATTCATACATCAACACGTACCCTGACCCTAACACGTTTCCGTACCCTCACCTCTGCCATAAACCTTGCCGTTCCATAACCCTAACCCTAGCCCGGAACGGAAACCTACCACCAACCCTACACCTTACCTTACGCCGTACCCTAATCCTAATTCGTATGCTGACACTAACCTGTGCATCAACACATACCCTGACCCTAACACGTTTCGTACCCTCACCTGTGCCCTAAACTTTGCCGGTCCCTAAACATAACCCTAGACTGGAACGGAAACGTACCACCAACCCTACACCTTACTCTATGCGGTACCCTAATCCTCATGCGTATGCTGACACTAACCCGTGAGTCAACACGTACCCTGAACCTAACACATTTCTGTACCATCACCTGTGCCCAAAACCTTGCAATTCGCTAACCCTAACCCTACAACGGAATGGCAACCTACCGCCCTCCGTACACCTTACCCTACGCCGTACCCTAATCTTAATGCGTATGATGACACTATTCCATGTATCAACATGTATCATGACCCTAACACGTTTCTGTACCGTCACCTGTACTCTAAACCTTGCCGTACCCTAACACTAACCCTAGCCCAGAATGGAAAACTACCACAAACCGTACAGCATACCCTACACGGTACCCTAATCCTAATCCGTACACTGACACTAACCCGTGCGTCAACACGTACACTGACCCTAACACTTTTCCATTCCCTCACCTGTGCCCTAAACCGTGCCGTTGCCTAACCCTAACCCTAGCCCAAAACGGAAACCTACCACCAACCCTACACGTTACTCTACGCCATACCCTAATCATAATCCAAGCGTCAACACGTACCCTGACCCTAACACATTTCCGTACCCTCACCTATGCCCTAAACCTTGCCGTTCCATAACACTAACCCTAGCCTGGAACGGAAACCTACCACCAACCCTAGACCTTAACCTACGAAGGACCATAAACGTACTCCGTACGCTGACACTAACACATGCGTCAACACTTACCCTGACCCTAACACGTTTCCGTACCTTCACCTGTGACCTAAACCTTGCCATTCCCTAACCCTAACCCTAGACCACAATGGAAACCTACCACCAAGCCTACACATTACCCTTAGCCGTACCCTAATGCTAATCCATATGTCAACACGTACCCTGACACTAACACGTTTCCATACCCTCATCTGTGCCCAAAACCTTGCCGTTCCCTAACACTAACCCTAGCCTGAAACGGAAACCTACCACCAACCATACACTTTACCCTATGCCGCACCATAATCCTCATCTGTACGTTCACACTAACCCGTGCGTCAACACGTACCCTGAGCCTAACACATTTCGATACCCTCACGTGTGCCCTAAACCTTGCCGTTCCCTAACCCTAACCCTAGCCCAGAACGGAAACCCACCACCAGCCCTACACCTTACCCTACGACGTACACTACTCCTGGCCCGTACGCTGGCACTGACCCGTGCGTCAGCACATAGCCTGACTCTCCCACGTTTCCGTACCCGCACTTGTGCCCTAAGACTTGCCGTTCCCTAACCCTAACCCTAGCCCGGAAAGGAAGCCCACCACCAGCCCTACACCTTTCCCTACGCCGTAGCCTACGACTGGCCCATACGCTGGCACTGACACGTGTGTCAGCACGTAGCATGACCCTCCCACGTTTCCATACCCTCACCTTTGCCCTAAGCCTTGACATTCCCTAACCCTAACCCTAGCCCGGAAAGGAAACCAACCACCAGCCCTACACCTTACCCTACGTTGTTGCCTACTCCTGGCCTGTACGCTGGCACTGACCCGTGCGTCAGCACATAGCCTGACCCTCCACCATTTCCGTACCCTCAACTGTGCCCTAAATCTTGTCCTTCCCTAACCCTAACCCTAGCCCAGAACAGAAACCCACCACCAGCCCTACAGCTTACCCTACGCCGTAGCCTAATCCTGGCCCGTACGCTGGCACTGATCCGTGCGTCAGCACGTAGCCTGACCTTCCCACGTTCCCGTACCCTCACCTGTGTCCTAAGCCTTGCCGTTCCATAACCCTAACCATAACCCCAAACGGAAACCCACCACCAGCCCTAAACCTTACCCTACGCCGTACCCTACAGCTGGCCCGTACGCTGGCACTGATCCGTGCGTCAGCATGTAGCCTAACCCTCCCACTTTTCCTTACCTTCACCTGTTCCCTAAGCCTTGCCGATCCCTAACTCTAACCCTAGCCCGGAACGGAAACCCACCACCAGCCCTAAACCTTACCCTACGCCGTACCCTACACCTGGCCCGTACACTGGCACTGATCCGTGCGTCAGCATGTAGCCTAACCCTCCCACTTTTCCTTACCCTCACCTGTTCCCTAAGCCTTGCCGATCCCTAACTCTAACCCTAGCCCGGAACGGAAACCCACCACCAGCCCTACACCCTACCCTACGTCGTAGCCTACTGCTGGCCCGTAAGCTGGCACTCTCCCATGTGTCAGCCCGTAGCCTGCCTCTCCCACGTTTCCGTACCCTCACCTGTGCCCTAAGCCTTGCAGTTCCCTACCTCTAACCCTAGCCCGGAACGGAAACCACCACCAGCCCTACACATTACGCTATGCCGTACCCTACTCCTGGCCCGTACGCTGGCACTGACCCATTGTTCAGCACGTATCCTGACCCTCCCACGTTTCCGTACCCTCACCTGTGTCCTAAGCCTTAACGTTCCCTAACCCTAACCCTAGACCGGAATGGACACCCACCACCGCCCTTACACCATACCCAACGCCGTACCCTACTCCTGGTCCACACCCTGGCACTGACCCATTCTTCAGCATGTAGCCTGACCCTCCCACGTTTCCGTACCCTCACCTGTGCCCTAAGCCTTGCCGCTCCCTAACCCTAACACTAGCCCGGAATGGACACCCACCACCAGCCTTACACTTTACCCTACGCCGTACCCTACTCCTGGTCCATACCCTGGCATTGAACCGTGCTTCAGCATGTAGCCTAACCCTCCCACGTTTCCGTACCCTCACCTGTGCCCTAAGCCTTGCCTTTCCCTATCCCTAACCCTAGCCCGGAACGGAAACCCACCACAAAACCTAAACCTTAACGTACGCCGTAGACTACTCCTGACCCGTACGCTGGCAGTGACCCTTGCGTCAGCACATAGCCTGCCTCTGCCACGTTTCCATACCCTCACCTGTGCACTAAGCCTTGCCGTTCCCTAACTCTAACCTGGAACGGAAACCCACAACCAGCCCTACACCTTACCCAATGCCGTACCCGAATCCTGGCGCGTACGCTGGCAAGGACCCGTGCGTCATCACGTAGCCTGACCCTCCCACATTTCCGTACCCTCACCTGTGCCCTAAGCCTTGCCGTTCCCTAACCCTAACCCTACACCTAACCCTACGCCATACCCTACACTTGGCCCATACGCTGGCACTGACCCGTGCGTCAGCACGTAGCCTGACCCTCCCACTTTTCCGTACCATCTTCTGTGCCCTAAGCTTTGCCGTTCCCTAACCCTAAACCTAGCCTGGAACGGAAACCCACCACCAGCCCTAAACCTTACCCTACGCCGTACCCTAATCCTGCCCCGTACGCTGGCACTGACCGGTGCGTCAGCACGTAGCCTGCCACTCCTACGTTTCCGTACCCTCACCTGTGCCCTAAGCCTTGCCGTTCCCTAACCCTAACCCTAGCCCGGAACATAAACCCACCACCAGCCGTAAACCTTACCCTACGCTGTACCCTACTCCTGGCCCCTACGCTGGCACTGACCTGTGCGTCAGCACGTAGCCTGCCTCTCCCTCGTTTCCATACCCTCACCTGTGTCCTAAGCCTTGCCGTTCCCTAACCCTAACCCTAGCCTGGAACGGAAACCCACCACCAGCCCTAAACCTTACGCCACGACGTACCCTAATCCTGGCCCGTACGCTGGCACAGACCCGTGCGTCAACACGTAGCCTGCCACTCCCACGTTTCCGTACGTTCACCTGTGCCCTAATCCTTGCTGTTCCCTCACCCTAACCCTAGCCCGGAACGGAAACCCACCACCAGCCCTACTCCTTACCCTACGCCGTTCCCTATTCCTGGACCGTACGCTGGCACTGACCCGTGCGTCAGCACATAGCCGGACCCTCCCACGTTTCCGTACCCTCACCTGTGCCCTAAGCCTTGTCATTCCCTAACCATAACCCTAGAACGGAACGGAAACCCACCACCAGCCCTACACAATAGCCTACGCCATAGCCTATTCCTGGCCCGTACATTGGCACTGACCCATGCGTAAGAACGTAGCCTGACCATCCCACGTTTCCGTACCCTCACCTGGGCCCAAAGCCTTGCCGTTCCCAAACCCTAAACCTAGCCCGGAACGGAAACCACCACCAGACCTACACCTTACCCTACGCAGTACCCTACTCCTGGCCCTTACGCTGGCACTGACACGTGCGTGAGCACATAGCCTTACCCTCCAACCACCCTCCCAATACAGAAATGGTCAGAAGATCTCATGAGACGATCCTTCAAAGAAGACACAGACATGGCCAAGACGCAGATGAAAAGCTGCTCAACATCACTAATTATTAGAGAAATGCAAATCAAAACTACAATGAGGGGGCTTCCCAGGTGGCACAGTGGTTGAGAGTCCGCCTGCCGATGCATGGGACACGGGTTTGTGCCCCGGACCGGGAAGATCCCACATGTCGCGGAGCAGCTGGGCCCGTGATCCATGGCCACTGAGCCTGCGCGTCCGGAGCCTGTGCTCCGCAACGGGAGAGGCCACAACAGTGAGAGGCACGCGTACCACAAAAAAAAAAAAAAAAAAAAAAAAAAACTACAATGTGGTATCACCTCACACATATTAGAATCGGCATCATCAGAAAACCTACAAACAACAAATTCTGGGGAGGGTGTGGACAAAAGGAGCCCTCTTCCACTATTGGTGGGAATGTAAATTGATACAGTCACTATGGAGAACAGTGTGGAGTTTCCTTAAAAAACTAGAAATAGAATTACCATCTGATCCAGCAATCGCACTTCTGGGCATATACCCAGAGAAAACCATAAATCAAAAAGGCACATTCACCACAATGTTCATTACAGCACTATTTACAATAGCCAGGTAAGGGAGCAAACTAAATACCCACAAACAGATGAATGGGTAAAGATGTGGTACATATATAAAATGGAATATTACTCGGCCATAAAAAGGAATGAAACTGGGTCATTTGTAGAGACATCGATGGATCTAGAGACTGTCATACAGAATGAAGTAAGTCAGAAAGAGGAAAACAAATATTGTATATTAATGCATATATGTGGACCCTAATAAGTGGTACAGATGAACTGGTATGCAGGGAAGAAATAGAGTCACAGGTAGAGAACAAACTTATGGACACCAAGTGTGGGAAGCCATGGGGTGGTAGAGATGGGATGAGTTGGGAGATTGGGATTGGCCTGCATACATGCATATGCATAAAATACATATCTAATAATAACCTGCTGTATAAAAAAATAAAACTAAATTTCAAAATTTTAAAAAATAAAATTTAAAAATAAAAGAGAAAAACGTTCTTCCCTTCACACAGATGTATTTATAGGAATGTATTATTTCCATGCTTATATCTATAAATACATAAAAGAGGTATAAAATCTAACTTGAACCGTAAACGAAAAAAAAAACCTGAACCCACCAGTTATACAGAGGAAAGCCCTATCAGGGAACTTGCTCCAGCGGTAAACAATTCTGAAATTGGTCAGAGGTGGGGAATCATCTCCCATACAGCCAGCAACCCACCCCGCATGCAAGGAGCGTCCTCATTGCAAAGCTGGGGGACCGTGCCGAGGCATCTCTGAATAAAGGTGAGCTGAGCCCCAGGCCAGCTGCAGCTGAACTGTTCCCACCCTTCCCAGGTAAAACACCTGAATATGTACAAGGGCATGAAATCCTAGAGGAAGGGCCGTGGAGCCACACCAGTGACAGCACACAGGCCAACTTGGTGCCTGCAGGCGAGGCAGGATGGTCCTGACCCCGGGCGCTCTTCTGGAAGCTTTCCATTTCCCTGCCTGAGATACCCCTCCTGTCCCGGACCCCACCCCTTTTTTTCCTTCCTTACCTCAGCCCGGAGAGAAATTCCAGTGGAACTTATGGGTGACACATCCTCTTCTTTACAGGTGGCAGCCTGGCAACTCCTGCACAAAGTCCAGCAGAGCCCCACACACACCGGGCCACCCACAAAGCCGTGGCCCCTCACACGCTCCCACCAGCAGAGCCCCGAGACTGCTGACGGGGCAGAGAATATGGAGTCAGGCACAGCTTCAGGGGCTATTGCTGCCTGGAGCGCTATTTATATTGACCTCAACCAGGCAAACCTGGGGAGGGCCGGCCGGCACGGTAAGGCTGCCCAGGTCAGCTAATCCACAACCCTCAGGGAATCACATTGTTGAAAATGGACCTCGCTAAGGCAGAATAGAAGCCAAGGAAAATAAGGACACAATGCCATTTGCAGCACCGTAGATGAGTCTAGAGGTAATCATGTGACATGTAGTAAGTCAGAAAGTGAAAGGCACATATCGTATCATATCACTTATAGGTGTTACCTAAAAATGGATACCAGGGCATATATTTCCACGGAGAAGGGCAATCACATATACATTAAACAAACTTATGGTTCACCAATGGAAAGGTGTGAGGATTGGTTTCATTACGATATTGGGGTTAACAGACATACAAACACAGTTGATATATATATAATAACCAAAGAGCTACGGAATACAAAGAGAGGAGTACACAACATTCTGTCATAACGTACATGGGAAAAGGATCCCAGGAAGAACAGACATCTGTATATGTGTAAAAGAACCACATCTACCATACCTACAAGAAGCCAAACATTGTAATCAAACTTGCTATAATAAAAAATAAAAGAAATAAATTAAAAATACGAACAAGAAGTAGGGAGACAAACTTGAGGGGCTTTCTCCTGGCACATTCCATTCTAAATTCCAAAATAGAACACGATGTCCTTTGAGGCTCTGTTTCCCTGGTAACCAGATGTGTTAAGGGAGAACTGCTGCCACCTTGTGGCCGTTTCACACAACAGCAGCTTTAATCCCAGCGCTAATGGTCAGTTGATATTCAAAATCATTGCAGGCCTGTAAATGACACCTGCCCTGAAAACAAATCCTGGGTTCACATATCGACCAAAAAATTTAAAGGACGTCCATATTTCAAAACGACCGTTTCAAAAGATATTTTTTATGCACATTAGTGTTCTGCTTCTTTTTCTTTCTTTCTTTTTTGGTTAAAAAAACGGGAATGGAAAAAGGCATCCCTCAGAAGGGGCGAAAATAGTTGCAAACGAATCAATGGACAAAGGTTTAATCTCCAATATATATAAACAGCTCATGCAGCTTAATATTAAAAAAACAAACAACCCAATACCAAAATGGGCAGAATATCTAAAGAGACGTTTCTTCAAAGAAGACACAGAGATGGCTAAGACGCACATGAAAAGCTGCTCAACAGCACTAATTATTAGAGATATGCAAATCAAAACTATAATGAGGTATCACCTCACACCTGTTAGAATCGGCATCATCAGAAAATCTACAAACAACAAATTCTGGGGAGGGTGCGGACAAAAGGAGCCGTCTTCCTCTATGGTGGGAATGTAAATTAATACAGTCACTATGGAGAATAGTATGGAGTTTCCTTAAAAAAACTAGAAATAGAAACCTTGACTTTCCCTAACCCTAACCATAGCCCGGAACGGAAACCTACCACCAACCCTACACCTTATCTATGCCGTACACTAATCTTAATCCGTACGCTGGCACTAACCGGTGAGTCAACACGTACCCTGACCCTAACACGTTTCCGTACCCTCAGCTGTGCCCTAAACCTTGCCGTTGCCTATCCTTAACCTTAGCCCGGAATAGAATCCTACCATCAGCCCTACACCTTACCCTAAGCCGTACCCAATCCTAAACCATACGTCAACACGTACCCTTACCCTAACACGTTTCCCTACCCTCACCTCTGCCATAAACCTTGCCGTTCCCTAACCCTAACCCTAGCCCAGAACGGAAACCTACCACCAACCCTACACATTACCTTATGCCGTACCCTAATCCTAATTCGTATGCTGACACTAACTTGTGCATCAACACGTACGCTGACACTAACACGTTTCGTACCCTCACCTGTGCCCTAAACTTTGCCGGTCCCTAAACATAACCCTAGACTGGAACGGAAACGTACCACCAACCCTACACCTTACTCTATGCGGTACCCTAATCCTCCTACGTACGCTGACACTAAACCGTGAGTCACCACGTACCCTGAACCTAACACATTTCCGTACCATCACCTGTGCCCAAAACCTTGCAATTCGCTAACCCTAACCCTACAACGGAATGGAAACCTACCGCCCTCCGTACACCTTACCCTACGCCGTACCCTAATCCTAATGCGTACGATGACACTATTCCATGCATCAACATGTACCATGACCCTAACACGTTTCTGTACCCTCACCTGTGCACTAAACCTTGCCGTACCCTAACACTAACCCTAGCCCAGAATGGAAAACTACCACAAACTGTACAGCATACCCTACACGGTACCCTAATCCTAATCCGTACACTGACACTAACCCGTGCGTCAACACGTACACTGACCCTAACACTTTTCCGTACCCTCACCTGTGCCCTAAACCATGCCGTTGCCTAACCCTAACCCTAGCCCAAAACGGAAACCTACCACCAACCCTACACGTTACCCTACGCCATACCCTAATCATAATCCGAGCGTCAACACGTACCATGACCCTAACACATTTCCGTACCCTCACCTATGCCCTAAACCTTGCCTTTCCATAACACTAACCCTAGCCTGGAACGGAAACCTACCACCAACCCTAGACTTTAACCTACGAAGGACCATAAACCTACTCCGTACGCTGACACTAACCCATGCGTCAACACTTACCCTGACCCTAACACGTTTCCGTACCTTCACCTGTGACCTAAACCTTGCCATTCCCTAACCCTAACCCTAGCCCACAACGGAAACCTACCACCAAACCTACACCTTACCCTAAGCCGTACCCTAATGCTAATCCATATGTCAACACGTACCCTGACACTAACACATTTCCATACCCTCATCTGGCCCCAAAACCTTGCCGTTCCCTAACACTAACCCTAGCCTGGAACGGAAACCTACCACAAACCATACACCTTACCCTATGCCGCACCATAATCCTCATCTGTACGTTCACACTAACCCGTGCGTCAACACGTACCCTGAGCCTAACACGTTTCAATACCCTCACGTGTGCCCTAAACCTTGTCATTCCCTAACCCTAACCCAAGCCCGGAACGGAAACCTACCACCAACACAACACCTTACCCTAAGCCATGCCGTAATCCTAATATGTTCGTCAACATGTACCCTGACCCTAAAACGTTTCCGTACCCTCACCTGTGCCCTAAACATTGCCATTCCCTAACCCTAACCCTAGCACAGAATGGAAACCTACCACCAACCCTACACATTACCGTACGCCGTACCCTAATCCTAATCCATACGCTGACACTAACCCGTGTTTCAACACGTACCTTGACTGTAACAAGTTTCTGTAAGCTCACCTGTGCCCAAACTTTGCCAATCCCTAACCCTAACACTAGCCCGGATAGGAAACCCACCACCAGCCCAACACATTACCCTACACCGAAGCCTACTCCTGGCCCGTACGCTGGCACTGACCCGTGTGTCAGCACGTAGCCTGACCCTCCGACGTTTCCATACCCTCACCTGTGCCCTAAGCCTTGCCGTTCCCTAACCCTAACCCTAGCCCAGAACGGAAACCCACCACCAGCCCTACACCTTACCCTATGCCATACCCTACTCCTGGCCCGTACGCTGGCACTGACACGTGCGTCAGCACGGAGCCTGACCCTCCCACGTTTCCGTACCCTCACCTTTGCCCTAAACCTTGCCATTCCCTAACCCTAACCCTAGCCTGGAAAGGTAACCAACCACCAGCCCTACACCTTAACCTAAGCCATTGGCTACTCCTGGCCTGTATGCTGGCACTGACCCGTGCGTCACCACGTAGCCTGACCGTCCCCCGTTTCTGTACCCTCACCTGTGACCTAAGCCTTGCCATTCCCTAACCCCAACCCTAGCCCGAAACGGATACCCACCACCAGCCCTACACCTTACCCTACGCCGTACCATACTCCTGGAGCGTACGCTGGAACTGAACCCTGCGTCAGATGCAGCCTGACCCTCCCACGTTTCCGTACCCTCACCTGTGCCCTAAGCCTTCCCGTTCCCTAACCCTAACCCTAGCCCGGAACAGAGACCCACCACCAGCCCTACACCTTACCCTACGTCGAAGCCTACTCCTGCCCAGAAGCTGACACTGACACGTGCGTGAGCTCGTAGCCTGACCCTCCAACTTTTCCGTACCCTCACCTGTGCCCTAAGCCTTGCCGTTCACTAACCCTAACCCTAGCCCAGAACGGAAACCCACCACCGGGCCTACACCTTACCCTACGCCGAAGCCTACACCTGGGCGTACGCTGTCATTGACCCGTGTGTCAGCACGTAGTCTGACACTCCCACGTTTCTGTAACCTCACCTGTGCCCTAAGCCTTGCGATTCCCTACCCCTAACCCTAGCCCGGAACGGAATCACACGACCACCCCTACAGCATACCCTACGCCATACCCAACTCCTGGCCCGTACGGTGGCACTGACCTGTGTGACAGCACGTAGCCTGCCTCTCACACGTTTCCGTACCCTCACCTGTGCCCTAAGGCTTACCGTTCCCTAACCCTAACCCTAGCCCGGAAAGGAAACCCACCACCAGCCCTACACCTTACCGTACGCCGTAGCCTACGCCTCGCCCATATGCTGGCACTGACCCATGTGTCAGCACGTAGCATGACCCTCCCACGTTTCCATACCCTCACCTGTGCCCTATGCCTTGCCATTCCCTAACCCTAACCCTAGCCCGGAAAGGAAACCAACGACCAGCCCTACACCTTACCCTACGCTGTTGCCTACTCCTGGCCTGTACGCTGGCACTGACACGTGCGTCAGCACATAGCCTCACCCTCCCCCATTTCCGTACCCACACCTGTGCCCTAAGGCTTGTCGTGCCCTAACCCTAACCCTAGCCCAGAGCAGAAACCCACCACCAGCCCTAAACCTTACCCTACGCCGTAGCCTATTCCTGGCCCGTACGCTGGCAATGATCCGTGTGTCAGCACGTAGCCTGACCCTCCCACGTTCCCGTACCCTCACCTCTGTCCTAAGCCTTGCCGTTCCATAACCCTAACCATAACCCCGAACGGAAACCTACCACCAGCCCTACACCTTACTCTACGCCATAGCCCACTCCTGGCCCATACGCTGGCACTGACTTGTGCGTCAGCACGTAGCCTGCCCCTCCCACGTTTCCGTATCCTCACCCGAACCCGAAGCCTTGTCATTCCCTAAACCTAACCTTAGCCCGGAAAGGAAACCCACCACCAGCCCTACACCTTACCCTATGCCGTACCTTACTCCTGGCCCGTACGCTGGCACTGACCCGTGCGTCAGAACATAGCCTGAACCTCCCACGTTTCCGTACCCGCACCTGTGCCCTAAGGCTTGTCGTTCTCTAGCCCTAACCCTATCCCGGAATGGAAACCCACCCCCTGCCCTAAACCTTACCCTACACTGTACCCTACTTCTGGCCAGTACACTGGCACTGACCCGTGCGTCAGCATGTAGCCTGACCCTCCCACGTTTCCGTACCCTCACCCATGCCCTAAGCCTTGCCGTTCCCTAACCCTAACCCTACACCTTACCCTACACCGTACCCTACCCTTGGCCCGTACGCTGGCACTGACCCGTGCGTCAACACGTAGCATGACCCTCCCACGTTTCCGTACCATCTTCTGTGCCCTAAGCTTTGCCATTCCCTAACCCTAACCCTAGCCCGGAATGGAAACCCACCACCAGCCCTACACCTTACCCTACGCCGTACCCTAATCCTGCCCCGTACACTAGCACTGACCCGTGCGTCAGCATGGAGCCTGACACTCCCACGTTTCCGTACCCTCATCTGTGCCCTAAGCCTCGCCTTTCCCTAACCCTAACCCTAGCCCGGAACGGAGACCCACCATCAGCCCTACCTCTTACCCTTTTCGAAGCCTACTCCTGCCCGGAAGCTGACACTGACACGTGCGTGAGCACGTACCCAGACCCTCCCACTTTTCCGTACCCTCACCTGTTCCCTAAGCCTTGCGTTCGCTAACCCTTACCCTGGCCCGGAACGGAAAACCACCACCGGGCCTACACCTTACACTACGCCGAAGACTACACCTGGGCGTACGCTGTCATTGACCCGTGCGTCAGCACGTAGTGTGACCCCCACACGTTTCTGTAACCTCACCTGTGCCCTAAGTCTTGTGGTTCCCTTCCCCTAACAGTTGCCCGGAAAGGAAACCCACCACCACCCCTAAACCATACCCAACGTCATACCCAACTCCTGCCCCGTACGGTGGCACTGACCCGTGTGTCAGCACGTAGCCTGCCTTTCCCACGTTTCCTTACCCTCACCTGTGCCCTAAGCCTCGCAATTCCCTAACACTAACCCTAGCCCGGAACAGAAACCCACCACCAGCCCTAAACCATACCCTACGCCGTACCCTATTCCTGGACCGTACGCTGGCACTGACACGTGATTCAGCATGTAGCCTGACCCACCCACGTTTCCGTACCCTCACCTGTGCCCTAAGCATTGCCTTTCCCTAACCCTAGCCCTAGCCGGGAACGGAAACCCACCACCAGCCCTACACCTAACCGTACGCCGTACCCTACTCTTGGCCTATACGATGGCACTGACCCGTGCGTCAGCACGTAGCCTGACCCACCCACGTTTCCGTACCCTCACCTGTGCCCTAAGCCTTGCCGTTCCGTAACCCTAACCCTAGCCCGGAACGGGAAACCACAGCCAGCCCGACACCTTACCCTATGCCTTAAACGACTCCTGGCCCGTATGCTGGCACTAACCCGTGCGTCAGCACGTAGCCTGACCCTCCCACTTTTCCGAAACCTCACCTGTGCCCTAAGCCTTGCCGTTCCATAACCCTAACCCTAGCCCGGAACAGAAACCCACCACCAGCCCTAAACCTTACCCTACGCCGTACCATACTCCTGGCCCGTACGCTGGCACTGACCCGTGCGTCAGCATGTAGCCTGACCCTCCCACTTTTCCTTACCCTCACCTGTTCCCTAAGCCTTACCGATCCCTAACTCTAACCCTAGCCCGGAACGGAAACCCACCACCAGCCCTACACCCTACCCTACGTCGTAGCCTACTGCTGGCCCGTAAGCTGACACTCTCCCATGTGTCAGCCCGTAGCCTGCCTCTCCCACGTTTCCGTACCCTCACCTGTGCCCTAAGCCTTGCCGCTCCCTAACCGTAACCCTAGCCCGGAATGGACACCCACCACCAACCTTACACATTACCCTACGCCGTACCATACACCTGGTCCATACCCTGGAACTAACCCTTGATTCAGCATGTAGCCTGACCCTCCGACGTTTCCATACCCTCACCTGTGCCCTAAGCCTTGCCATTCCCTAACCCTAACCCTAGCCCGGAACAGAAACCCACCAGCAGCCCTACACCTTACCCTATGCCGTATCCTACTCCTGGCCCGTACACTGGCACTGACCCGTGCGTCAGCACGGAGCCTGACCCTCCCACGTTTCCGTACCTTCACCTGTGCCCTAAGACTTCCTGTTCCCTAACACTAACACTAGCCCGGAACAGAGACCCACCACCAGCCCTACACCTTACCCTACGTCGAAGCCTACTCCTGGCCAGAAGCTGACACTGACACGTGCGTGAGCACGTAGCCTGACCCTCCCACTTTTCCGTACCCTCACCTGTGCCCTAAGCCTTGCCGTTCACTAATCCTAACCCTAGCCCAGAAGGGAAACCCACCACCGGGCCTACACCATACCCTACACCGAAGCCTACACCTGGGTGTACGCTGTCATTGACCCATGTGTCAGCACGTAGTCTGACACTCCCACGTTTCCATAACCTCACCTGTGCCCTAAGCCTTGTGGTTCCCTACCCCTAACCCTAGCCTGGAACGGAATCCCACGACCACCCCTACAGCATACCCTACGCCGTACCCAACTCCTGGCCCATACGGTGGCACTGACCTGTGTGTCAGCAAGTAGCCTGCCTCTCACACGTTTCCGTACCCTCACCTGTGCCCTAAGCCTTACCGTTACCTAACCCTAACCCTAGCCCGGAAAGGAAACCCACCACCAGCCCTACACCTTACCGTACGCCGTAGCCTACGCCGGGCCCATATGCTGGCACTGACCCGTGTGTCAGCACGTAGCATGACCCTCCCACGTTTCCATACCCTCACCTGTGCCCTATGCCTTGCCATTCCCTAACCCTAACCCTAGCCGGGAAAGGAAACCAAACAACAGCCCTACACCTTACCCTACACTGTTGCCTACTCCTGGCCTGTACGCTGGCACTGACCCGTGCGTCAGCACATATCCTGACCCTCCCCCGTTTCCGTACCCTCACCTGTGCCCTAAGGCTTGTCGTGCCCTAACCCTAACCCTAGCCCAGAACAGAAACCCACCACCAGCCCTACACCTTACCCTACGCCGTAGACTAATCCTGGCCCGTACGCTGGCACTGATCCGTGCGTCAGCACGTAGCCTGACCCTCCCACCTTCCCGTACCCTCACCTGTGTCCTAAGCCTTGCCATTCCATAACCCTAACCATAACCCCGAACGGAAACCTACCACCAGCCCTACACCTTACTCTACGCCATAGCCCACTCCTGGCCCATACGCTGGCAATGACCTGTGCGTCAGCACGTAGCCTTCCCCTCCCACGTTTCCGTATCCTCACCCGAACCCTAAGCCTTGTCATTCCCTAAACCTAACCTTAGCCCGGAAAGGAAACCCACACCCAGCCCTACACCTTACCCTACGCCGTACCGTACTCCTGGCCCGTACGCTGCCACTGATCCATGCGTCAGAACATAGCCTGAACCTCCCACGTTTCCGTACCCTCACCTGTGCCTTATGCCTTGCCGTTCCCTAACCCTAACGCTAGCCCGGAATGGTAACCCACCACCAGCCCTACACCTTACCCTACGCCGTACCCTACTCTTGGCCTGTACGCTGGCAATGACCCGTGCGTCAGCACGTAGCCTGACCCACCCACGTTTCCGTACCCTCACCTGTGCCCTAAGCCTTGCCGTTCCGTAACCCTAACCCTAGCCCGGAACGGGAAACCACAGCCAGCCCGACACCTTACCGTACGCCGTACACGACTTCTGGCCAGTATGCTGGCACTGACCCATGCGTCAGCGCGTAGCCTGACCCTCCCACGTTTCTGTACCCTCACCTGTGCCCTAAGCCTTGCCATTCCCTAACACTAACCCTAGCCCGGAACGGAAACCCACCACCAGCCCTACACCTTACCCTACGCCGTACGCTAATCCTGCCCCATACGCTAGCACTGACCCGTGCCTCAGCACATAGCCTACCACTCCCACGTTTCCGCACCCTCACCAGTGCCCTAAGCCTTGCCGTTCCCTAACCCTAACCCTAGCCCAGACCGGAAACACACCACCAGCCCTACAGCTTACCCTACGCCGTACCCTACTACTTGCCCGTACGCTGGCACTGACCCATGCGTCAGCACGTAGCCTACCTCTCCCAACTTTCTGTACCCTCACCTGTGCCCTTAGCCTTGCCGTTCCCTAACCCTATACCAAAACGGAAACCCACCACCAGCCCTACACCTTACCCTACGCAGTAACTTACTCCTGGCCCGTACGCTGGAACTGACCCGTGCGTCAGCATGGAGCCTGACCCTCCCACGTTTCCGTACCCTCAACTGTGCCTTAAGCCTTCCCGATCCCTAACCCTAACCCTAGCCCAGAACGGAGACCCACCACCAGCCCTACACCTTACCGTACGTCGAAGCCTACTCCTGCCCGGAAGCTGACACTGACACGTGCGTGAGCACGTACCCTGACCCTCCCACTTTTCCGTACCCTCACCTGTGCCCTAAGCCTTGCCATTCGCTAACCCTTACCCTGGCCTGGAACGGAAACCCACCACCGGGCCTACACCTTACCCTACGCCGAAGCCTACACCTGGGTGTACGCTGTCATTGACCCGGGCATCAGCACGTAGTCTGACCCTCCCACGTTTACGTAACCTCACCTGTGCCCTAAGTCTTGCGGTTCCCTACCCCTAACCCTTGCCTGGAACGGAAACCCACCACGACCCCTACACCATACCCTACGCCGTACCCAACACCTGGCCCATACGCTGGCACTGACACTTTTTTCAGCACGTAGCCAGACCCTCCCACGTTTCCGTACCCTCACGTGTGCCCTAAGCCTTAACGTTCCCTAACCCTAACCCTAGACCGGAATGGACACCCACCGCCGCCCTTACACCATACCCTACGCCGTACCCTACTCCTGGTCCACACCCTGGCACTGACCCGTTCTTCAGCACGTAGCCTGACCCTCCCACGTTTCCGTACCCTCTCCTGTGCCCTAAGCCTTGCCGCTCCCTAACCCTAACCCTAGGCCGGAATGGATCCCCACCACCAGCCTTACACTTTACCCTACGCCGTACCCTACTCCTGGTTCATACACTGGCACTGACCAGTGCTTCAGCATGTAGCCTGACCCGCCCACGATTCCGTACCCTCACATGTGCCCTAAGCCTTGCCTTTCCCTATCCCTAACCCTAGCCCGGAACGGAAACCCACCAGAAACCCTAAACCTTAATGTATGCCGTAGCCTACTCCTGACCCGTACGCTGGCAGTGACCATTGCGTCAGCACATAGCCTGCCTCTGCCACGTTTCCATACCCTCACCTGTGCACTAAGCCTTGCCGTTCCCTAACCCTAACCTGGAACGGAAAACTAACACCAGCCCTACACCTTACCCTACACCATACCATACTCCTGGACCGTACGCTGTCACTGACACGTGCGTCAGCACGTAGACTGACCCTCCCACGTTTCCGTACCCTCACCTGTGCCCTAAGACTTGCCTTTCCCTAACCCTAACCCTAGCCCATAACGGAAACCCACCACCAGCCCTACACCTTACCCTACGCCGTACCCTAATCCTGCCCCGTACGCTGACACTGACCCGTGCGTCAGCACGTAGCCTGCCACTCCTACGTTTCCGTACCCTCACCTGTGTCCTAAGCCATGCCATTCCCTAACCCTAACCCTAGCCCGGAACATAAACCCACCACCAGCCCTAGACCTTAAACTACGCCGTACCCTACTCCTGGCCCCTACACTGGCACTGACATGTGCGTCAGCTCGTAGCCTGCCTCTCCCACGTTTCCGTACCCTCACCTGTGTCCTAAGCCTTGCCGTTCCCTAACCCTAACCCAAGCCTGGAACGGAAACCCACCACCAGCCCTAAACCTTACGTTACGACGTACCCTATTCCTGGCCCGTACGCTGGCACAGACACGTGCGTCAACACGTAGCCTGCCACTCCCACGTTTCTGTACGTTCACCTGTGCCCTAAGCCTTGCTGTTCCCTCACCCTAACCCTAGCCCGGAACGGAAAACCACCACCAGCCCTAAACCTTACCCTACGCCATACCCTACTCCTGGACCGTACGCTGGCACTAACCCGTGCGTCAGCACGTAGCCTGATCCTCCCACGATTCCATACGTTCACCTGTACCCTAAGCCTTGCCGTTCCCTAACCCTAACCCTAGCCCGGAATGGTATCTCACAACCAGCCCTACTCATTACCCTACGCCGTACCCTATTCCTGGCCCGTACGCTGGCACTGACGCATGCGTCAGCACCTAGCCTGACCTTCCCACGTTTCCGTACCCTCACCTGTTCCCTAAGCTTTGTCATTCCCTAACCCTAACACTAGCACGGAACGGAAACCCACCACCAGCCCTACACATTAGCCTACGCCGTAGCCTAATCCTGGCCCGTACATTGGCACTGACCCGTGCGTAAGAACGTAGCCTGACCATCCCACGTTTCCGTACCCTCAGCTGTGCCCTAAGCCTTGCCGTTCCCTAACCGTAAACCAAGCCCGGAATGGAAACCCACCACCCGACTTACACCTTACCCTACGCAGTACACTACTCCTGGCCCTTACAGTGGGACTGACACGTGCGTGAGCACGTAGCCTGACCCACCCACGACCCTCCCAATACAGAAATGGGAAGAAGATCTCAAGAGACGTTTCTTCAAAGAAGACACAGATATGACCAAGACGCACAAGAAAAGCTGCTCAACATCACTAATTATTAGAGAAATGCAAATCAAAACTACAATGAGGTATCACCTCATAACTGTTAGAATCGGCATCATCAGAAAACCTACAAACAACAAATTCTGGGGAGGGTGTGGACAAAAGGAGCCCTCTTCCACTATTGGTGGGAATGTAAATTGATACAGTCATTACGGAGAACAGAATGGAGTTTCCTTAAAAAAACTAGAAATAGAATTACCATCTGATCCAGCAATCCCACTTCTGGGCATATACCCAAAGAAAACCATAAATCAAAAAGGCACATTCACCACAATGTTCATTGCAGCACTATTTACAATAGCCAGGTAATGGAAGCAAACTAAATGCCCACAGACAGATGAATGGATAAAGATGGGGTACATATATAAAATGGAATATTACTCGGCCATAAAAAGAAATGAAACTGGGTCATTTGTAGAGATATGGATGGATCTAGTGACTGTCATACAGAATGAAGTAAGTCAGAAAGAGGAAAACAAATATTGTATATTAATGCATATAGGTGGATCCTAAAAACTGGTACAGATGAACTGGTTTGCAGGGAAGAAATAGAGACAGAGGTAGAGAACAAACGTATGGACACCAAGTGTGGTAAGCCATGGTGTGGTGGTGGTGGGATGAGTTGGGAGATTGGGATTGACCTGCATACATGTATATACATAAAATACTTAACTAATAATAACCTGCTGTATAAAAAAATAAATAAAATTAAATTTCAAAATTTTCAAAAATAAAATTTAAAAATAATACAGAAAAAAGTTCTTCCCTTCACACAGATGTATTTATAGGAATGAATTATTTCCATGCTTATATCTATAAATACATTAAAGAGGAATAAAATCTAACTTGAACCATAAAAGAAAAAAAAAACTGAACCCACCAGTTATACAGAGGAAAACCCTATCAGGGCACTTGATCCAGCGGTAAACAATTCTGAAATTGGTCAGAGGTGGGGAATCATCTCCCATACAGCCAGCAACCCACACCTCACGCAAGGAGCGTCTTCATTGCAAAGCTGGGGGATCGTGCCGAGGCATCTCTGAATAAAAGTGAGGTGAGCCCCAGGCCAGCTGCTGCTGAACTGTTCCCACCCTTCCCAGGTAAAACACCTGAATATGTACAAGGGCGTGAAAGACTAGAGGAAGGGTCGTGGAGCCACACCAGCAAGAGCACGCAGGCCAACTTGGTGCCTGCAGGCCAGCCAGGGTGGTCCTGCACCCGGGCGCTCTTCCGGAAGCTTTCCATTGTCCTGCCTGAGATACCCCACCTGTCCCGGCCCCCATTGCTTTTTTCCTTCCTCACCTCTGTCCGGAGAGAAATTCCAGCGGAAGGTATGGGTGACACATCCTCTTCTTTACAGGTGGCAGCCTGGCAACTCCTGCAGAATGGCCAGTAGAACCCCACTCACACCTGGCCACCAACAAAGCTGTGGCCCCTCATTCCCTCCCACCAGCACAGCCCCGAGACTGCTGACGGGGCAGAGAATATGGAGTCAGGAACAGCTTCAGGGGCTATTGCTGCCTGGAGCGCTGTTTATATTGACCTCAACCAGGCACACCTGGGGAGGGCCGGGCGGCAGGGTAAGGCTGCCCAGGTCAGCTAATCCACAACCCTCAGGGAATGACATTGTTGAAAATGGACCTCGCTAAGGCAGAAGAGAAGCCAAGGTAAAAAAGAACACAATGCCATTTGCACCACCGTAGATGAGTCTAGAGGTAATCACGTGACTTGTAGTAAGTCAGAAAGTGAAAGACACATATCATATCATATCACTTATAGGTGTTACCTAAAAATGGATACCAGGGCAGATATTTCCATGGAGAAGGGCAATCACCGATTCATTAAACAAACTTATGGTTCACCAATGGAAAGGTTTGAGGATTGGTTTCATTACGATATTGGGGTTAACAGACATATACAAACACAGGTGACATATATAATTACCAAATACCTACGGAGTACCAAAAGACTACTCAACATTATCTCATAACGCACATGGGAAAAGGATCCCAGGAAAAACAGACATCTGTATATGTGTAAAAGAACCACATCTTCCACACCTATAACAAGCCAAACATTGTAATCAAACTTGCTGTAATAAAAAATAAAAAATTAAATTAAAAACACGAACAAGAAGTAGGGAGACAAACTTGAGGGGCTTTCTCCTGTCACATTCCATTCTAAATTCCAATCTAGAACACGACTTCCATTGAGGTTCTGTTGCCCTAGTAACCAGAATTGGTAAGGGAGAACTGCTGCCACCTTGTGGCCGTTTCACACAACAGCAGCTTTAATCCCAGCATTCATGGTCAGTTGATATTCAAAATCATTGCAGGCCTGTAAATGACACCTGCCCTGAAAACAAATCCTGGGTTCACATATCGACCAAAAAATTTAAAGGACGTCCATATTTCAAAACGACCGTTTCAAAAGGCATATTTTATGCACATTAGTTTTCTGCTTCTTTTTCTTTCTTTCTTTTTTGGTTAAAAACACGGGAATGGAAAAAGGCATCCCTCAGAAGGGGCGAAAATAGTTGCAAACGAATCAATGGACAAAGGTTTAATCTCCAATATATATAAACAGCTCATGCAGCTTATTAAAAAAACAAACAACCCAAAACAAAAATGGGCAGAAGATCTAAAGAGACGTTTCTTCAAAGAAGACACAGAGATGGCCAAGACGCACATGAAAAGCTGCTCAACAGCACTAATTATTAGAGAAATGCAAATCAAAACTACAATGAGGTATCACTTCACACCTGTTAGAATCGGCATCATCAGAAAATCTACAAACAAATTCTGGGGAGGGTGTGGACAAAAGGAGCCCTCTTCCACTATGGTGGGAATGTAAATTGATACAGTCACTATGGAGAACAGTATGGAGTTTCCTTAAAAGAACTAGAAATAGAAACCTTGACTTTCCCTAACCCTAAACATAGCCCGGAACGGAATCCTACCACCAACCCTACACCTTATCTATGCCGTACACTAATCCTAATCCGTACGCTGGCACTAACCAGTGAGTCAACACGTACCCTGACCCTAACACGTTTCCATACCCTCAGCTGTGCCCTAAAACTTGTCGTTGCCTATCCTTAACCTTAGCCCGGAACGGAAACCTACCATCAGCCCTACACCTTACCCTAAGCTGTACCCTAATCCTAATTCATACATCAACACGTACCCTGACCCTAACACGTTTCCGTACCCTCACCTCTGCCATAAACCTTGCCGTTCCAAAACCCTAACCCTAGCCCGGAACGGAAACCTACCACCAACCCTACACCTTACCTTACGCCGTACCCTAATCCTAATTCGTATGCTGACACTAACCTGTGCATCAACACATACCCTGACCCTAACACGTTTCGTACCCTCACCTGTGCCCTAAACTTTGCCGGTCCCTAAACATAACCCTAGACTGGAACGGAAACGTACCACCAACCCTACACCTTACTCTATGCGGTACCCTAATCCTCATGCGTATGCTGACACTAACCCGTGAGTCAACACGTACCCTGAACCTAACACATTTCTGTACCATCACCTGTGCCCAAAACCTTGCAATTCGCTAACCCTAACCCTACAACGGAATGGCAACCTACCGCCCTCCGTACACCTTACCCTACGCCGTACCCTAATCTTAATGCGTGTGATGACACTATTCCATGTATCAACATGTATCATGACCCTAACACGTTTCTGTACCGTCACCTGTACTCTAAACCTTGCCGTACCCTAACACTAACCCTAGCCCAGAATGGAAAACTACCACAAACCGTACAGCATACCCTACACGGTACCCTAATCCTAATCCGTACACTGACACTAACCCGTGCGTCAACACGTACACTGACCCTAACACTTTTCCATTCCCTCACCTGTGCCCTAAACCGTGCCGTTGCCTAACCCTAACCCTAGCCCAAAACGGAAACCTACCACCAACCCTACACGTTACTCTACGCCATACCCTAATCATAATCCAAGCGTCAACACGTACCCTGACCCTAACACATTTCCGTACCCTCACCTATGCCCTAAACCTTGCCGTTCCATAACACTAACCCTAGCCTGGAACGGAAACCTACCACCAACCCTAGACCTTAACCTACGAAGGACCATAAACGTACTCCGTACGCTGACACTAACACATGCGTCAACACTTACCCTGACCCTAACACGTTTCCGTACCTTCACCTGTGACCTAAACCTTGCCATTCCCTAACCCTAACCCTAGACCACAATGGAAACCTACCACCAAGCCTACACCTTACCCTTAGCCGTACCCTAATGCTAATCCATATGTCAACACGTACCCTGACACTAACACGTTTCCATACCCTCATCTGTGCCCAAAACCTTGCCGTTCCCTAACACTAACCCTAGCCTGAAACGGAAACCTACCACCAACCATACACTTTACCCTATGCCGCACCATAATCCTCATCTGTACGTTCACACTAACCCGTGCGTCAACACGTACCCTGAGCCTAACACATTTCGATACCCTCACGTGTGCCCTAAACCTTGCCGTTCCCTAACCCTAACCCTAGCCCAGAACGGAAACCCACCACCAGCCCTACACCTTACCCTACGACGTACACTACTCCTGGCCCGTACGCTGGCAATGACCCGTGCGTCAGCACATAGCCTGACTCTCCCACGTTTCCGTACCCGCACTTGTGCCCTAAGACTTGCCGTTCCCTAACCCTAACCCTAGCCCGGAAAGGAAGCCCACCACCAGCCCTACACCTTTCCCTACGCCGTAGCCTACGACTGGCCCATACGCTGGCACTGACACGTGTGTCAGCACGTAGCATGACCCTCCCACGTTTCCATACCCACACCTTTGCCCTAAGCCTTGACATTCCCTAACCCTAACCCTAGCCCGGAAAGGAAACCAACCACCAGACCTACACCTTACCCTACGTTGTTGCCTACTCCTGGCCTGTATGCTGGCACTGACCCGTGCGTCAGCACATAGCCTGACCCTCCACCATTTCCGTACCCTCAACTGTGCCCTAAATCTTGTCCTTCCCTAACCCTAACCCTAGCCCAGAACAGAAACCCACCACCAGCCCTACAGCTTACCCTACGCCGTAGCCTAATCCTGGCCCGTACGCTGGCACTGATCCGTGCGTCAGCACGTAGCCTGACCTTCCCACGTTCCCGTACCCTCACCTGTGTCCTAAGCCTTGCCGTTCCATAACCCTAACCATAACCCCAAACGGAAACCCACCACCAGCCCTAAACCTTACCCTACGCCGTACCCTACACCTGGCCCGTACGCTGGCACTGATCCGTGCATCAGCATGTAGCCTAACCCTCCCACTTTTCCTTACCCTCACCTGTTCCCTAAGCCTTGTCGATCCCTAACTCTAACCCTAGCCCGGAACGGAAACCCACCACCAGCCCTACACCCTACCCTACGTCGTAGCCTACTGCTGGCCCGTAAGCTGGCACTCTCCCATGTGTCAGCCCGTAGCCTGCCTCTCCCACGTTTCCGTACCCTCACCTGTGCCCTAAGCCTTGCAGTTCCCTACCTCTAACCCTAGCCCGGAACGGAAACCACCACCAGCCCTACACATTACGCTATGCCGTACCCTACTCCTGGCCCGTACGCTGGCACTGACCCATTGTTCAGCACGTATCCTGACCCTCCCACGTTTCCGTACCCTCACCTGTGTCCTAAGCCTTAACGTTCCCTAACCCTAACCCTAGACCGGAATGGACACCCACCACCGCCCTTACACCATACCCAACGCCGTACCCTACTCCTGGTCCACACCCTGGCACTGACCCGTTCTTCAGCATGTAGCCTGACCCTCCCACGTTTCCGTACCCTCACCTGTGCCCTAAGCCTTGCCGCTCCCTAACCCTAACACTAGCCCGGAATGGACACCCACCACCAGCCTTACACTTTACCCTACGCCGTACCCTACTCCTGGTCCATACCCTGGCATTGAACCGTGCTTCAGCATGTAGCCTAACCCTCCCACGTTTCCGTACCCTCACCTGTGCCCTAAGCCTTGCCTTTCCCTATCCCTAACCCTAGCCCGGAACGGATACCCACCACAAAACCTAAACCTTAACGTACGCCGTAGACTACTCCTGACCCGTACGCTGGCAGTGACCCTTGCGTCAGCACATAGCCTGCCTCTGCCACGTTTCCATACCCTCACCTGTGCACTAAGCCTTGCCGTTCCCTAACACTAACCTGGAACGGAAACCCACAACGAGCCCTACACCTTACCCAATGCCGTACCCGAATCCTGGCGCGTACGCTGGCAAGGACCCGTGCGTCATCACGTAGCCTGACCCTCCCACGTTTCCGTACCCTCACCTGTGCCCTAAGCCTTGCCGTTCCCTAACCCTAACCCTACACCTAACCCTACGCCATACCCTACACTTGGCCCATATGCTGGCACTGACCCGTGCGTCAGCACGTAGCCTGACCCTCCCACTTTTCCATACCATCTTCTGTGCCCTAAGCTTTGCCGTTCCCTAACCCTAAACCTAGCCTGGAACGGAAACCCACCACCAGCCCTAAACCTTACCCTACGCCGTACCCTAATCCTGCCCCGTACGCTGGCACTGACCGGTGCGTCAGCACGTAGCCTGCCACTCCTACGTTTCCGTACCCTCACCTGTGCCCTAAGCCTTGCCGTTCCCTAACCCTAACCCTAGCCCGGAACATAAACCCACCACCAGCCGTAAACCTTACCCTACGCTGTACCCTACTCCTGGCCCCTACGCTGGCACTGACCTGTGCGTCAGCACGTAGCCTGCCTCTCCCACGTTTCCATACCCTCACCTGTGTCCTAAGCCTTGCCGTTCCCTAACCCTAACCCTAGCCTGGAACGGAAACCCACCACCAGCCCTAAACCTTACGCCACGACGTACCCTAATCCTGGCCCGTACGCTGGCACAGACCCGTGCGTCAACACGTAGCCTGCCACTCCCACGTTTCCGTACGTTCACCTGTGCCCTAATCCTTGCTGTTCCCTCACCCTAACCCTAGCCCGGAACGGAAACCCACCACCAGCCCTACTCCTTACCCTACGCCGTTCCCTATTCCTGGACCGTACGCTGGCACTGACCCGTGCGTCAGCACATAGCCTGACCCTCCCACGTTTCCGTACCCTCACCTGTGCCCTAAGCCTTGTCATTCCCTAACCATAACCCTAGAACGGAATGGAAACCCACCACCAGCCCTACACAATAGCCTACGCCATAGCCTATTCCTGGCCCGTACATTGGCACTGACCCATGCGTAAGAACGTATCCTGACCATCCCACGTTTCCGTACCCTCACCTGGGCCCTAAGCCTTGCCGTTCCCAAACCCTAAACCTAGCCCGGAACGGAAACCACCACCAGACCTACACCTTACCCTACGCAGTACCCTACTCCTGGCCCTTACGCTGGCACTGACACGTGCGTGAGCACATAGCCTTACCCTCCAACCACCCTCCCAATACAGAAATGGTCAGAAGATCTCATGAGACGATCCTTCAAAGAAGACACAGACATGGCCAAGACGCAGATGAAAAGCTGCTCAACATCACTAATTATTAGAGAAATGCAAATCAAAACTACAATGAGGGGGCTTCCCAGGTGGCACAGTGGTTGAGAGTCCGCCTGCCGATGCATGGGACACGGGTTTGTGCCCCGGACCGGGAAGATCCCACATGTCGCGGAGCAGCTGGGCCCGTGATCCATGGCCACTGAGCCTGCGCGTCCGGAGCCTGTGCTCCGCAACGGGAGAGGCCACAACAGTGAGAGGCCCGCGTACCACAAAAAAAAAAAAAAAAAAAAAAAAAAAAAAAACTACAATGAGGTATCACCTCACACATATTAGAATCGGCATCATCAGAAAACCTACAAACAACAAATTCTGGGGAGGGTGTGGACAAAAGGAGCCCTCTTCCACTATTGGTGGGAATGTAAATTGATACAGTCACTATGGAGAACAGTGTGGAGTTTCCTTAAAAAAACTAGAAATAGAATTACCATCTGATCCAGCAATCGCACTTCTGGGCATATACCCAGAGAAAACCATAAATCAAAAAGGCACATTCACCACAATGTTCATTACAGCACTATTTACAATAGCCAGGTAAGGGAGCAAACTAAATACCCACAAACAGATGAATGGGTAAAGATGTGGTACATATATAAAATGGAATATTACTCGGCCATAAAAAGGAATGAAACTGGGTCATTTGTAGAGACATCGATGGATCTAGAGACTGTCATACAGAATGAAGTAAGTCAGAAAGAGGAAAACAAATATTGTATATTAATGCATATATGTGGACCCTAATAAGTGGTACAGATGAACTGGTATGCAGGGAAGAAATAGAGTCACAGGTAGAGAACAAACTTATGGACACCAAGTGTGGGAAGTCATGGGGTGGTAGAGGTGGGATGAGTTGGGAGATTGGGATTGGCCTGCATACATGCATATGCATAAAATACATAACTAATAATAACCTGCTGTATAAAAAAATAAAACTAAATTTCAAAATTTTAAAAAATAAAATTTAAAAATAAAAGAGAAAAACGTTCTTCCCTTCACACAGATGTATTTATAGGAATGTATTATTTCCATTTCTATATCTATAAATACATAAAAGAGGTATAAAATCTAACTTGAACCATAAACGAAAAAAAAACCTGAACCCACCAGTTATACAGAGGAAAGCCCTATCAGGGAACTTGCTCCAGCGGTAAACAATTCTGAAATTGGTCAGAGGTGGGGAATCATCTCCCATACAGCCAGCAACCCACCCCGCATGCAAGGAGCGTCCTCATTGCAAAGCTGGGGGACCGTGCCGAGGCATCTCTGAATAAAGGTGAGCTGAGCCCCAGGCCAGCTGCAGCTGAACTGTTCCCACCCTTCCCAGGTAAAACACCTGAATATGTACAAGGGCATGAAATCCTAGAGGAAGGGCCGTGGAGCCACACCAGTGACAGCACACAGGCCAACTTGGTGCCTGCAGGCGAGGCAGGATGGTCCTGACCACGGGCGCTCTTCTGGAAGCTTTCCATTTCCCTGCCTGAGATACCCCTCCTGTCCCGGACCCCACCCCTTTTTTTCCTTCCTTACCTCAGCCCGGAGAGAAATTCCAGTGGAACTTATGGGTGACACATCCTCTTCTTTACAGGTGGCAGCCTGGCAACTCCTGCACAAAGTCCAGCAGAGCCCCACACACACCGGGCCACCCACAAAGCCGTGGCCCCTCACACGCTCCCACCAGCAGAGCCCCGAGACTGCTGACGGGGCAGAGAATAGGGAGTCAGGCACAGCTTCAGGGGCTATTGCTGCCTGGAGCGCTATTTATATTGACCTCAACCAGGCAAACCTGGGGAGGGCCGGCCGGCACGGTAAGGCTGCCCAGGTCAGCTAATCCACAACCCTCAGGGAATCACATTGTTGAAAATGGACCTCGCTAAGGCAGAATAGAAGCCAAGGAAAATAAGGACACAATGCCATTTGCAGCACCGTAGATGAGTCTAGAGGTAATCATGTGACATGTAGTAAGTCAGAAAGTGAAAGGCACATATCGTATCATATCACTTATAGGTGTTACCTAAAAATGGATACCAGGGCATATATTTCCACGGAGAAGGGCAATCACATATACATTAAACAAACTTATGGTTCACCAATGGAAAGGTGTGAGGATTGGTTTCATTACGATATTGGGGTTAACAGACATACAAACACAGTTGATATATATATAATAACCAAAGAGCTACGGAATACAAAGAGAGGAATACACAACATTCTGTCATAACGTACATGGGAAAAGGATCCCAGGAAGAACAGACATCTGTATATGTGTAAAAGAACCACATCTACCATACCTACAAGAAGCCAAACATTGTAATCAAACTTGCTATAACAAAAAATAAAAGAAATAAATTAAAAATACGAACAAGAAGTAGGGAGACAAACTTGAGGGGCTTTCTCCTGGCACATTCCATTCTAAATTCCAAAATAGAACACGACGTCCTTTGAGGCTCTGTTTCCCTGGTAACCAGATGTGTTAAGGGAGAACTGCTGCCACCTTGTGGCCGTTTCACACAACAGCAGCTTTAATCCCAGCGCTAATGGTCAGTTGATATTCAAAATCATTGCAGGCCTGTAAATGACACCTGCCCTGAAAACAAATCCTGGGGTCACATATCGACCAAAAAATTTAAAGGACGTCCATATTTCAAAACGACCGTTTCAAAAGATATTTTTTATGCACATTAATGTTCTGCTTCTTTTTCTTTCTTTCTTTTTTGTTTAAAAAAACGGGAATGGAAAAAGGCATCCCTCAGAAGGGGCGAAAATAGTTGCAAACGAATCAATGGACAAAGGTTTAATCTCCAATATATATAAACAGCTCATGCAGCTTAATATTAAAAAAACAAACAACCCAATACAAAAAAGGGCAGAATATCTAAAGAGACGTTTCTTCAAAGAAGACACAGAGATGGCTAAGACGCACATGAAAAGCTGCTCAACAGCACTAATTATTAGAGATATGCAAATCAAAACTATAATGAGGTATCACCTCACACCTGTTAGAATCGGCATCATCAGAAAATCTACAAACAACAAATTCTGGGGAGGGTGCGGACAAAAGGAGCCGTCTTCCTCTATGGTGGGAATGTAAATTAATACAGTCACTATGGAGAATAGTATGGAGTTTCCTTAAAAAAACTAGAAATAGAAACCTTGACTTTCCCTAAACCTAACCATAGCCCGGAACGGAAACCTACCACCAACCCTACACCTTATGTATGCCGTACACTAATCTTAATCCGTACGCTGGCACTAACCGGTGAGTCAACACGTACCCTGACCCTAACACGTTTCCGTACCCTCAGCTGTGCCCTAAACCTTGCCGTTGCCTATCCTTAACCTTAGCCCGGAATAGAAACCTACCATCAGCCCTACACCTTACCCTAAGCCGTACCCTAATCCTAAACCATACGTCAACACGTACCCTTACCCTAACACGTTTCCCTACCCTCACCTCTGCCATAAACCTTGCCGTTCCCTAACCCTAACCCTAGCCCAGAACGGAAACCTACCACCAACCCTACACATTACCTTATGCCGTACCCTAATCCTAATTCGTATGCTGACACTAACTTGTGCATCAACACGTACGCTGACACTAACACGTTTCGTACCCTCACCTGTGCCCTAAACTTTGCCGGTCCCTAAACATAACCCTAGACTGGAACGGAAACGTACCACCAACCCTACACCTTACTCTATGCGGTACCCTAATCCTCCTACGTACGCTGACACTAAACCGTGAGTCACCACGTACCCTGAACCTAACACATTTCCGTACCATCACCTGTGCCCAAAACCTTGCAATTCGCTAACCCTAACCCTACAACGGAATGGAAACCTACCGCCCTCCGTACAGCTTACCCTACGCCGTACCCTAATCCTAATGCGTACGATGACACTATTCCATGCATCAACATGTACCATGACCCTAACACGTTTCTGTACCCTCACCTGTGCACTAAACCTTGCCGTACCCTAACACTAACCCTAGCCCAGAATGGAAAACTACCACAAACCGTACAGCATACCCTACACGGTACCCTAATCCTAATCCGTACACTGACACTAACCCGTGCGTCAACACGTACACTGACCCTAACACTTTTCCGTACCCTCACCTGTGCCCTAAACCATGCCGTTGCCTAACCCTAACCCTAGCCCAAAACGGAAACCTACCACCAACCCTACACGTTACCCTACGCCATACCCTAATCATAATCCGAGCGTCAACACGTACCATGACCCTAACACATTTCCGTACCCTCACCTATGCCCTAAACCTTGCCTTTCCATAACACTAACCCTAGCCTGGAACGGAAACCTACCACCAACCCTAGACTTTAACCTACGAAGGACCATAAACCTACTCCGTACGCTGACACTAACCCATGCGTCAACACTTACCCTGACCCTAACACGTTTCCGTACCTTCACCTGTGACCTAAACCTTGCCATTCCCTAACCCTAACCCTAGCCCACAACGGAAACCTACCACCAAACCTACACCTTACCCTAAGCCGTACCCTAATGCTAATCCATATGTCAACACGTACCCTGACACTAACACATTTCCATACCCTCATCTGGCCCCAAAACCTTGCCGTTCCCTAACACTAACCCTAGCCTGGAACGGAAACCTACCACAAACCATACACCTTACCCTATGCCGCACCATAATCCTCATCTGTACGTTCACACTAACCCGTGCGTCAACACGTACCCTGAGCCTAACACGTTTCAATACCCTCACGTGTGCCCTAAACCTTGTCATTCCCTAACCCTAACCCAAGCCCGGAACGGAAACCTACCACCAACACAACACCTTACCCTAAGCCATGCCGTAATCCTAATATGTACGTCAACATGTACCCTGACCCTAAAACGTTTCCGTACCCTCACCTGTGCCCTAAACATTGCCATTCCCTAACCCTAACCCTAGCACGGAATGGACACCTACCACCAACCCTACACATTACCGTACGCCGTACCCTAATCCTAATCCATACGCTGACACTAACCCGTGTTTCAACACGTACCTTGACTGTAACAAGTTTCTGTAAGCTCACCTGTGCCCAAACTTTGCCAATCCCTAACCCTAACACTAGCCCGGATAGGAAACCCACCACCAGCCCAACACATTACCCTACACCGAAGCCTACTCCTGGCCCGTACGCTGGCACTGACCCGTGTGTCAGCACGTAGCCTGACCCTCCGACGTTTCCATACCCTCACCTGTGCCCTAAGCCTTGCCGTTCCCTAACCCTAACCCTAGCCCAGAACGGAAACCCACCACCAGCCCTACACCTTACCCTATGCCATACCCTACTCCTGGCCCGTACGCTGGCACTGACACGTGCGTCAGCACGGAGCCTGACCCTCCCACGTTTCCGTACCCTCACCTTTGCCCTAAACCTTGCCATTCCCTAACCCTAACCCTAGCCTGGAAAGGTAACCAACCACCAGCCCTACACCTTAACCTAAGCCATTGGCTACTCCTGGCCTGTATGCTGGCACTGACCCGTGCGTCACCACGTAGCCTGACCGTCCCCCGTTTCTGTACCCTCACCTGTGCCCTAAGCCTTGCCATTCCCTAACCCCAACCCTAGCCCGAAACGGATACCCACCACCAGCCCTACACCTTACCCTACGCCGTACCATACTCCTGGAGCGTACGCTGGAACTGAACCCTGCGTCAGATGCAGCCTGACCCTCCCACGTTTCCGTACCCTCACCTGTGCCCTAAGCCTTCCCGTTCCCTAACCCTAACCCTAGCCCGGAACAGAGACCCACCACCAGCCCTACACCTTACCCTACGTCGAAGCCTACTCCTGCCCAGAAGCTGACACTGACACGTGCGTGAGCTCGTAGCCTGACCCTCCCACTTTTCCGTACCCTCACCTGTGCCCTAAGCCTTGCCGTTCGCTAACCCTAACCCTAGCCCAGAACGGAAACCCACCACCGGGCCTACACCTTACCCTACGCCGAAGCCTACACCTGGGCGTACGCTGTCATTGACCCGTGTGTCAGCACGTAGTCTGACACTCCCACGTTTCCGTAACCTCACCTGTGCCCTAAGCCTTGCGATTCCCTACCCCTAACCCTAGCCCGGAACGGAATCACACGACCACCCCTACAGCATACCCTACGCCATACCCAAATCCTGGCCCATACGGTGGCACTGACCTGTGTGACAGCACGTAGCCTGCCTCTCACACGTTTCCGTACCCTCACCTGTGCCCTAAGCCTTACCGTTCCCTAACCCTAACCCTAGCCCGGAAAGGAAACCCACCACCAGCCCTACACCTTACCGTACGCCGTAGCCTACGCCTCGCCCATATGCTGGCACTGACCCATGTGTCAGCACGTAGCATGACCCTCCCACGTTTCCATACCCTCACCTGTGCCCTATGCCTTGCCATTCCCTAACCCTAACCCTAGCCCGGAAAGGAAACCAACGACCAGCCCTACACCTTACCCTACGCTGTTGCCTACTCCTGGCCTGTACGCTGGCACTGACACGTGCGTCAGCACATAGCCTCACCCTCCCCCATTTCCGTACCCACACCTGTGCCCTAAGGCTTGTCGTGCCCTAACCCTAACCCTAGCCCAGAGCAGAAACCCACCACCAGCCCTAAACCTTACCCTACGCCGTAGCCTATTCCTGGCCCGTACGCTGGCAATGATCCGTGCGTCAGCACGTAGCCTGACCCTCCCACGTTCCCGTTCCCTCACCTCTGTCCTAAGCCTTGCCGTTCCATAACCCTAACCATAACCCCGTACGGAAACCTACCACCAGCCCTAAACCTTACTCTACGCCATAGCCCACTCCTGGCCCATACGCTGGCACTGACTTGTGCGTCAGCACGTAGCCTGCCCCTCCCACGTTTCCGTATCCTCACCCGAACCCGAAGCCTTGTCATTCCCTAAACCTAACCTTAGCCCGGAAAGGAAACCCACCACCAGCCCTACACCTTACCCTATGCCGTACCTTACTCCTGGCCCGTACGCTGGCACTGACCCGTGCGTCAGAACATAGCCTGAACCTCCCACGTTTCCGTACCCGCACCTGTGCCCTAAGGCTTGTCGTTCTCTAGCCCTAACCCTATCCCGGAACGGAAACCCACCCCCTGCCCTAAACCTTACCCTACACTGTACCCTACTTCTGGCCAGTACACTGGCACTGACCCGTGCGTCAGCATGTAGCCTGACCCTCCCACGTTTCCGTACCCTCACCCATGCCCTAAGCCTTGCCGTTCCCTAACCCTAACCCTACACCTTACCCTACACCGTACCCTACCCTTGGCCCGTACGCTGGCACTGACCCGTGCGTCAACACGTAGCATGACCCTCCTACGTTTCCGTACCATCTTCTGTGCCCTAAGCTTTGCCATTCCCTAACCCTAACCCTAGCCCGGAATGGAAACCCACCACCAGCCCTACACCTTACCCTACGCCGTACCCTAATCCTGCCCCGTACGCTAGCACTGACCCGTGCGTCAGCATGGAGCCTGACACTCCCACGTTTCCGTACCCTCATCTGTGCCCTAAGCCTCGCCTTTCCCTAACCCTAACCCTAGCCCGGAACGGAGACCCACCATCAGCCCTACCTCTTACCCTTGTCGAAGCCTACTCCTGCCCGGAAGCTGACACTGACACGTGCGTGAGCACGTACCCAGACCCTCCCACTTTTCCGTACCCTCACCTGTTCCCTAAGCCTTGCGTTCGCTAACCCTTACCCTGGCCCGGAACGGAAACCCACCACCGGGCCTACACCTTACACTACGCCGAAGACTACACCTGGGCGTACGCTGTCATTGACCCGTGCGTCAGCACGTAGTGTGACCCCCACACGTTTCTGTAACCTCACCTGTGCCCTAAGTCTTGTGGTTCCCTTCCCCTAACAGTTGCCCGGAAAGGAAACCCACCACCACCCCTAAACCATACCCAACGTCATACCCAACTCCTGCCCCGTACGGTGGCACTGACCCGTGTGTCAGCACGTAGCCTGCCTTTCCCACGTTTCCTTACCCTCACCTGTGCCCTAAGCCTCGCAATTCCCTAACACTAACCCTAGCCCGGAACAGAAACCCACCACCAGCCCTAAACCATACCCTACGCCGTACCCTATTCCTGGACCGTACGCTGGCACTGACACGTGATTCAGCATGTAGCCTGACCCACCCACGTTTCCGTACCCTCACCTGTGCCCTAAGCATTGCCTTTCCCTAACCCTAACCCTAGCCGGGAACGGAAACCCACCACCAGCCCTACACCTAACCGTACGCCGTACCCTACTCTTGGCCTATACGATGGCACTGACCCGTGCGTCAGCACGTAGCCTGACCCACCCACGTTTCCGTACCCTCACCTGTGCCCTAAGCCTTGCCGTTCCGTAACCCTAACCCTAGCCCGGAACGGGAAACCACAGCCAGCCCGACACCTTACCCTATGCCTTAAACGACTCCTGGCCCGTATGCTGGCACTAACCCGTGCGTCAGCACGTAGCCTGACCCTCCCACTTTTCCGAAACCTCACCTGTGCCCTAAGCCTTGCCGTTCCGTAACCCTAACCCTAGCCCGGAACAGAAACCCACCACCAGCCCTAAACCTTACCCTACGCCGTACCATACTCCTGGCCCGTACGCTGGCACTGACCCGTGCGTCAGCATGTAGCCTGACCCTCCCACTTTTCCTTACCCTCACCTGTTCCCTAAGCCTTACCGATCCCTAACTCTAACCCTAGCCCGGAACGGAAACCCACCACCAGCCCTACACCCTACCCTACGTCGTAGCCTACTGCTGGCCCGTAAGCTGACACTCTCCCATGTGTCAGCCCGTAGCCTGCCTCTCCCACGTTTCCGTACCCTCACCTGTGCCCTAAGCCTTGCCGCTCCCTAACCGTAACCCTAGCCCGGAATGGACACCCACCACCAGCCTTACACTTTACCCTACGCCGTACCATACACCTGGTCCATACCCTGGAACTAACCCTTGATTCAGCATGTAGCCTGACCCTCCGACGTTTCCATACCCTCACCTGTGCCCTAAGCCTTGCCATTCCCTAACCCTAACCCTAGCTCGGAACGGAAACCCACCAGCAGCCCTACACCTTACCCTATGCCGTATCCTACTCCTGGCCCGTACACTGGCACTGACCCGTGCGTCAGCACGGAGCCTGACCCTCCCACGTTTCCGTACCTTCACCTGTGCCCTAAGACTTCCCGTTCCCTAACCCTAACACTAGCCTGGAACAGAGACCCACCACCAGCCCTACACCTTACCCTACGTCGAAGCCTACTCCTGGCCAGAAGCTGACACTGACACATGCGTGAGCACGTAGCCTGACCCTCCCACTTTTCCGTACCCTCACCTGTGCCCTAAGCCTTGCCGTTCACTAATCCTAACCCTAGCCCAGAAGGGAAACCCACCACCGGGCCTACACCATACCCTACACCGAAGCCTACACCTGGGTGTACGCTGTCATTGACCCATGTGTCAGCACGTAGTCTGACACTCCCACGTTTCCATAACCTCACCTGTGCCCTAAGCCTTGTGGTTCCCTACCCCTAACCCTAGCCCGGAACGGAATCCCACGACCACCCCTACAGCATACCCTACGCCGTACCCAACTCCTGGCCCATACGGTGGCACTGACCTGTGTGTCAGCAAGTAGCCTGCCTCTCACACGTTTCCGTACCCTCACCTGTGCCCTAAGCCTTACCGTTACCTAACCCTAACCCTAGCCCGGAAAGGAAACCCACCACCAGCCCTACACCTTACCGTACGCCGTAGCCTACGCCGGGCCCATATGCTGGCACTGACCCGTGTGTCAGCACGTAGCATGACCCTCCCACGTTTCCATACCCTCACCTGTGCCCTATGCCTTGCCATTCCCTAACCCTAACCCTAGCCGGGAAAGGAAACCAACCAACAGCCCTACACCTTACCCTACACTGTTGCCTACTCCTGGCCTGTACGCTGGCACTGACCCGTGCGTCAGCACATATCCTGACCCTCCCCCGTTTCCGTACCCTCACCTGTGCCCTAAGGCTTGTCGTGCCCTAACCCTAACCCTAGCCCAGAACAGAAACCCACCACCAGCCCTACACCTTACCCTACGCCGTAGACTAATCCTGGCCCGTACGCTGGCACTGATCCGTGCGTCAGCACGTAGCCTGACCCTCCCACCTTCCCGTACCTTCACCTGTGTCCTAAGCCTTGCCATTCCATAACCCTAACCATAACCCCGAACGGAAACCTACCACCAGCCCTACACCTTACTCTACGCCATAGCCCACTTCTGGCCCATACGCTGGCAATGACCTGTGCGTCAGCACGTAGCCTTCCCCTCCCACGTTTCCGTATCCTCACCCGAACCCTAAGCCTTGTCATTCCCTAAACCTAACCTTAGCCCGGAAAGGAAACCCACACCCAGCCCTACACCTTACCCTACGCCGTACCGTACTCCTGGCCCGTACGCTGCCACTGATCCATGCGTCAGAACATAGCCTGAACCTCCCACGTTTCCGTACCCTCACCTGTGCCTTATGCCTTGCCGTTCCCTAACCCTAACGCTAGCCCGGAATGGTAACCCACCACCAGCCCTACACCTTACCCTACGCCGTACCCTACTCTTGGCCTGTACGCTGGCACTGACCCGTGCGTCAGCACATAGCCTGACCCACCCACGTTTCCGTACCCTCACCTGTGCCCTAAGCCTTGCCGTTCCGTAACCCTAACCCTAGCCCGGAACGGGAAACCACAGCCAGCCCGACACCTTACCGTACGCCGTACACGACTTCTGGCCAGTATGCTGGCACTGACCCATGCGTCAGCGCGTAGCCTGACCCTCCCACGTTTCTGTACCCTCACCTGTGCCCTAAGCCTTGCCATTCCCTAACACTAACCCTAGCCCGGAACGGAAACCCACCACCAGCCCTACACCTTACCCTACGCCATACGCTAATCCTGCCCCATACGCTAGCACTGACCCGTGCCTCAGCACATAGCCTACCACTCCCACGTTTCCGCACCCTCACCAGTGCCCTAAGCCTTGCCGTTCCCTAACCCTAACCCTAGCCCAGACCGGAAACACACCACCAGCCCTACAGCTTACCCTACGCCGTACCCTACTACTTGCCCGTACGCTGGCACTGACCCATGCGTCAGCACGTAGCCTACCTCTCCCAACTTTCTGTACCCTCACCTGTGCCCTTAGCCTTGCCGTTCCCTAACCCTATACCAAAACGGAAACCCACCACCAGCCCTACACCTTACCCTACGCAGTAACTTACTCCTGGCCCGTACGCTGGAACTGACCCGTGCGTCAGCATGGAGCCTGACCCTCCCACGTTTCCGTACCCTCAACTGTGCCTTAAGCCTTCCCGATCCCTAACCCTAACCCTAGCCCAGAACGGAGACCCACCACCAGCCCTACACCTTACCGTACGTCGAAGCCTACTCCTGCCCGGAAGCTGACACTGACACGTGCGTGAGCACGTACCCTGACCCTCCCACTTTTCCGTACCCTCACCTGTGCCCTAAGCCTTGCCATTCGCTAACCCTTACCCTGGCCTGGAACGGAAACCCACCACCGGGCCTACACCTTACCCTACGCCGAAGCCTACACCTGGGTGTACGCTGTCATTGACCCGGGCATCAGCACGTAGTCTGACCCTCCCACGTTTACGTAACCTCACCTGTGCCCTAAGTCTTGCGGTTCCCTACCCCTAACCCTTGCCTGGAACGGAAACCCACCACGACCCCTACACCATACCCTACGCCGTACCCAACACCTGGCCCATACGCTGGCACTGACACTTTTTTCAGCACGTAGCCAGACCCTCCCACGTTTCCGTACCCTCACGTGTGCCCTAAGCCTTAACGTTCCCTAACCCTAACCCTAGACCGGAATGGACACCCACCGCCGCCCTTACACCATACCCTACGCCGTACCCTACTCCTGGTCCACACCCTGGCACTCACCGGTTCTTCAGCACGTAGCCTGACCCTCCCACGTTTCCGTACCCTCTCCTGTGCCCTAAGACTTGCCGCTCCCTAACCCTAACCCTAGCCCGGAATGGATCCCCACCACCAGCCTTACACTTTACCCTACGCCGTACCCTACTCCTGGTTCATACACTGGCACTGACCAGTGCTTCAGCATGTAGCCTGACCCGCCCACGATTCCGTACCCTCACATGTGCCCTAAGCCTTGCCTTTCCCTATCCCTAACCCTAGCCCGGAACGGAAACCCACCAGAAACCCTAAACCTTAATGTATGCCGTAGCCTACTCCTGACCAGTACGCTGGCAGTGACCATTGCGTCAGCACATAGCCTGCCTCTGCCACGTTTCCATACCCTCACCTGTGCACTAAGCCTTGCCGTTCCCTAACCCTAACCTGGAACGGAAAACCAACACCAGCCCTACACCTTACCCTACACCGTACCATACTCCTGGACCGTACGCTGTCACTGACACGTGCGTCAGCACGTAGACTGACCCTCCCACGTTTCCGTACCCTCACCTGTGCCCTAAGACTTGCCTTTCCCTAACCCTAACCCTAGCCCATAACGGAAACCCACCACCAGCCCTACACCTTACCCTACGCCGTACCCTAATCCTGCCCCGTACGCTGACACTGACCCGTGCGTCAGCACGTAGCCTGCCACTCCTACGTTTCCGTACCCTCACCTGTGTCCTAAGCCATGCCATTCCCTAACCCTAACCCTAGCCCGGAACATAAACCCACCACCAGCCCTAGACCTTAAACTACGCCGTACCCTACTCCTGGCCCCTACACTGGCACTGACATGTGCGTCAGCTCGTAGCCTGCCTCTCCCACGTTTCCGTACCCTCACCTGTGTCCTAAGCCTTGCCGTTCCCTAACCCTAACCCAAGCCTGGAACGGAAACCCACCACCAGCCCTAAACCTTACGTTACGACGTACCCTATTCCTGGCCCGTACGCTGGCACAGACACGTGCGTCAACACGTAGCCTGCCACTCCCACGTTTCTGTACGTTCACCTGTGCCCTAAGCCTTGCTGTTCCCTCACCCTAACCCTAGCCCGGAACGGAAAACCACCACCAGCCCTAAACCTTACCCTACGCCATACCCTACTCCTGGACCGTACGCTGGCACTAACCCGTGCGTCAGCACGTAGCCTGATCCTCCCACGATTCCATACGTTCACCTGTACCCTAAGCCTTGCCATTCCCTAACCCTAACCCTAGCCCGGAATGGTATCTCACAACCAGCCCTACTCATTACCCTACGCCGTACCCTATTCCTGGCCCGTACGCTGGCACTGACGCATGCGTCAGCACCTAGCCTGACCTTCCCACGTTTCCGTACCCTCACCTGTTCCCTAAGCTTTGTCATTCCCTAACCCTAACACTAGCACGGAACGGAAACCCACCACCAGCCCTACACATTAGCCTACGCCGTAGCCTAATCCTGGCCCGTACATTGGCACTGACCCGTGCGTAAGAACGTAGCCTGACCATCCCACGTTTCCGTACCCTCAGCTGTGCCCTAAGCCTTGCCGTTCCCTAACCGTAAACCAAGCCCGGAATGGAAACCCACCACCCGACTTACACCTTACCCTAAGCAGTACACTACTCCTGGCCCTTACGGTGGGACTGACACGTGCGTGAGCACGTAGCCTGACCCACCCACGACCCTCCCAATACAGAAATGGGAAGAAGATCTCAAGAGACGTTTCTTCAAAGAAGACACAGATATGACCAAGACGCACAAGAAAAGCTGCTCAACATCACTAATTATTAGAGAAATGCAAATCAAAACTACAATGAGGTATCACCTCATAACTGTTAGAATCGGCATCATCAGAAAACCTACAAACAACAAATTCTGGGGAGGGTGTGGACAAAAGGAGCCCTCTTCCACTATTGGTGGGAATGTAAATTGATACAGTCATTACGGAGAACAGAATGGAGTTTCCTTAAAAAAACTAGAAATAGAATTACCATCTGATCCAGCAATCCCACTTCTGGGCATATACCCAAAGAAAACCATAAATCAAAAAGGCACATTCACCACAATGTTCATTGCAGCACTATTTACAATAGCCAGGTAATGGAAGCAAACTAAATGCCCACAGACAGATGAATGGATAAAGATGGGGTACATATATAAAATGGAATATTACTCGGCCATAAAAAGAAATGAAACTGGGTCATTTGTAGAGATATGGATGGATCTAGTGACTGTCATACAGAATGAAGTAAGTCAGAAAGAGGAAAACAAATATTGTATATTAATGCATATAGGTGGATCCTAAAAACTGGTACAGATGAACTGGTTTGCAGGGAAGAAATAGAGACAGAGGTAGAGAACAAACGTATGGACACCAAGTGTGGTAAGCCATGGTGTGGTGGTGGTGGGATGAGTTGGGAGATTGGGATTGACCTGCATACATGTATATACATAAAATACTTAACTAATAATAACCTGCTGTATAAAAAAATAAATAAAATTAAATTTCAAAATTTTCAAAAATAAAATTTAAAAATAATACAGAAAAAAGTTCTTCCCTTCACACAGATGTATTTATAGGAATGAATTATTTCCATGCTTATATCTATAAATACATTAAAGAGGAATAAAATCTAACTTGAACCATAAAAGAAAAAAAAAACTGAACCCACCAGTTATACAGAGGAAAACCCTATCAGGGCACTTGATCCAGCGGTAAACAATTCTGAAATTGGTCAGAGGTGGGGAATCATCTCCCATACAGCCAGCAACCCACACCTCACGCAAGGAGCGTCTTCATTGCAAAGCTGGGGGATCGTGCCGAGGCATCTCTGAATAAAAGTGAGGTGAGCCCCAGGCCAGCTGCTGCTGAACTGTTCCCACCCTTCCCAGGTAAAACACCTGAATATGTACAAGGGCGTGAAAGACTAGAGGAAGGGTCGTGGAGCCACACCAGCAAGAGCACGCAGGCCAACTTGGTGCCTGCAGGCCAGCCAGGGTGGTCCTGCACCCGGGCGCTCTTCCGGAAGCTTTCCATTGTCCTGCCTGAGATACCCCACCTGTCCCGGCCCCCATTGCTTTTTTCCTTCCTCACCTCTGTCCGGAGAGAAATTCCAGCGGAAGGTATGGGTGACACATCCTCTTCTTTACAGGTGGCAGCCTGGCAACTCCTGCAGAATGGCCAGTAGAACCCCACTCACACCTGGCCACCAACAAAGCTGTGGCCCCTCATTCCCTCACACCAGCACAGCCCCGAGACTGCTGACGGGGCAGAGAATATGGAGTCAGGAACAGCTTCAGGGGCTATTGCTGCCTGGAGCGCTGTTTATATTGACCTCAAACAGGCACACCTGGGGAGGGCCGGGCGGCAGGGTAAGGCTGCCCAGGTCAGCTAATCCACAACCCTCAGGGAATGACATTGTTGAAAATGGACCTCGCTAAGGCAGAAGAGAAGCCAAGGAAAAAAAGAACACAATGCCATTTGCACCACCGTAGATGAGTCTAGAGGTAATCACGTGACTTGTAGTAAGTCAGAAAGTGAAAGACACATATCATATCATATCACTTATAGGTGTTACCTAAAAATGGATACCAGGGCAGATATTTCCATGGAGAAGGGCAATCACCGATTCATTAAACAAACTTATGGTTCACCAATGGAAAGGTTTGAGGATTGGTTTCATTACGATATTGGGGTTAACAGACATATACAAACACAGGTGACATATATAATTACCAAATACCTACGGAGTACCAAAAGACTACTCAACATTATCTCATAACGCACATGGGAAAAGGATCCCAGGAAAAACAGACATCTGTATATGTGTAAAAGAACCACATCTTCCACACCTATAACAAGCCAAACATTGTAATCAAACTTGCTGTAATAAAAAATAAAAAATTAAATTAAAAACACGAACAAGAAGTAGGGAGACGGGCCTCCCTGGTGGCGCAGTGGTTGAGAGTCCGCCTGCCGATGCAGGGGATACGGGTTCGTGCCCCGGTCTGGGAGGATCCCATATGCCGCGGAGCTGCTGGGCCCGTGAGCCATGGCCACTGGGCCTGCGCATCCGGAGCCTGTGCTCCGCAACGGGAGAGGCCACAGCAGTGAGAGGCCCGCATACCGCAAAAAGGAAAAAAAAAAAAAAAAAAAAAAAAAAAAAAAAAAAAAAAAAAAAAAAAGAAGTAGGGAGACAAACTTGAGGGGCTTTCTCCTGTCACATTCCATTCTAAATTCCAATCTAGAACACGACTTCCATTGAGGTTCTGTTGCCCTAGTAACCAGAATTGGTAAGGGAGAACTGCTGCCACCTTGTGGCCGTTTCACACAACAGCAGCTTTAATCCCAGCATTCATGGTCAGTTGATATTCAAAATCATTGCAGGCCTGTAAATGACACCTGCCCTGAAAACAAATCCTGGGTTCACATATCGACCAAAAAATTTAAAGGACGTCCATATTTCAAAACGACCGTTTCAAAAGGCATATTTTATGCACATTAGTTTTCTGCTTCTTTTTCTTTCTTTCTTTTTTGGTTAAAAACACGGGAATGGAAAAAGGCATCCCTCAGAAGGGGCGAAAATAGTTGCAAACGAATCAATGGACAAAGGTTTAATCTCCAATATATATAAACAGCTCATGCAGCTTATTAAAAAAACAAACAACCCAAAACAAAAATGGGCAGAAGATCTAAAGAGACGTTTCTTCAAAGAAGACACAGAGATGGCCAAGACGCACATGAAAAGCTGCTCAACAGCACTAATTATTAGAGAAATGCAAATCAAAACTACAATGAGGTATCACTTCACACCTGTTAGAATCGGCATCATCAGAAAATCTACAAACAAATTCTGGGGAGGGTGTGGACAAAAGGAGCCCTCTTCCACTATGGTGGGAATGTAAATTGATACAGTCACTATGGAGAACAGTATGGAGTTTCCTTAAAAGAACTAGAAATAGAAACCTTGACTTTCCCTAACCCTAAACATAGCCCGGAACGGAATCCTACCACCAACCCTACACCTTATCTATGCCGTACACTAATCCTAATCCGTACGCTGGCACTAACCAGTGAGTCAACACGTACCCTGACCCTAACACGTTTCCATACCCTCAGCTGTGCCCTAAAACTTGTCGTTGCCTATCCTTAACCTTAGCCCGGAACGGAAACCTACCATCAGCCCTACACCTTACCCTAAGCTGTACCCTAATCCTAATTCATACATCAACACGTACCCTGACCCTAACACGTTTCCGTACCCTCACCTCTGCCATAAACCTTGCCGTTCCAAAACCCTAACCCTAGCCCGGAACGGAAACCTACCACCAACCCTACACCTTACCTTACGCCGTACCCTAATCCTAATTCGTATGCTGACACTAACCTGTGCATCAACACATACCCTGACCCTAACACGTTTCGTACCCTCACCTGTGCCCTAAACTTTGCCGGTCCCTAAACATAACCCTAGACTGGAACGGAAACGTACCACCAACCCTACACCTTACTCTATGCGGTACCCTAATCCTCATGCGTATGCTGACACTAACCCGTGAGTCAACACGTACCCTGAACCTAACACATTTCTGTACCATCACCTGTGCCCAAAACCTTGCAATTCGCTAACCCTAACCCTACAACGGAATGGCAACCTACCGCCCTCCGTACACCTTACCCTACGCCGTACCCTAATCTTAATGCGTGTGATGACACTATTCCATGTATCAACATGTATCATGACCCTAACACGTTTCTGTACCGTCACCTGTACTCTAAACCTTGCCGTACCCTAACACTAACCCTAGCCCAGAATGGAAAACTACCACAAACCGTACAGCATACCCTACACGGTACCCTAATCCTAATCCGTACACTGACACTAACCCGTGCGTCAACACGTACACTGACCCTAACACTTTTCCATTCCCTCACCTGTGCCCTAAACCGTGCCGTTGCCTAACCCTAACCCTAGCCCAAAACGGAAACCTACCACCAACCCTACACGTTACTCTACGCCATACCCTAATCATAATCCAAGCGTCAACACGTACCCTGACCCTAACACATTTCCGTACCCTCACCTATGCCCTAAACCTTGCCGTTCCATAACACTAACCCTAGCCTGGAACGGAAACCTACCACCAACCCTAGACCTTAACCTACGAAGGACCATAAACGTACTCCGTACGCTGACACTAACACATGCGTCAACACTTACCCTGACCCTAACACGTTTCCGTACCTTCACCTGTGACCTAAACCTTGCCATTCCCTAACCCTAACCCTAGACCACAATGGAAACCTACCACCAAGCCTACACCTTACCCTTAGCCGTACCCTAATGCTAATCCATATGTCAACACGTACCCTGACACTAACACGTTTCCATACCCTCATCTGTGCCCAAAACCTTGCCGTTCCCTAACACTAACCCTAGCCTGAAACGGAAACCTACCACCAACCATACACTTTACCCTATGCCGCACCATAATCCTCATCTGTACGTTCACACTAACCCGTGCGTCAACACGTACCCTGAGCCTAACACATTTCGATACCCTCACGTGTGCCCTAAACCTTGCCGTTCCCTAACCCTAACCCTAGCCCAGAACGGAAACCCACCACCAGCCCTACACCTTACCCTACGACGTACACTACTCCTGGCCCGTACGCTGGCAATGACCCGTGCGTCAGCACATAGCCTGACTCTCCCACGTTTCCGTACCCGCACTTGTGCCCTAAGACTTGCCGTTCCCTAACCCTAACCCTAGCCCGGAAAGGAAGCCCACCACCAGCCCTACACCTTTCCCTACGCCGTAGCCTACGACTGGCCCATACGCTGGCACTGACACGTGTGTCAGCACGTAGCATGACCCTCCCACGTTTCCATACCCACACCTTTGCCCTAAGCCTTGACATTCCCTAACCCTAACCCTAGCCCGGAAAGGAAACCAACCACCAGACCTACACCTTACCCTACGTTGTTGCCTACTCCTGGCCTGTATGCTGGCACTGACCCGTGCGTCAGCACATAGCCTGACCCTCCACCATTTCCGTACCCTCAACTGTGCCCTAAATCTTGTCCTTCCCTAACCCTAACCCTAGCCCAGAACAGAAACCCACCACCAGCCCTACAGCTTACCCTACGCCGTAGCCTAATCCTGGCCCGTACGCTGGCACTGATCCGTGCGTCAGCACGTAGCCTGACCTTCCCACGTTCCCGTACCCTCACCTGTGTCCTAAGCCTTGCCGTTCCATAACCCTAACCATAACCCCAAACGGAAACCCACCACCAGCCCTAAACCTTACCCTACGCCGTACCCTACACCTGGCCCGTACGCTGGCACTGATCCGTGCATCAGCATGTAGCCTAACCCTCCCACTTTTCCTTACCCTCACCTGTTCCCTAAGCCTTGTCGATCCCTAACTCTAACCCTAGCCCGGAACGGAAACCCACCACCAGCCCTACACCCTACCCTACGTCGTAGCCTACTGCTGGCCCGTAAGCTGGCACTCTCCCATGTGTCAGCCCGTAGCCTGCCTCTCCCACGTTTCCGTACCCTCACCTGTGCCCTAAGCCTTGCAGTTCCCTACCTCTAACCCTAGCCCGGAACGGAAACCACCACCAGCCCTACACATTACGCTATGCCGTACCCTACTCCTGGCCCGTACGCTGGCACTGACCCATTGTTCAGCACGTATCCTGACCCTCCCACGTTTCCGTACCCTCACCTGTGTCCTAAGCCTTAACGTTCCCTAACCCTAACCCTAGACCGGAATGGACACCCACCACCGCCCTTACACCATACCCAACGCCGTACCCTACTCCTGGTCCACACCCTGGCACTGACCCGTTCTTCAGCATGTAGCCTGACCCTCCCACGTTTCCGTACCCTCACCTGTGCCCTAAGCCTTGCCGCTCCCTAACCCTAACACTAGCCCGGAATGGACACCCACCACCAGCCTTACACTTTACCCTACGCCGTACCCTACTCCTGGTCCATACCCTGGCATTGAACCGTGCTTCAGCATGTAGCCTAACCCTCCCACGTTTCCGTACCCTCACCTGTGCCCTAAGCCTTGCCTTTCCCTATCCCTAACCCTAGCCCGGAACGGAAACCCACCACAAAACCTAAACCTTAACGTACGCCGTAGACTACTCCTGACCCGTACGCTGGCAGTGACCCTTGCGTCAGCACATAGCCTGCCTCTGCCACGTTTCCATACCCTCACCTGTGCACTAAGCCTTGCCGTTCCCTAACACTAACCTGGAACGGAAACCCACAACGAGCCCTACACCTTACCCAATGCCGTACCCGAATCCTGGCGCGTACGCTGGCAAGGACCCGTGCGTCATCACGTAGCCTGACCCTCCCACGTTTCCGTACCCTCACCTGTGCCCTAAGCCTTGCCGTTCCCTAACCCTAACCCTACACCTAACCCTACGCCATACCCTACACTTGGCCCATACGCTGGCACTGACCCGTGCGTCAGCACGTAGCCTGACCCTCCCACTTTTCCGTACCATCTTCTGTGCCCTAAGCTTTGCCGTTCCCTAACCCTAAACCTAGCCTGGAACGGAAACCCACCACCAGCCCTAAACCTTACCCTATGCCGTACCCTAATCCTGCCCCGTACGCTGGCACTGACCCGTGCGTCAGCACGTAGCCTGCCACTCCTACGTTTCCGTACCCTCACCTGTGCCCTAAGCCTTGCCGTTCCCTAACCCTAACCCTAGCCCGGAACATAAACCCACCACCAGCCGTAAACCTTACCCTACGCTGTACCCTACTCCTGGCCCCTACGCTGGCACTGACCTGTGCGTCAGCACGTAGCCTGCCTCTCCCACGTTTCCATACCCTCACCTGTGTCCTAAGCCTTGCCGTTCCCTAACCCTAACCCTAGCCTGGAACGGAAACCCACCACCAGCCCTAAACCTTACGCCACGACGTACCCTAATCCTGGCCCGTACGCTGGCACAGACCCGTGCGTCAACACGTAGCCTGCCACTCCCACGTTTCCGTACGTTCACCTGTGCCCTAATCCTTGCTGTTCCCTCACCCTAACCCTAGCCCGGAACGGAAACCCACCACCAGCCCTACTCCTTACCCTACGCCGTTCCCTATTCCTGGACCGTACGCTGGCACTGACCCGTGCGTCAGCACATAGCCTGACCCTCCCACGTTTCCGTACCCTCACCTGTGCCCTAAGCCTTGTCATTCCCTAACCATAACCCTAGAACGGAATGGAAACCCACCACCAGCCCTACACAATAGCCTACGCCATAGCCTATTCCTGGCCCGTACATTGGCACTGACCCATGCGTAAGAACGTATCCTGACCATCCCACGTTTCCGTACCCTCACCTGGGCCCTAAGCCTTGCCGTTCCCAAACCCTAAACCTAGCCCGGAACGGAAACCACCACCAGACCTACACCTTACCCTACGCAGTACCCTACTCCTGGCCCTTACGCTGGCACTGACACGTGCGTGAGCACATAGCCTTACCCTCCAACCACCCTCCCAATACAGAAATGGTCAGAAGATCTCATGAGACGATCCTTCAAAGAAGACACAGACATGGCCAAGACGCAGATGAAAAGCTGCTCAACATCACTAATTATTAGAGAAATGCAAATCAAAACTACAATGAGGGGGCTTCCCAGGTGGCACAGTGGTTGAGAGTCCGCCTGCCGATGCATGGGACACGGGTTTGTGCCCCGGACCGGGAAGATCCCACATGTCGCGGAGCAGCTGGGCCCGTGATCCATGGCCACTGAGCCTGCGCGTCCGGAGCCTGTGCTCCGCAACGGGAGAGGCCACAACAGTGAGAGGCCCGCGTACCACAAAAAAAAAAAAAAAAAAAAAAAAAAAAAAAACTACAATGAGGTATCACCTCACACATATTAGAATCGGCATCATCAGAAAACCTACAAACAACAAATTCTGGGGAGGGTGTGGACAAAAGGAGCCCTCTTCCACTATTGGTGGGAATGTAAATTGATACAGTCACTATGGAGAACAGTGTGGAGTTTCCTTAAAAAAACTAGAAATAGAATTACCATCTGATCCAGCAATCGCACTTCTGGGCATATACCCAGAGAAAACCATAAATCAAAAAGGCACATTCACCACAATGTTCATTACAGCACTATTTACAATAGCCAGGTAAGGGAGCAAACTAAATACCCACAAACAGATGAATGGGTAAAGATGTGGTACATATATAAAATGGAATATTACTCGGCCATAAAAAGGAATGAAACTGGGTCATTTGTAGAGACATCGATGGATCTAGAGACTGTCATACAGAATGAAGTAAGTCAGAAAGAGGAAAACAAATATTGTATATTAATGCATATATGTGGACCCTAATAAGTGGTACAGATGAACTGGTATGCAGGGAAGAAATAGAGTCACAGGTAGAGAACAAACTTATGGACACCAAGTGTGGGAAGTCATGGGGTGGTAGAGGTGGGATGAGTTGGGAGATTGGGATTGGCCTGCATACATGCATATGCATAAAATACATAACTAATAATAACCTGCTGTATAAAAAAATAAAACTAAATTTCAAAATTTTAAAAAATAAAATTTAAAAATAAAAGAGAAAAACGTTCTTCCCTTCACACAGATGTATTTATAGGAATGTATTATTTCCATGCTTATATCTATAAATACATAAAAGAGGTATAAAATCTAACTTGAACCATAAACGAAAAAAAAACCTGAACCCACCAGTTATACAGAGGAAAGCCCTATCAGGGAACTTGCTCCAGCGGTAAACAATTCTGAAATTGGTCAGAGGTGGGGAATCATCTCCCATACAGCCAGCAACCCACCCCGCATGCAAGGAGCGTCCTCATTGCAAAGCTGGGGGACCGTGCCGAGGCATCTCTGAATAAAGGTGAGCTGAGCCCCAGGCCAGCTGCAGCTGAACTGTTCCCACCCTTCCCAGGTAAAACACCTGAATATGTACAAGGGCATGAAATCCTAGAGGAAGGGCCGTGGAGCCACACCAGTGACAGCACACAGGCCAACTTGGTGCCTGCAGGCGAGGCAGGATGGTCCTGACCCCGGGCGCTCTTCTGGAAGCTTTCCATTTCCCTGCCTGAGATACCCCTCCTGTCCCGGACCCCACCCCTTTTTTTCCTTCCTTACCTCAGCCCGGAGAGAAATTCCAGTGGAACTTATGGGTGACACATCCTCTTCTTTACAGGTGGCAGCCTGGCAACTCCTGCACAAAGTCCAGCAGAGCCCCACACACACCGGGCCACCCACAAAGCCGTGGCCCCTCACACGCTCCCACCAGCAGAGCCCCGAGACTGCTGACGGGGCAGAGAATATGGAGTCAGGCACAGCTTCAGGGGCTATTGCTGCCTGGAGCGCTATTTATATTGACCTCAACCAGGCAAACCTGGGGAGGGCCGGCCGGCCGGCACGGTAAGGCTGCCCAGGTCAGCTAATCCACAACCCTCAGGGAATCACATTGTTGAAAATGGACCTCGCTAAGGCAGAATAGAAGCCAAGGAAAATAAGGACACAATGCCATTTGCAGCACCGTAGATGAGTCTAGAGGTAATCATGTGACATGTAGTAAGTCAGAAAGTGAAAGGCACATATCGTATCATATCACTTATAGGTGTTACCTAAAAATGGATACCAGGGCATATATTTCCACGGAGAAGGGCAATCACATATACATTAAACAAACTTATGGTTCACCAATGGAAAGGTGTGAGGATTGGTTTCATTACGATATTGGGGTTAACAGACATACAAACACAGTTGATATATATATAATAACCAAAGAGCTACGGAATACAAAGAGAGGAATACACAACATTCTGTCATAACGTACATGGGAAAAGGATCCCAGGAAGAACAGACATCTGTATATGTGTAAAAGAACCACATCTACCATACCTACAAGAAGCCAAACATTGTAATCAAACTTGCTATAACAAAAAATAAAAGAAATAAATTAAAAATACGAACAAGAAGTAGGGAGACAAACTTGAGGGGCTTTCTCCTGGCACATTCCATTCTAAATTCCAAAATAGAACACGACGTCCTTTGAGGCTCTGTTTCCCTGGTAACCAGATGTGTTAAGGGAGAACTGCTGCCACCTTGTGGCCGTTTCACACAACAGCAGCTTTAATCCCAGCGCTAATGGTCAGTTGATATTCAAAATCATTGCAGGCCTGTAAATGACACCTGCCCTGAAAACAAATCCTGGGGTCACATATCGACCAAAAAATTTAAAGGACGTCCATATTTCAAAACGACCGTTTCAAAAGATATTTTTTATGCACATTAATGTTCTGCTTCTTTTTCTTTCTTTCTTTTTTGTTTAAAAAAACGGGAATGGAAAAAGGCATCCCTCAGAAGGGGCGAAAATAGTTGCAAACGAATCAATGGACAAAGGTTTAATCTCCAATATATATAAACAGCTCATGCAGCTTAATATTAAAAAAACAAACAACCCAATACAAAAATGGGCAGAATATCTAAAGAGACGTTTCTTCAAAGAAGACACAGAGATGGCTAAGACGCACATGAAAAGCTGCTCAACAGCACTAATTATTAGAGATATGCAAATCAAAACTATAATGAGGTATCACCTCACACCTGTTAGAATCGGCATCATCAGAAAATCTACAAACAACAAATTCTGGGGAGGGTGCGGACAAAAGGAGCCGTCTTCCTCTATGGTGGGAATGTAAATTAATACAGTCACTATGGAGAATAGTATGGAGTTTCCTTAAAAAAACTAGAAATAGAAACCTTGACTTTCCCTAAACCTAACCATAGCCCGGAACGGAAACCTACCACCAACCCTACACCTTATGTATGCCGTACACTAATCTTAATCCGTACGCTGGCACTAACCGGTGAGTCAACACGTACCCTGACCCTAACACGTTTCCGTACCCTCAGCTGTGCCCTAAACCTTGCCGTTGCCTATCCTTAACCTTAGCCCGGAATAGAAACCTACCATCAGCCCTACACCTTACCCTAAGCCGTACCCTAATCCTAAACCATACGTCAACACGTACCCTTACCCTAACACGTTTCCCTACCCTCACCTCTGCCATAAACCTTGCCGTTCCCTAACCCTAACCCTAGCCCAGAACGGAAACCTACCACCAACCCTACACATTACCTTATGCCGTACCCTAATCCTAATTCGTATGCTGACACTAACTTGTGCATCAACACGTACGCTGACACTAACACGTTTCGTACCCTCACCTGTGCCCTAAACTTTGCCGGTCCCTAAACATAACCCTAGACTGGAACGGAAACGTACCACCAACCCTACACCTTACTCTATGCGGTACCCTAATCCTCCTACGTACGCTGACACTAAACCGTGAGTCACCACGTACCCTGAACCTAACACATTTCCGTACCATCACCTGTGCCCAAAACCTTGCAATTCGCTAACCCTAACCCTACAACGGAATGGAAACCTACCGCCCTCCGTACAGCTTACCCTACGCCGTACCCTAATCCTAATGCGTACGATGACACTATTCCATGCATCAACATGTACCATGACCCTAACACGTTTCTGTACCCTCACCTGTGCACTAAACCTTGCCGTACCCTAACACTAACCCTAGCCCAGAATGGAAAACTACCACAAACCGTACAGCATACCCTACACGGTACCCTAATCCTAATCCGTACACTGACACTAACCCGTGCGTCAACACGTACACTGACCCTAACACTTTTCCGTACCCTCACCTGTGCCCTAAACCATGCCGTTGCCTAACCCTAACCCTAGCCCAAAACGGAAACCTACCACCAACCCTACACGTTACCCTACGCCATACCCTAATCATAATCCGAGCGTCAACACGTACCATGACCCTAACACATTTCCGTACCCTCACCTATGCCCTAAACCTTGCCTTTCCATAACACTAACCCTAGCCTGGAACGGAAACCTACCACCAACCCTAGACTTTAACCTACGAAGGACCATAAACCTACTCCGTACGCTGACACTAACCCATGCGTCAACACTTACCCTGACCCTAACACGTTTCCGTACCTTCACCTGTGACCTAAACCTTGCCATTCCCTAACCCTAACCCTAGCCCACAACGGAAACCTACCACCAAACCTACACCTTACCCTAAGCCGTACCCTAATGCTAATCCATATGTCAACACGTACCCTGACACTAACACATTTCCATACCCTCATCTGGCCCCAAAACCTTGCCGTTCCCTAACACTAACCCTAGCCTGGAACGGAAACCTACCACAAACCATACACCTTACCCTATGCCGCACCATAATCCTCATCTGTACGTTCACACTAACCCGTGCGTCAACACGTACCCTGAGCCTAACACGTTTCAATACCCTCACGTGTGCCCTAAACCTTGTCATTCCCTAACCCTAACCCAAGCCCGGAACGGAAACCTACCACCAACACAACACCTTACCCTAAGCCATGCCGTAATCCTAATATGTACGTCAACATGTACCCTGACCCTAAAACGTTTCCGTACCCTCACCTGTGCCCTAAACATTGCCATTCCCTAACCCTAACCCTAGCACGGAATGGACACCTACCACCAACCCTACACATTACCGTACGCCGTACCCTAATCCTAATCCATACGCTGACACTAACCCGTGTTTCAACACGTACCTTGACTGTAACAAGTTTCTGTAAGCTCACCTGTGCCCAAACTTTGCCAATCCCTAACCCTAACACTAGCCCGGATAGGAAACCCACCACCAGCCCAACACATTACCCTACACCGAAGCCTACTCCTGGCCCGTACGCTGGCACTGACCCGTGTGTCAGCACGTAGCCTGACCCTCCGACGTTTCCATACCCTCACCTGTGCCCTAAGCCTTGCCGTTCCCTAACCCTAACCCTAGCCCAGAACGGAAACCCACCACCAGCCCTACACCTTACCCTATGCCATACCCTACTCCTGGCCCGTACGCTGGCACTGACACGTGCGTCAGCACGGAGCCTGACCCTCCCACGTTTCCGTACCCTCACCTTTGCCCTAAACCTTGCCATTCCCTAACCCTAACCCTAGCCTGGAAAGGTAACCAACCACCAGCCCTACACCTTAACCTAAGCCATTGGCTACTCCTGGCCTGTATGCTGGCACTGACCCGTGCGTCACCACGTAGCCTGACCGTCCCCCGTTTCTGTACCCTCACCTGTGCCCTAAGCCTTGCCATTCCCTAACCCCAACCCTAGCCCGAAACGGATACCCACCACCAGCCCTACACCTTACCCTACGCCGTACCATACTCCTGGAGCGTACGCTGGAACTGAACCCTGCGTCAGATGCAGCCTGACCCTCCCACGTTTCCGTACCCTCACCTGTGCCCTAAGCCTTCCCGTTCCCTAACCCTAACCCTAGCCCGGAACAGAGACCCACCACCAGCCCTACACCTTACCCTACGTCGAAGCCTACTCCTGCCCAGAAGCTGACACTGACACGTGCGTGAGCTCGTAGCCTGACCCTCCCACTTTTCCGTACCCTCACCTGTGCCCTAAGCCTTGCCGTTCGCTAACCCTAACCCTAGCCCAGAACGGAAACCCACCACCGGGCCTACACCTTACCCTACGCCGAAGCCTACACCTGGGCGTACGCTGTCATTGACCCGTGTGTCAGCACGTAGTCTGACACTCCCACGTTTCCGTAACCTCACCTGTGCCCTAAGCCTTGCGATTCCCTACCCCTAACCCTAGCCCGGAACGGAATCACACGACCACCCCTACAGCATACCCTACGCCATACCCAAATCCTGGCCCATACGGTGGCACTGACCTGTGTGACAGCACGTAGCCTGCCTCTCACACGTTTCCGTACCCTCACCTGTGCCCTAAGCCTTACCGTTCCCTAACCCTAACCCTAGCCCGGAAAGGAAACCCACCACCAGCCCTACACCTTACCGTACGCCGTAGCCTACGCCTCGCCCATATGCTGGCACTGACCCATGTGTCAGCACGTAGCATGACCCTCCCACGTTTCCATACCCTCACCTGTGCCCTATGCCTTGCCATTCCCTAACCCTAACCCTAGCCCGGAAAGGAAACCAACGACCAGCCCTACACCTTACCCTACGCTGTTGCCTACTCCTGGCCTGTACGCTGGCACTGACACGTGCGTCAGCACATAGCCTCACCCTCCCCCATTTCCGTACCCACACCTGTGCCCTAAGGCTTGTCGTGCCCTAACCCTAACCCTAGCCCAGAGCAGAAACCCACCACCAGCCCTAAACCTTACCCTACGCCGTAGCCTATTCCTGGCCCGTACGCTGGCAATGATCCGTGCGTCAGCACGTAGCCTGACCCTCCCACGTTCCCGTTCCCTCACCTCTGTCCTAAGCCTTGCCGTTCCATAACCCTAACCATAACCCCGTACGGAAACCTACCACCAGCCCTAAACCTTACTCTACGCCATAGCCCACTCCTGGCCCATACGCTGGCACTGACTTGTGCGTCAGCACGTAGCCTGCCCCTCCCACGTTTCCGTATCCTCACCCGAACCCGAAGCCTTGTCATTCCCTAAACCTAACCTTAGCCCGGAAAGGAAACCCACCACCAGCCCTACACCTTACCCTATGCCGTACCTTACTCCTGGCCCGTACGCTGGCACTGACCCGTGCGTCAGAACATAGCCTGAACCTCCCACGTTTCCGTACCCGCACCTGTGCCCTAAGGCTTGTCGTTCTCTAGCCCTAACCCTATCCCGGAACGGAAACCCACCCCCTGCCCTAAACCTTACCCTACACTGTACCCTACTTCTGGCCAGTACACTGGCACTGACCCGTGCGTCAGCATGTAGCCTGACCCTCCCACGTTTCCGTACCCTCACCCATGCCCTAAGCCTTGCCGTTCCCTAACCCTAACCCTACACCTTACCCTACACCGTACCCTACCCTTGGCCCGTACGCTGGCACTGACCCGTGCGTCAACACGTAGCATGACCCTCCTACGTTTCCGTACCATCTTCTGTGCCCTAAGCTTTGCCATTCCCTAACCCTAACCCTAGCCCGGAATGGAAACCCACCACCAGCCCTACACCTTACCCTACGCCGTACCCTAATCCTGCCCCGTACGCTAGCACTGACCCGTGCGTCAGCATGGAGCCTGACACTCCCACGTTTCCGTACCCTCATCTGTGCCCTAAGCCTCGCCTTTCCCTAACCCTAACCCTAGCCCGGAACGGAGACCCACCATCAGCCCTACCTCTTACCCTTGTCGAAGCCTACTCCTGCCCGGAAGCTGACACTGACACGTGCGTGAGCACGTACCCAGACCCTCCCACTTTTCCGTACCCTCACCTGTTCCCTAAGCCTTGCGTTCGCTAACCCTTACCCTGGCCCGGAACGGAAACCCACCACCGGGCCTACACCTTACACTACGCCGAAGACTACACCTGGGCGTACGCTGTCATTGACCCGTGCGTCAGCACGTAGTGTGACCCCCACACGTTTCTGTAACCTCACCTGTGCCCTAAGTCTTGTGGTTCCCTTCCCCTAACAGTTGCCCGGAAAGGAAACCCACCACCACCCCTAAACCATACCCAACGTCATACCCAACTCCTGCCCCGTACGGTGGCACTGACCCGTGTGTCAGCACGTAGCCTGCCTTTCCCACGTTTCCTTACCCTCACCTGTGCCCTAAGCCTCGCAATTCCCTAACACTAACCCTAGCCCGGAACAGAAACCCACCACCAGCCCTAAACCATACCCTACGCCGTACCCTATTCCTGGACCGTACGCTGGCACTGACACGTGATTCAGCATGTAGCCTGACCCACCCACGTTTCCGTACCCTCACCTGTGCCCTAAGCATTGCCTTTCCCTAACCCTAACCCTAGCCGGGAACGGAAACCCACCACCAGCCCTACACCTAACCGTACGCCGTACCCTACTCTTGGCCTATACGATGGCACTGACCCGTGCGTCAGCACGTAGCCTGACCCACCCACGTTTCCGTACCCTCACCTGTGCCCTAAGCCTTGCCGTTCCGTAACCCTAACCCTAGCCCGGAACGGGAAACCACAGCCAGCCCGACACCTTACCCTATGCCTTAAACGACTCCTGGCCCGTATGCTGGCACTAACCCGTGCGTCAGCACGTAGCCTGACCCTCCCACTTTTCCGAAACCTCACCTGTGCCCTAAGCCTTGCCGTTCCGTAACCCTAACCCTAGCCCGGAACAGAAACCCACCACCAGCCCTAAACCTTACCCTACGCCGTACCATACTCCTGGCCCGTACGCTGGCACTGACCCGTGCGTCAGCATGTAGCCTGACCCTCCCACTTTTCCTTACCCTCACCTGTTCCCTAAGCCTTACCGATCCCTAACTCTAACCCTAGCCCGGAACGGAAACCCACCACCAGCCCTACACCCTACCCTACGTCGTAGCCTACTGCTGGCCCGTAAGCTGACACTCTCCCATGTGTCAGCCCGTAGCCTGCCTCTCCCACGTTTCCGTACCCTCACCTGTGCCCTAAGCCTTGCCGCTCCCTAACCGTAACCCTAGCCCGGAATGGACACCCACCACCAGCCTTACACTTTACCCTACGCCGTACCATACACCTGGTCCATACCCTGGAACTAACCCTTGATTCAGCATGTAGCCTGACCCTCCGACGTTTCCATACCCTCACCTGTGCCCTAAGCCTTGCCATTCCCTAACCCTAACCCTAGCCCGGAACGGAAACCCACCAGCAGCCCTACACCTTACCCTATGCCGTATCCTACTCCTGGCCCGTACACTGGCACTGACCCGTGCGTCAGCACGGAGCCTGACCCTCCCACGTTTCCGTACCTTCACCTGTGCCCTAAGACTTCCCGTTCCCTAACCCTAACACTAGCCTGGAACAGAGACCCACCACCAGCCCTACACCTTACCCTACGTCGAAGCCTACTCCTGGCCAGAAGCTGACACTGACACATGCGTGAGCACGTAGCCTGACCCTCCCACTTTTCCGTACCCTCACCTGTGCCCTAAGCCTTGCCGTTCACTAATCCTAACCCTAGCCCAGAAGGGAAACCCACCACCGGGCCTACACCATACCCTACACCGAAGCCTACACCTGGGTGTACGCTGTCATTGACCCATGTGTCAGCACGTAGTCTGACACTCCCACGTTTCCATAACCTCACCTGTGCCCTAAGCCTTGTGGTTCCCTACCCCTAACCCTAGCCCGGAACGGAATCCCACGACCACCCCTACAGCATACCCTACGCCGTACCCAACTCCTGGCCCATACGGTGGCACTGACCTGTGTGTCAGCAAGTAGCCTGCCTCTCACACGTTTCCGTACCCTCACCTGTGCCCTAAGCCTTACCGTTACCTAACCCTAACCCTAGCCCGGAAAGGAAACCCACCACCAGCCCTACACCTTACCGTACGCCGTAGCCTACGCCGGGCCCATATGCTGGCACTGACCCGTGTGTCAGCACGTAGCATGACCCTCCCACGTTTCCATACCCTCACCTGTGCCCTATGCCTTGCCATTCCCTAACCCTAACCCTAGCCGGGAAAGGAAACCAACCAACAGCCCTACACCTTACCCTACACTGTTGCCTACTCCTGGCCTGTACGCTGGCACTGACCCGTGCGTCAGCACATATCCTGACCCTCCCCCGTTTCCGTACCCTCACCTGTGCCCTAAGGCTTGTCGTGCCCTAACCCTAACCCTAGCCCAGAACAGAAACCCACCACCAGCCCTACACCTTACCCTACGCCGTAGACTAATCCTGGCCCGTACGCTGGCACTGATCCGTGCGTCAGCACGTAGCCTGACCCTCCCACCTTCCCGTACCTTCACCTGTGTCCTAAGCCTTGCCATTCCATAACCCTAACCATAACCCCGAACGGAAACCTACCACCAGCCCTACACCTTACTCTACGCCATAGCCCACTTCTGGCCCATACGCTGGCAATGACCTGTGCGTCAGCACGTAGCCTTCCCCTCCCACGTTTCCGTATCCTCACCCGAACCCTAAGCCTTGTCATTCCCTAAACCTAACCTTAGCCCGGAAAGGAAACCCACACCCAGCCCTACACCTTACCCTACGCCGTACCGTACTCCTGGCCCGTACGCTGCCACTGATCCATGCGTCAGAACATAGCCTGAACCTCCCACGTTTCCGTACCCTCACCTGTGCCTTATGCCTTGCCGTTCCCTAACCCTAACGCTAGCCCGGAATGGTAACCCACCACCAGCCCTACACCTTACCCTACGCCGTACCCTACTCTTGGCCTGTACGCTGGCACTGACCCGTGCGTCAGCACATAGCCTGACCCACCCACGTTTCCGTACCCTCACCTGTGCCCTAAGCCTTGCCGTTCCGTAACCCTAACCCTAGCCCGGAACGGGAAACCACAGCCAGCCCGACACCTTACCGTACGCCGTACACGACTTCTGGCCAGTATGCTGGCACTGACCCATGCGTCAGCGCGTAGCCTGACCCTCCCACGTTTCTGTACCCTCACCTGTGCCCTAAGCCTTGCCATTCCCTAACACTAACCCTAGCCCGGAACGGAAACCCACCACCAGCCCTACACCTTACCCTACGCCATACGCTAATCCTGCCCCATACGCTAGCACTGACCCGTGCCTCAGCACATAGCCTACCACTCCCACGTTTCCGCACCCTCACCAGTGCCCTAAGCCTTGCCGTTCCCTAACCCTAACCCTAGCCCAGACCGGAAACACACCACCAGCCCTACAGCTTACCCTACGCCGTACCCTACTACTTGCCCGTACGCTGGCACTGACCCATGCGTCAGCACGTAGCCTACCTCTCCCAACTTTCTGTACCCTCACCTGTGCCCTTAGCCTTGCCGTTCCCTAACCCTATACCAAAACGGAAACCCACCACCAGCCCTACACCTTACCCTACGCAGTAACTTACTCCTGGCCCGTACGCTGGAACTGACCCGTGCGTCAGCATGGAGCCTGACCCTCCCACGTTTCCGTACCCTCAACTGTGCCTTAAGCCTTCCCGATCCCTAACCCTAACCCTAGCCCAGAACGGAGACCCACCACCAGCCCTACACCTTACCGTACGTCGAAGCCTACTCCTGCCCGGAAGCTGACACTGACACGTGCGTGAGCACGTACCCTGACCCTCCCACTTTTCCGTACCCTCACCTGTGCCCTAAGCCTTGCCATTCGCAAACCCTTACCCTGGCCTGGAACGGAAACCCACCACCGGGCCTACACCTTACCCTACGCCGAAGCCTACACCTGGGTGTACGCTGTCATTGACCCGGGCATCAGCACGTAGTCTGACCCTCCCACGTTTACGTAACCTCACCTGTGCCCTAAGTCTTGCGGTTCCCTACCCCTAACCCTTGCCTGGAACGGAAACCCACCACGACCCCTACACCATACCCTACGCCGTACCCAACACCTGGCCCATACGCTGGCACTGACACTTTTTTCAGCACGTAGCCAGACCCTCCCACGTTTCCGTACCCTCACGTGTGCCCTAAGCCTTAACGTTCCCTAACCCTAACCCTAGACCGGAATGGACACCCACCGCCGCCCTTACACCATACCCTACGCCGTACCCTACTCCTGGTCCACACCCTGGCACTCACCGGTTCTTCAGCACGTAGCCTGACCCTCCCACGTTTCCGTACCCTCTCCTGTGCCCTAAGACTTGCCGCTCCCTAACCCTAACCCTAGCCCGGAATGGATCCCCACCACCAGCCTTACACTTTACCCTACGCCGTACCCTACTCCTGGTTCATACACTGGCACTGACCAGTGCTTCAGCATGTAGCCTGACCCGCCCACGATTCCGTACCCTCACATGTGCCCTAAGCCTTGCCTTTCCCTATCCCTAACCCTAGCCCGGAACGGAAACCCACCAGAAACCCTAAACCTTAATGTATGCCGTAGCCTACTCCTGACCAGTACGCTGGCAGTGACCATTGCGTCAGCACATAGCCTGCCTCTGCCACGTTTCCATACCCTCACCTGTGCACTAAGCCTTGCCGTTCCCTAACCCTAACCTGGAACGGAAAACCAACACCAGCCCTACACCTTACCCTACACCGTACCATACTCCTGGACCGTACGCTGTCACTGACACGTGCGTCAGCACGTAGACTGACCCTCCCACGTTTCCGTACCCTCACCTGTGCCCTAAGACTTGCCTTTCCCTAACCCTAACCCTAGCCCATAACGGAAACCCACCACCAGCCCTACACCTTACCCTACGCCGTACCCTAATCCTGCCCCGTACGCTGACACTGACCCGTGCGTCAGCACGTAGCCTGCCACTCCTACGTTTCCGTACCCTCACCTGTGTCCTAAGCCATGCCATTCCCTAACCCTAACCCTAGCCCGGAACATAAACCCACCACCAGCCCTAGACCTTAAACTACGCCGTACCCTACTCCTGGCCCCTACACTGGCACTGACATGTGCGTCAGCTCGTAGCCTGCCTCTCCCACGTTTCCGTACCCTCACCTGTGTCCTAAGCCTTGCCGTTCCCTAACCCTAACCCAAGCCTGGAACGGAAACCCACCACCAGCCCTAAACCTTACGTTACGACGTACCCTATTCCTGGCCCGTACGCTGGCACAGACACGTGCGTCAACACGTAGCCTGCCACTCCCACGTTTCTGTACGTTCACCTGTGCCCTAAGCCTTGCTGTTCCCTCACCCTAACCCTAGCCCGGAACGGAAAACCACCACCAGCCCTAAACCTTACCCTACGCCATACCCTACTCCTGGACCGTACGCTGGCACTAACCCGTGCGTCAGCACGTAGCCTGATCCTCCCACGATTCCATACGTTCACCTGTACCCTAAGCCTTGCCGTTCCCTAACCCTAACCCTAGCCCGAAATGGTATCTCACAACCAGCCCTACTCATTACCCTACGCCGTACCCTATTCCTGGCCCGTACGCTGGCACTGACGCATGCGTCAGCACCTAGCCTGACCTTCCCACGTTTCTGTACCCTCACCTGTTCCCTAAGCTTTGTCATTCCCTAACCCTAACACTAGCACGGAACGGAAACCCACCACCAGCCCTACACATTAGCCTACGCCGTAGCCTAATCCTGGCCCGTACATTGGCACTGACCCGTGCGTAAGAACGTAGCCTGACCATCCCACGTTTCCGTACCCTCAGCTGTGCCCTAAGCCTTGCCGTTCCCTAACCGTAAACCAAGCCCGGAATGGAAACCCACCACCCGACTTACACCTTACCCTACGCAGTACACTACTCCTGGCCCTTACGGTGGGACTGACACGTGCGTGAGCACGTAGCCTGACCCACCCACGACCCTCCCAATACAGAAATGGGAAGAAGATCTCAAGAGACGTTTCTTCAAAGAAGACACAGATATGACCAAGACGCACAAGAAAAGCTGCTCAACATCACTAATTATTAGAGAAATGCAAATCAAAACTACAATGAGGTATCACCTCATAACTGTTAGAATCGGCATCATCAGAAAACCTACAAACAACAAATTCTGGGGAGGGTGTGGACAAAAGGAGCCCTCTTCCACTATTGGTGGGAATGTAAATTGATACAGTCATTACGGAGAACAGAATGGAGTTTCCTTAAAAAAACTAGAAATAGAATTACCATCTGATCCAGCAATCCCACTTCTGGGCATATACCCAAAGAAAACCATAAATCAAAAAGGCACATTCACCACAATGTTCATTGCAGCACTATTTACAATAGCCAGGTAATGGAAGCAAACTAAATGCCCACAGACAGATGAATGGATAAAGATGGGGTACATATATAAAATGGAATATTACTCGGCCATAAAAAGAAATGAAACTGGGTCATTTGTAGAGATATGGATGGATCTAGTGACTGTCATACAGAATGAAGTAAGTCAGAAAGAGGAAAACAAATATTGTATATTAATGCATATAGGTGGATCCTAAAAACTGGTACAGATGAACTGGTTTGCAGGGAAGAAATAGAGACAGAGGTAGAGAACAAACGTATGGACACCAAGTGTGGTAAGCCATGGTGTGGTGGTGGTGGGATGAGTTGGGAGATTGGGATTGACCTGCATACATGTATATACATAAAATACTTAACTAATAATAACCTGCTGTATAAAAAAATAAATAAAATTAAATTTCAAAATTTTCAAAAATAAAATTTAAAAATAATACAGAAAAAAGTTCTTCCCTTCACACAGATGTATTTATAGGAATGAATTATTTCCATGCTTATATCTATAAATACATTAAAGAGGAATAAAATCTAACTTGAACCATAAAAGAAAAAAAAAACTGAACCCACCAGTTATACAGAGGAAAACCCTATCAGGGCACTTGATCCAGCGGTAAACAATTCTGAAATTGGTCAGAGGTGGGGAATCATCTCCCATACAGCCAGCAACCCACACCTCACGCAAGGAGCGTCTTCATTGCAAAGCTGGGGGATCGTGCCGAGGCATCTCTGAATAAAAGTGAGGTGAGCCCCAGGCCAGCTGCTGCTGAACTGTTCCCACCCTTCCCAGGTAAAACACCTGAATATGTACAAGGGCGTGAAAGACTAGAGGAAGGGTCGTGGAGCCACACCAGCAAGAGCACGCAGGCCAACTTGGTGCCTGCAGGCCAGCCAGGGTGGTCCTGCACCCGGGCGCTCTTCCGGAAGCTTTCCATTGTCCTGCCTGAGATACCCCACCTGTCCCGGCCCCCATTGCTTTTTTCCTTCCTCACCTCTGTCCGGAGAGAAATTCCAGCGGAAGGTATGGGTGACACATCCTCTTCTTTACAGGTGGCAGCCTGGCAACTCCTGCAGAATGGCCAGTAGAACCCCACTCACACCTGGCCACCAACAAAGCTGTGGCCCCTCATTCCCTCCCACCAGCACAGCCCCGAGACTGCTGACGGGGCAGAGAATATGGAGTCAGGAACAGCTTCAGGGGCTATTGCTGCCTGGAGCGCTGTTTATATTGACCTCAAACAGGCACACCTGGGGAGGGCCGGGCGGCAGGGTAAGGCTGCCCAGGTCAGCTAATCCACAACCCTCAGGGAATGACATTGTTGAAAATGGACCTCGCTAAGGCAGAAGAGAAGCCAAGGAAAAAAAGAACACAATGCCATTTGCACCACCGTAGATGAGTCTAGAGGTAATCACGTGACTTGTAGTAAGTCAGAAAGTGAAAGACACATATCATATCATATCACTTATAGGTGTTACCTAAAAATGGATACCAGGGCAGATATTTCCATGGAGAAGGGCAATCACCGATTCATTAAACAAACTTATGGTTCACCAATGGAAAGGTTTGAGGATTGGTTTCATTACGATATTGGGGTTAACAGACATATACAAACACAGGTGACATATATAATTACCAAATACCTACGGAGTACCAAAAGACTACTCAACATTATCTCATAACGCACATGGGAAAAGGATCCCAGGAAAAACAGACATCTGTATATGTGTAAAAGAACCACATCTTCCACACCTATAACAAGCCAAACATTGTAATCAAACTTGCTGTAATAAAAAATAAAAAATTAAATTAAAAACACGAACAAGAAGTAGGGAGACGGGCCTCCCTGGTGGCGCAGTGGTTGAGAGTCCGCCTGCCGATGCAGGGGATACGGGTTCGTGCCCCGGTCTGGGAGGATCCCATATGCCGCGGAGCGGCTGGGCCCGTGAGCCATGGCCACTGGGCCTGCGCATCCGGAGCCTGTGCTCCGCAACGGGAGAGGCCACAGCAGTGAGAGGCCCGCATACCGCAAAAAGGAAAAAAAAAAAAAAAAAAAAAAAAAAAAAAAAAAAAAAAAAAAAAAAGAAGTAGGGAGACAAACTTGAGGGGCTTTCTCCTGTCACATTCCATTCTAAATTCCAATCTAGAACACGACTTCCATTGAGGTTCTGTTGCCCTAGTAACCAGAATTGGTAAGGGAGAACTGCTGCCACCTTGTGGCCGTTTCACACAACAGCAGCTTTAATCCCAGCATTCATGGTCAGTTGATATTCAAAATCATTGCAGGCCTGTAAATGACACCTGCCCTGAAAACAAATCCTGGGTTCACATATCGACCAAAAAATTTAAAGGACGTCCATATTTCAAAACGACTGTTTCAAAAGGCATATTTTATGCACATTAGTTTTCTGCTTCTTTTTCTTTCTTTCTTTTTTGGTTAAAAACACGGGAATGGAAAAAGGCATCCCTCAGAAGGGGCGAAAATAGTTGCAAACGAATCAATGGACAAAGGTTTAATCTCCAATATATATAAACAGCTCATGCAGCTTATTAAAAAAACAAACAACCCAAAACAAAAATGGGCAGAAGATCTAAAGAGACGTTTCTTCAAAGAAGACACAGAGATGGCCAAGACGCACATGAAAAGCTGCTCAACAGCACTAATTATTAGAGAAATGCAAATCAAAACTACAATGAGGTATCACCTCACACCTGTTAGAATCGGCATCATCAGAAAATCTACAAACAAATTCTGGGGAGGGTGTGGACAAAAGGAGCCCTCTTCCACTATGGTGGGAATGTAAATTGATACAGTCACTATGGAGAACAGTATGGAGTTTCCTTAAAAGAACTAGAAATAGAAACCTTGACTTTCCCTAACCCTAAACATAGCCCGGAACGGAATCCTACCACCAACCCTACACCTTATCTATGCCGTACACTAATCCTAATCCGTACGCTGGCACTAACCAGTGAGTCAACACGTACCCTGACCCTAACACGTTTCCATACCCTCAGCTGTGCCCTAAAACTTGTCGTTGCCTATCCTTAACCTTAGCCCGGAACGGAAACCTACCATCAGCCCTACACCTTACCCTAAGCTGTACCCTAATCCTAATTCATACATCAACACGTACCCTGACCCTAACACGTTTCCGTACCCTCACCTCTGCCATAAACCTTGCCGTTCCAAAACCCTAACCCTAGCCCGGAACGGAAACCTACCACCAACCCTACACCTTACCTTACGCCGTACCCTAATCCTAATTCGTATGCTGACACTAACCTGTGCATCAACACATACCCTGACCCTAACACGTTTCGTACCCTCACCTGTGCCCTAAACTTTGCCGGTCCCTAAACATAACCCTAGACTGGAACGGAAACGTACCACCAACCCTACACCTTACTCTATGCGGTACCCTAATCCTCATGCGTATGCTGACACTAACCCGTGAGTCAACACGTACCCTGAACCTAACACATTTCTGTACCATCACCTGTGCCCAAAACCTTGCAATTCGCTAACCCTAACCCTACAACGGAATGGCAACCTACCGCCCTCCGTACACCTTACCCTACGCCGTACCCTAATCTTAATGCGTATGATGACACTATTCCATGTATCAACATGTATCATGACCCTAACACGTTTCTGTACCGTCACCTGTACTCTAAACCTTGCCGTACCCTAACACTAACCCTAGCCCAGAATGGAAAACTACCACAAACCGTACAGCATACCCTACACGGTACCCTAATCCTAATCCGTACACTGACACTAACCCGTGCGTCAACACGTACACTGACCCTAACACTTTTCCATTCCCTCACCTGTGCCCTAAACCGTGCCGTTGCCTAACCCTAACCCTAGCCCAAAACGGAAACCTACCACCAACCCTACACGTTACTCTACGCCATACCCTAATCATAATCCAAGCGTCAACACGTACCCTGACCCTAACACATTTCCGTACCCTCACCTATGCCCTAAACCTTGCCGTTCCATAACACTAACCCTAGCCTGGAACGGAAACCTACCACCAACCCTAGACCTTAACCTACGAAGGACCATAAACGTACTCCGTACGCTGACACTAACACATGCGTCAACACTTACCCTGACCCTAACACGTTTCCGTACCTTCACCTGTGACCTAAACCTTGCCATTCCCTAACCCTAACCCTAGACCACAATGGAAACCTACCACCAAGCCTACACATTACCCTTAGCCGTACCCTAATGCTAATCCATATGTCAACACGTACCCTGACACTAACACGTTTCCATACCCTCATCTGTGCCCAAAACCTTGCCGTTCCCTAACACTAACCCTAGCCTGAAACGGAAACCTACCACCAACCATACACTTTACCCTATGCCGCACCATAATCCTCATCTGTACGTTCACACTAACCCGTGCGTCAACACGTACCCTGAGCCTAACACATTTCGATACCCTCACGTGTGCCCTAAACCTTGCCGTTCCCTAACCCTAACCCTAGCCCAGAACGGAAACCCACCACCAGCCCTACACCTTACCCTACGACGTACACTACTCCTGGCCCGTACGCTGGCACTGACCCGTGCGTCAGCACATAGCCTGACTCTCCCACGTTTCCGTACCCGCACTTGTGCCCTAAGACTTGCCGTTCCCTAACCCTAACCCTAGCCCGGAAAGGAAGCCCACCACCAGCCCTACACCTTTCCCTACGCCGTAGCCTACGACTGGCCCATACGCTGGCACTGACACGTGTGTCAGCACGTAGCATGACCCTCCCACGTTTCCATACCCTCACCTTTGCCCTAAGCCTTGACATTCCCTAACCCTAACCCTAGCCCGGAAAGGAAACCAACCACCAGCCCTACACCTTACCCTACGTTGTTGCCTACTCCTGTCCTGTACGCTGGCACTGACCCGTGCGTCAGCACATAGCCTGACCCTCCACCATTTCCGTACCCTCAACTGTGCCCTAAATCTTGTCCTTCCCTAACCCTAACCCTAGCCCAGAACAGAAACCCACCACCAGCCCTACAGCTTACCCTACGCCGTAGCCTAATCCTGGCCCGTACGCTGGCACTGATCCGTGCGTCAGCACGTAGCCTGACCTTCCCACGTTCCCGTACCCTCACCTGTGTCCTAAGCCTTGCCGTTCCATAACCCTAACCATAACCCCAAACGGAAACCCACCACCAGCCCTAAACCTTACCCTACGCCGTACCCTACAGCTGGCCCGTACGCTGGCACTGATCCGTGCGTCAGCATGTAGCCTAACCCTCCCACTTTTCCTTACCTTCACCTGTTCCCTAAGCCTTGCCGATCCCTAACTCTAACCCTAGCCCGGAACGGAAACCCACCACCAGCCCTAAACCTTACCCTACGCCGTACCCTACACCTGGCCCGTACACTGGCACTGATCCGTGCGTCAGCATGTAGCCTAACCCTCCCACTTTTCCTTACCCTCACCTGTTCCCTAAGCCTTGCCGATCCCTAACTCTAACCCTAGCCCGGAACGGAAACCCACCACCAGCCCTACACCCTACCCTACGTCGTAGCCTACTGCTGGCCCGTAAGCTGGCACTCTCCCATGTGTCAGCCCGTAGCCTGCCTCTCCCACGTTTCCGTACCCTCACCTGTGCCCTAAGCCTTGCAGTTCCCTACCTCTAACCCTAGCCCGGAACGGAAACCACCACCAGCCCTACACATTACGCTATGCCGTACCCTACTCCTGGCCCGTACGCTGGCACTGACCCATTGTTCAGCACGTATCCTGACCCTCCCACGTTTCCGTACCCTCACCTGTGTCCTAAGCCTTAACGTTCCCTAACCCTAACCCTAGACCGGAATGGACACCCACCACCGCCCTTACACCATACCCAACGCCGTACCCTACTCCTGGTCCACACCCTGGCACTGACCCGTTCTTCAGCATGTAGCCTGACCCTCCCACGTTTCCGTACCCTCACCTGTGCCCTAAGCCTTGCCGCTCCCTAACCCTAACACTAGCCCGGAATGGACACCCACCACCAGCCTTACACTTTACCCTACGCCGTACCCTACTCCTGGTCCATACCCTGGCATTGAACCGTGCTTCAGCATGTAGCCTAACCCTCCCACGTTTCCGTACCCTCACCTGTGCCCTAAGCCTTGCCTTTCCCTATCCCTAACCCTAGCCCGGAACGGAAACCCACCACAAAACCTAAACCTTAACGTACGCCGTAGACTACTCCTGACCCGTACGCTGGCAGTGACCCTTGCGTCAGCACATAGCCTGCCTCTGCCACGTTTCCATACCCTCACCTGTGCACTAAGCCTTGCCGTTCCCTAACTCTAACCTGGAACGGAAACCCACAACCAGCCCTACACCTTACCCAATGCCGTACCCGAATCCTGGCGCGTACGCTGGCAAGGACCCGTGCGTCATCACGTAGCCTGACCCTCCCACATTTCCGTACCCTCACCTGTGCCCTAAGCCTTGCCGTTCCCTAACCCTAACCCTACACCTAACCCTACGCCATACCCTACACTTGGCCCATACGCTGGCACTGACCCGTGCGTCAGCACGTAGCCTGACCCTCCCACTTTTCCGTACCATCTTCTGTGCCCTAAGCTTTGCCGTTCCCTAACCCTAAACCTAGCCTGGAACGGAAACCCACCACCAGCCCTAAACCTTACCCTACGCCGTACCCTAATCCTGCCCCGTACGCTGGCACTGACCGGTGCGTCAGCACGTAGCCTGCCACTCCTACGTTTCCGTACCCTCACCTGTGCCCTAAGCCTTGCCGTTCCCTAACCCTAACCCTAGCCCGGAACATAAACCCACCACCAGCCGTAAACCTTACCCTACGCTGTACCCTACTCCTGGCCCCTACGCTGGCACTGACCTGTGCGTCAGCACGTAGCCTGCCTCTCCCTCGTTTCCATACCCTCACCTGTGTCCTAAGCCTTGCCGTTCCCTAACCCTAACCCTAGCCTGGAACGGAAACCCACCACCAGCCCTAAACCTTACGCCACGACGTACCCTAATCCTGGCCCGTACGCTGGCACAGACCCGTGCGTCAACACGTAGCCTGCCACTCCCACGTTTCCGTACGTTCACCTGTGCCCTAATCCTTGCTGTTCCCTCACCCTAACCCTAGCCCGGAACGGAAACCCACCACCAGCCCTACACCTTACCCTACGCCGTTCCCTATTCCTGGACCGTACGCTGGCACTGACCCGTGCGTCAGCACATAGCCGGACCCTCCCACGTTTCCGTACCCTCACCTGTGCCCTAAGCCTTGTCATTCCCTAACCATAACCCTAGAACGGAACGGAAACCCACCACCAGCCCTACACAATAGCCTACGCCATAGCCTATTCCTGGCCCGTACATTGGCACTGACCCATGCGTAAGAACGTAGCCTGACCATCCCACGTTTCCGTACCCTCACCTGGGCCCAAAGCCTTGCCGTTCCCAAACCCTAAACCTAGCCCGGAACGGAAACCACCACCAGACCTACACCTTACCCTACGCAGTACCCTACTCCTGGCCCTTACGCTGGCACTGACACGTGCGTGAGCACATAGCCTTACCCTCCAACCACCCTCCCAATACAGAAATGGTCAGAAGATCTCATGAGACGATCCTTCAAAGAAGACACAGACATGGCCAAGACGCAGATGAAAAGCTGCTCAACATCACTAATTATTAGAGAAATGCAAATCAAAACTACAATGAGGGGGCTTCCCAGGTGGCACAGTGGTTGAGAGTCCGCCTGCCGATGCATGGGACACGGGTTTGTGCCCCGGACCGGGAAGATCCCACATGTCGCGGAGCAGCTGGGCCCGTGATCCATGGCCACTGAGCCTGCGCGTCCGGAGCCTGTGCTCCGCAACGGGAGAGGCCACAACAGTGAGAGGCACGCGTACCACAAAAAAAAAAAAAAAAAAAAAAAAAAAAAACTACAATGTGGTATCACCTCACACATATTAGAATCGGCATCATCAGAAAACCTACAAACAACAAATTCTGGGGAGGGTGTGGACAAAAGGAGCCCTCTTCCACTATTGGTGGGAATGTAAATTGATACAGTCACTATGGAGAACAGTGTGGAGTTTCCTTAAAAAACTAGAAATAGAATTACCATCTGATCCAGCAATCGCACTTCTGGGCATATACCCAGAGAAAACCATAAATCAAAAAGGCACATTCACCACAATGTTCATTACAGCACTATTTACAATAGCCAGGTAAGGGAGCAAACTAAATACCCACAAACAGATGAATGGGTAAAGATGTGGTACATATATAAAATGGAATATTACTCGGCCATAAAAAGGAATGAAACTGGGTCATTTGTAGAGACATCGATGGATCTAGAGACTGTCATACAGAATGAAGTAAGTCAGAAAGAGGAAAACAAATATTGTATATTAATGCATATATGTGGACCCTAATAAGTGGTACAGATGAACTGGTATGCAGGGAAGAAATAGAGTCACAGGTAGAGAACAAACTTATGGACACCAAGTGTGGGAAGCCATGGGGTGGTAGAGATGGGATGAGTTGGGAGATTGGGATTGGCCTGCATACATGCATATGCATAAAATACATATCTAATAATAACCTGCTGTATAAAAAAATAAAACTAAATTTCAAAATTTTAAAAAATAAAATTTAAAAATAAAAGAGAAAAACGTTCTTCCCTTCACACAGATGTATTTATAGGAATGTATTATTTCCATGCTTATATCTATAAATACATAAAAGAGGTATAAAATCTAACTTGAACCGTAAACGAAAAAAAAAACCTGAACCCACCAGTTATACAGAGGAAAGCCCTATCAGGGAACTTGCTCCAGCGGTAAACAATTCTGAAATTGGTCAGAGGTGGGGAATCATCTCCCATACAGCCAGCAACCCACCCCGCATGCAAGGAGCGTCCTCATTGCAAAGCTGGGGGACCGTGCCGAGGCATCTCTGAATAAAGGTGAGCTGAGCCCCAGGCCAGCTGCAGCTGAACTGTTCCCACCCTTCCCAGGTAAAACACCTGAATATGTACAAGGGCATGAAATCCTAGAGGAAGGGCCGTGGAGCCACACCAGTGACAGCACACAGGCCAACTTGGTGCCTGCAGGCGAGGCAGGATGGTCCTGACCACGGGCGCTCTTCTGGAAGCTTTCCATTTCCCTGCCTGAGATACCCCTCCTGTCCCGGACCCCACCCCTTTTTTTCCTTCCTTACCTCAGCCCGGAGAGAAATTCCAGTGGAACTTATGGGTGACACATCCTCTTCTTTACAGGTGGCAGCCTGGCAACTCCTGCACAAAGTCCAGCAGAGCCCCACACACACCGGGCCACCCACAAAGCCGTGGCCCCTCACACGCTCCCACCAGCAGAGCCCCGAGACTGCTGACGGGGCAGAGAATAGGGAGTCAGGCACAGCTTCAGGGGCTATTGCTGCCTGGAGCGCTATTTATATTGACCTCAACCAGGCAAACCTGGGGAGGGCCGGCCGGCACGGTAAGGCTGCCCAGGTCAGCTAATCCACAACCCTCAGGGAATCACATTGTTGAAAATGGACCTCGCTAAGGCAGAATAGAAGCCAAGGAAAATAAGGACACAATGCCATTTGCAGCACCGTAGATGAGTCTAGAGGTAATCATGTGACATGTAGTAAGTCAGAAAGTGAAAGGCACATATCGTATCATATCACTTATAGGTGTTACCTAAAAATGGATACCAGGGCATATATTTCCACGGAGAAGGGCAATCACATATACATTAAACAAACTTATGGTTCACCAATGGAAAGGTGTGAGGATTGGTTTCATTACGATATTGGGGTTAACAGACATACAAACACAGTTGATATATATATAATAACCAAAGAGCTACGGAATACAAAGAGAGGAGTACACAACATTCTGTCATAACGTACATGGGAAAAGGATCCCAGGAAGAACAGACATCTGTATATGTGTAAAAGAACCACATCTACCATACCTACAAGAAGCCAAACATTGTAATCAAACTTGCTATAATAAAAAATAAAAGAAATAAATTAAAAATACGAACAAGAAGTAGGGAGACAAACTTGAGGGGCTTTCTCCTGGCACATTCCATTCTAAATTCCAAAATAGAACACGATGTCCTTTGAGGCTCTGTTTCCCTGGTAACCAGATGTGTTAAGGGAGAACTGCTGCCACCTTGTGGCCGTTTCACACAACAGCAGCTTTAATCCCAGCGCTAATGGTCAGTTGATATTCAAAATCATTGCAGGCCTGTAAATGACACCTGCCCTGAAAACAAATCCTGGGTTCACATATCGACCAAAAAATTTAAAGGACGTCCATATTTCAAAACGACCGTTTCAAAGGATATTTTTTATGCACATTAGTGTTCTGCTTCTTTTTCTTTCTTTCTTTTTTGGTTAAAAAAACGGGAATGGAAAAAGGCATCCCTCAGAAGGGGCGAAAATAGTTGCAAACGAATCAATGGACAAAGGTTTAATCTCCAATATATATAAACAGCTCATGCAGCTTAATATTAAAAAAACAAACAACCCAATACCAAAATGGGCAGAATATCTAAAGAGACGTTTCTTCAAAGAAGACACAGAGATGGCTAAGACGCACATGAAAAGCTGCTCAACAGCACTAATTATTAGAGATATGCAAATCAAAACTATAATGAGGTATCACCTCACACCTGTTAGAATCGGCATCATCAGAAAATCTACAAACAACAAATTCTGGGGAGGGTGCGGACAAAAGGAGCCGTCTTCCTCTATGGTGGGAATGTAAATTAATACAGTCACTATGGAGAATAGTATGGAGTTTCCTTAAAAAAACTAGAAATAGAAACCTTGACTTTCCCTAACCCTAACCATAGCCCGGAACGGAAACCTACCACCAACCCTACACCTTATCTATGCCGTACACTAATCTTAATCCGTACGCTGGCACTAACCGGTGAGTCAACACGTACCCTGACCCTAACACGTTTCCGTACCCTCAGCTGTGCCCTAAACCTTGCCGTTGCCTATCCTTAACCTTAGCCCGGAATAGAATCCTACCATCAGCCCTACACCTTACCCTAAGCCGTACCCAATCCTAAACCATACGTCAACACGTACCCTTACCCTAACACGTTTCCCTACCCTCACCTCTGCCATAAACCTTGCCGTTCCCTAACCCTAACCCTAGCCCAGAACGGAAACCTACCACCAACCCTACACATTACCTTATGCCGTACCCTAATCCTAATTCGTATGCTGACACTAACTTGTGCATCAACACGTACGCTGACACTAACACGTTTCGTACCCTCACCTGTGCCCTAAACTTTGCCGGTCCCTAAACATAACCCTAGACTGGAACGGAAACGTACCACCAACCCTACACCTTACTCTATGCGGTACCCTAATCCTCCTACGTACGCTGACACTAAACCGTGAGTCACCACGTACCCTGAACCTAACACATTTCCGTACCATCACCTGTGCCCAAAACCTTGCAATTCGCTAACCCTAACCCTACAACGGAATGGAAACCTACCGCCCTCCGTACACCTTACCCTACGCCGTACCCTAATCCTAATGCGTACGATGACACTATTCCATGCATCAACATGTACCATGACCCTAACACGTTTCTGTACCCTCACCTGTGCACTAAACCTTGCCGTACCCTAACACTAACCCTAGCCCAGAATGGAAAACTACCACAAACTGTACAGCATACCCTACACGGTACCCTAATCCTAATCCGTACACTGACACTAACCCGTGCGTCAACACGTACACTGACCCTAACACTTTTCCGTACCCTCACCTGTGCCCTAAACCATGCCGTTGCCTAACCCTAACCCTAGCCCAAAACGGAAACCTACCACCAACCCTACACGTTACCCTACGCCATACCCTAATCATAATCCGAGCGTCAACACGTACCATGACCCTAACACATTTCCGTACCCTCACCTATGCCCTAAACCTTGCCTTTCCATAACACTAACCCTAGCCTGGAACGGAAACCTACCACCAACCCTAGACTTTAACCTACGAAGGACCATAAACCTACTCCGTACGCTGACACTAACCCATGCGTCAACACTTACCCTGACCCTAACACGTTTCCGTACCTTCACCTGTGACCTAAACCTTGCCATTCCCTAACCCTAACCCTAGCCCACAACGGAAACCTACCACCAAACCTACACCTTACCCTAAGCCGTACCCTAATGCTAATCCATATGTCAACACGTACCCTGACACTAACACATTTCCATACCCTCATCTGGCCCCAAAACCTTGCCGTTCCCTAACACTAACCCTAGCCTGGAACGGAAACCTACCACAAACCATACACCTTACCCTATGCCGCACCATAATCCTCATCTGTACGTTCACACTAACCCGTGCGTCAACACGTACCCTGAGCCTAACACGTTTCAATACCCTCACGTGTGCCCTAAACCTTGTCATTCCCTAACCCTAACCCAAGCCCGGAACGGAAACCTACCACCAACACAACACCTTACCCTAAGCCATGCCGTAATCCTAATATGTTCGTCAACATGTACCCTGACCCTAAAACGTTTCCGTACCCTCACCTGTGCCCTAAACATTGCCATTCCCTAACCCTAACCCTAGCACAGAATGGAAACCTACCACCAACCCTACACATTACCGTACGCCGTACCCTAATCCTAATCCATACGCTGACACTAACCCGTGTTTCAACACGTACCTTGACTGTAACAAGTTTCTGTAAGCTCACCTGTGCCCAAACTTTGCCAATCCCTAACCCTAACACTAGCCCGGATAGGAAACCCACCACCAGCCCAACACATTACCCTACACCGAAGCCTACTCCTGGCCCGTACGCTGGCACTGACCCGTGTGTCAGCACGTAGCCTGACCCTCCGACGTTTCCATACCCTCACCTGTGCCCTAAGCCTTGCCGTTCCCTAACCCTAACCCTAGCCCAGAACGGAAACCCACCACCAGCCCTACACCTTACCCTATGCCATACCCTACTCCTGGCCCGTACGCTGGCACTGACACGTGCGTCAGCACGGAGCCTGACCCTCCCACGTTTCCGTACCCTCACCTTTGCCCTAAACCTTGCCATTCCCTAACCCTAACCCTAGCCTGGAAAGGTAACCAACCACCAGCCCTACACCTTAACCTAAGCCATTGGCTACTCCTGGCCTGTATGCTGGCACTGACCCGTGCGTCACCACGTAGCCTGACCGTCCCCCGTTTCTGTACCCTCACCTGTGCCCTAAGCCTTGCCATTCCCTAACCCCAACCCTAGCCCGAAACGGATACCCACCACCAGCCCTACACCTTACCCTACGCCGTACCATACTCCTGGAGCGTACGCTGGAACTGAACCCTGCGTCAGATGCAGCCTGACCCTCCCACGTTTCCGTACCCTCACCTGTGCCCTAAGCCTTCCCGTTCCCTAACCCTAACCCTAGCCCGGAACAGAGACCCACCACCAGCCCTACACCTTACCCTACGTCGAAGCCTACTCCTGCCCAGAAGCTGACACTGACACGTGCGTGAGCTCGTAGCCTGACCCTCCAACTTTTCCGTACCCTCACCTGTGCCCTAAGCCTTGCCGTTCGCTAACCCTAACCCTAGCCCAGAACGGAAACCCACCACCGGGCCTACACCTTACCCTACGCCGAAGCCTACACCTGGGCGTACGCTGTCATTGACCCGTGTGTCAGCACGTAGTCTGACACTCCCACGTTTCTGTAACCTCACCTGTGCCCTAAGCCTTGCGATTCCCTACCCCTAACCCTAGCCCGGAACGGAATCACACGACCACCCCTACAGCATACCCTACGCCATACCCAACTCCTGGCCCGTACGGTGGCACTGACCTGTGTGACAGCACGTAGCCTGCCTCTCACACGTTTCCGTACCCTCACCTGTGCCCTAAGGCTTACCGTTCCCTAACCCTAACCCTAGCCCGGAAAGGAAACCCACCACCAGCCCTACACCTTACCGTACGCCGTAGCCTACGCCTCGCCCATATGCTGGCACTGACCCATGTGTCAGCACGTAGCATGACCCTCCCACGTTTCCATACCCTCACCTGTGCCCTATGCCTTGCCATTCCCTAACCCTAACCCTAGCCCGGAAAGGAAACCAACGACCAGCCCTACACCTTACCCTACGCTGTTGCCTACTCCTGGCCTGTACGCTGGCACTGACACGTGCGTCAGCACATAGCCTCACCCTCCCCCATTTCCGTACCCACACCTGTGCCCTAAGGCTTGTCGTGCCCTAACCCTAACCCTAGCCCAGAGCAGAAACCCACCACCAGCCCTAAACCTTACCCTACGCCGTAGCCTATTCCTGGCCCGTACGCTGGCAATGATCCGTGTGTCAGCACGTAGCCTGACCCTCCCACGTTCCCGTACCCTCACCTCTGTCCTAAGCCTTGCCGTTCCATAACCCTAACCATAACCCCGAACGGAAACCTACCACCAGCCCTACACCTTACTCTACGCCATAGCCCACTCCTGGCCCATACGCTGGCACTGACTTGTGCGTCAGCACGTAGCCTGCCCCTCCCACGTTTCCGTATCCTCACCCGAACCCGAAGCCTTGTCATTCCCTAAACCTAACCTTAGCCCGGAAAGGAAACCCACCACCAGCCCTACACCTTACCCTATGCCGTACCTTACTCCTGGCCCGTACGCTGGCACTGACCCGTGCGTCAGAACATAGCCTGAACCTCCCACGTTTCCGTACCCGCACCTGTGCCCTAAGGCTTGTCGTTCTCTAGCCCTAACCCTATCCCGGAATGGAAACCCACCCCCTGCCCTAAACCTTACCCTACACTGTACCCTACTTCTGGCCAGTACACTGGCACTGACCCGTGCGTCAGCATGTAGCCTGACCCTCCCACGTTTCCGTACCCTCACCCATGCCCTAAGCCTTGCCGTTCCCTAACCCTAACCCTACACCTTACCCTACACCGTACCCTACCCTTGGCCCGTACGCTGGCACTGACCCGTGCGTCAACACGTAGCATGACCCTCCCACGTTTCCGTACCATCTTCTGTGCCCTAAGCTTTGCCATTCCCTAACCCTAACCCTAGCCCGGAATGGAAACCCACCACCAGCCCTACACCTTACCCTACGCCGTACCCTAATCCTGCCCCGTACACTAGCACTGACCCGTGCGTCAGCATGGAGCCTGACACTCCCACGTTTCCGTACCCTCATCTGTGCCCTAAGCCTCGCCTTTCCCTAACCCTAACCCTAGCCCGGAACGGAGACCCACCATCAGCCCTACCTCTTACCCTTTTCGAAGCCTACTCCTGCCCGGAAGCTGACACTGACACGTGCGTGAGCACGTACCCAGACCCTCCCACTTTTCCGTACCCTCACCTGTTCCCTAAGCCTTGCGTTCGCTAACCCTTACCCTGGCCCGGAACGGAAAACCACCACCGGGCCTACACCTTACACTACGCCGAAGACTACACCTGGGCGTACGCTGTCATTGACCCGTGCGTCAGCACGTAGTGTGACCCCCACACGTTTCTGTAACCTCACCTGTGCCCTAAGTCTTGTGGTTCCCTTCCCCTAACAGTTGCCCGGAAAGGAAACCCACCACCACCCCTAAACCATACCCAACGTCATACCCAACTCCTGCCCCGTACGGTGGCACTGACCCGTGTGTCAGCACGTAGCCTGCCTTTCCCACGTTTCCTTACCCTCACCTGTGCCCTAAGCCTCGCAATTCCCTAACACTAACCCTAGCCCGGAACAGAAACCCACCACCAGCCCTAAACCATACCCTACGCCGTACCCTATTCCTGGACCGTACGCTGGCACTGACACGTGATTCAGCATGTAGCCTGACCCACCCACGTTTCCGTACCCTCACCTGTGCCCTAAGCATTGCCTTTCCCTAACCCTAGCCCTAGCCGGGAACGGAAACCCACCACCAGCCCTACACCTAACCGTACGCCGTACCCTACTCTTGGCCTATACGATGGCACTGACCCGTGCGTCAGCACGTAGCCTGACCCACCCACGTTTCCGTACCCTCACCTGTGCCCTAAGCCTTGCCGTTCCGTAACCCTAACCCTAGCCCGGAACGGGAAACCACAGCCAGCCCGACACCTTACCCTATGCCTTAAACGACTCCTGGCCCGTATGCTGGCACTAACCCGTGCGTCAGCACGTAGCCTGACCCTCCCACTTTTCCGAAACCTCACCTGTGCCCTAAGCCTTGCCGTTCCATAACCCTAACCCTAGCCCGGAACAGAAACCCACCACCAGCCCTAAACCTTACCCTACGCCGTACCATACTCCTGGCCCGTACGCTGGCACTGACCCGTGCGTCAGCATGTAGCCTGACCCTCCCACTTTTCCTTACCCTCACCTGTTCCCTAAGCCTTACCGATCCCTAACTCTAACCCTAGCCCGGAACGGAAACCCACCACCAGCCCTACACCCTACCCTACGTCGTAGCCTACTGCTGGCCCGTAAGCTGACACTCTCCCATGTGTCAGCCCGTAGCCTGCCTCTCCCACGTTTCCGTACCCTCACCTGTGCCCTAAGCCTTGCCGCTCCCTAACCGTAACCCTAGCCCGGAATGGACACCCACCACCAACCTTACACATTACCCTACGCCGTACCATACACCTGGTCCATACCCTGGAACTAACCCTTGATTCAGCATGTAGCCTGACCCTCCGACGTTTCCATACCCTCACCTGTGCCCTAAGCCTTGCCATTCCCTAACCCTAACCCTAGCCCGGAACAGAAACCCACCAGCAGCCCTACACCTTACCCTATGCCGTATCCTACTCCTGGCCCGTACACTGGCACTGACCCGTGCGTCAGCACGGAGCCTGACCCTCCCACGTTTCCGTACCTTCACCTGTGCCCTAAGACTTCCTGTTCCCTAACACTAACACTAGCCCGGAACAGAGACCCACCACCAGCCCTACACCTTACCCTACGTCGAAGCCTACTCCTGGCCAGAAGCTGACACTGACACGTGCGTGAGCACGTAGCCTGACCCTCCCACTTTTCCGTACCCTCACCTGTGCCCTAAGCCTTGCCGTTCACTAATCCTAACCCTAGCCCAGAAGGGAAACCCACCACCGGGCCTACACCATACCCTACACCGAAGCCTACACCTGGGTGTACGCTGTCATTGACCCATGTGTCAGCACGTAGTCTGACACTCCCACGTTTCCATAACCTCACCTGTGCCCTAAGCCTTGTGGTTCCCTACCCCTAACCCTAGCCTGGAACGGAATCCCACGACCACCCCTACAGCATACCCTACGCCGTACCCAACTCCTGGCCCATACGGTGGCACTGACCTGTGTGTCAGCAAGTAGCCTGCCTCTCACACGTTTCCGTACCCTCACCTGTGCCCTAAGCCTTACCGTTACCTAACCCTAACCCTAGCCCGGAAAGGAAACCCACCACCAGCCCTACACCTTACCGTACGCCGTAGCCTACGCCGGGCCCATATGCTGGCACTGACCCGTGTGTCAGCACGTAGCATGACCCTCCCACGTTTCCATACCCTCACCTGTGCCCTATGCCTTGCCATTCCCTAACCCTAACCCTAGCCGGGAAAGGAAACCAAACAACAGCCCTACACCTTACCCTACACTGTTGCCTACTCCTGGCCTGTACGCTGGCACTGACCCGTGCGTCAGCACATATCCTGACCCTCCCCCGTTTCCGTACCCTCACCTGTGCCCTAAGGCTTGTCGTGCCCTAACCCTAACCCTAGCCCAGAACAGAAACCCACCACCAGCCCTACACCTTACCCTACGCCGTAGACTAATCCTGGCCCGTACGCTGGCACTGATCCGTGCGTCAGCACGTAGCCTGACCCTCCCACCTTCCCGTACCCTCACCTGTGTCCTAAGCCTTGCCATTCCATAACCCTAACCATAACCCCGAACGGAAACCTACCACCAGCCCTACACCTTACTCTACGCCATAGCCCACTCCTGGCCCATACGCTGGCAATGACCTGTGCGTCAGCACGTAGCCTTCCCCTCCCACGTTTCCGTATCCTCACCCGAACCCTAAGCCTTGTCATTCCCTAAACCTAACCTTAGCCCGGAAAGGAAACCCACACCCAGCCCTACACCTTACCCTACGCCGTACCGTACTCCTGGCCCGTACGCTGCCACTGATCCATGCGTCAGAACATAGCCTGAACCTCCCACGTTTCCGTACCCTCACCTGTGCCTTATGCCTTGCCGTTCCCTAACCCTAACGCTAGCCCGGAATGGTAACCCACCACCAGCCCTACACCTTACCCTACGCCGTACCCTACTCTTGGCCTGTACGCTGGCACTGACCCGTGCGTCAGCACGTAGCCTGACCCACCCACGTTTCCGTACCCTCACCTGTGCCCTAAGCCTTGCCGTTCCGTAACCCTAACCCTAGCCCGGAACGGGAAACCACAGCCAGCCCGACACCTTACCGTACGCCGTACACGACTTCTGGCCAGTATGCTGGCACTGACCCATGCGTCAGCGCGTAGCCTGACCCTCCCACGTTTCTGTACCCTCACCTGTGCCCTAAGCCTTGCCATTCCCTAACACTAACCCTAGCCCGGAACGGAAACCCACCACCAGCCCTACACCTTACCCTACGCCGTACGCTAATCCTGCCCCATACGCTAGCACTGACCCGTGCCTCAGCACATAGCCTATCACTCCCACGTTTCCGCACCCTCACCAGTGCCCTAAGCCTTGCCGTTCCCTAACCCTAACCCTAGCCCAGACCGGAAACACACCACCAGCCCTACAGCTTACCCTACGCCGTACCCTACTACTTGCCCGTACGCTGGCACTGACCCATGCGTCAGCACGTAGCCTACCTCTCCCAACTTTCTGTACCCTCACCTGTGCCCTTAGCCTTGCCGTTCCCTAACCCTATACCAAAACGGAAACCCACCACCAGCCCTACACCTTACCCTACGCAGTAACTTACTCCTGGCCCGTACGCTGGAACTGACCCGTGCGTCAGCATGGAGCCTGACCCTCCCACGTTTCCGTACCCTCAACTGTGCCTTAAGCCTTCCCGATCCCTAACCCTAACCCTAGCCCAGAACGGAGACCCACCACCAGCCCTACACCTTACCGTACGTCGAAGCCTACTCCTGCCCGGAAGCTGACACTGACACGTGCGTGAGCACGTACCCTGACCCTCCCACTTTTCCGTACCCTCACCTGTGCCCTAAGCCTTGCCATTCGCTAACCCTTACCCTGGCCTGGAACGGAAACCCACCACCAGGCCTACACCTTACCCTACGCCGAAGCCTACACCTGGGTGTACGCTGTCATTGACCCGGGCATCAGCACGTAGTCTGACCCTCCCACGTTTACGTAACCTCACCTGTGCCCTAAGTCTTGCGGTTCCCTACCCCTAACCCTTGCCTGGAACGGAAACCCACCACGACCCCTACACCATACCCTACGCCGTACCCAACACCTGGCCCATACGCTGGCACTGACACTTTTTTCAGCACGTAGCCAGACCCTCCCACGTTTCCGTACCCTCACGTGTGCCCTAAGCCTTAACGTTCCCTAACCCTAACCCTAGACCGGAATGGACACCCACCGCCGCCCTTACACCATACCCTACGCCGTACCCTACTCCTGGTCCACACCCTGGCACTGACCCGTTCTTCAGCACGTAGCCTGACCCTCCCACGTTTCCGTACCCTCTCCTGTGCCCTAAGCCTTGCCGCTCCCTAACCCTAACCCTAGCCCGGAATGGATCCCCACCACCAGCCTTACACTTTACCCTACGCCGTACCCTACTCCTGGTTCATACACTGGCACTGACCAGTGCTTCAGCATGTAGCCTGACCCGCCCACGATTCCGTACCCTCACATGTGCCCTAAGCCTTGCCTTTCCCTATCCCTAACCCTAGCCCGGAACGGAAACCCACCAGAAACCCTAAACCTTAATGTATGCCGTAGCCTACTCCTGACCCGTACGCTGGCAGTGACCATTGCGTCAGCACATAGCCTGCCTCTGCCACGTTTCCATACCCTCACCTGTGCACTAAGCCTTGCCGTTCCCTAACCCTAACCTGGAACGGAAAACCAACACCAGCCCTACACCTTACCCTACACCATACCATACTCCTGGACCGTACGCTGTCACTGACACGTGCGTCAGCACGTAGACTGACCCTCCCACGTTTCCGTACCCTCACCTGTGCCCTAAGACTTGCCTTTCCCTAACCCTAACCCTAGCCCATAACGGAAACCCACCACCAGCCCTACACCTTACCCTACGCCGTACCCTAATCCTGCCCCGTACGCTGACACTGACCCGTGCGTCAGCACGTAGCCTGCCACTCCTACGTTTCCGTACCCTCACCTGTGTCCTAAGCCATGCCATTCCCTAACCCTAACCCTAGCCCGGAACATAAACCCACCACCAGCCCTAGACCTTAAACTACGCCGTACCCTACTCCTGGCCCCTACACTGGCACTGACATGTGCGTCAGCTCGTAGCCTGCCTCTCCCACGTTTCCGTACCCTCACCTGTGTCCTAAGCCTTGCCGTTCCCTAACCCTAACCCAAGCCTGGAACGGAAACCCACCACCAGCCCTAAACCTTACGTTACGACGTGCCCTATTCCTGGCCCGTACGCTGGCACAGACACGTGCGTCAACACGTAGCCTGCCACTCCCACGTTTCTGTACGTTCACCTGTGCCCTAAGCCTTGCTGTTCCCTCACCCTAACCCTAGCCCGGAACGGAAAACCACCACCAGCCCTAAACCTTACCCTACGCCATACCCTACTCCTGGACCGTACGCTGGCACTAACCCGTGCGTCAGCACGTAGCCTGATCCTCCCACGATTCCATACGTTCACCTGTACCCTAAGCCTTGCCGTTCCCTAACCCTAACCCTAGCCCGGAATGGTATCTCACAACCAGCCCTACTCATTACCCTACGCCGTACCCTATTCCTGGCCCGTACGCTGGCACTGACGCATGCGTCAGCACCTAGCCTGACCTTCCCACGTTTCCGTACCCTCACCTGTTCCCTAAGCTTTGTCATTCCCTAACCCTAACACTAGCACGGAACGGAAACCCACCACCAGCCCTACACATTAGCCTACGCCGTAGCCTAATCCTGGCCCGTACATTGGCACTGACCCGTGCGTAAGAACGTAGCCTGACCATCCCACGTTTCCGTACCCTCAGCTGTGCCCTAAGCCTTGCCGTTCCCTAACCGTAAACCAAGCCCGGAATGGAAACCCACCACCCGACTTACACCTTACCCTACGCAGTACACTACTCCTGGCCCTTACGGTGGGACTGACACGTGCGTGAGCACGTAGCCTGACCCACCCACGACCCTCCCAATACAGAAATGGGAAGAAGATCTCAAGAGACGTTTCTTCAAAGAAGACACAGATATGACCAAGACGCACAAGAAAAGCTGCTCAACATCACTAATTATTAGAGAAATGCAAATCAAAACTACAATGAGGTATCACCTCATAACTGTTAGAATCGGCATCATCAGAAAACCTACAAACAACAAATTCTGGGGAGGGTGTGGACAAAAGGAGCCCTCTTCCACTATTGGTGGGAATGTAAATTGATACAGTCATTACGGAGAACAGAATGGAGTTTCCTTAAAAAAACTAGAAATAGAATTACCATCTGATCCAGCAATCCCACTTCTGGGCATATACCCAAAGAAAACCATAAATCAAAAAGGCACATTCACCACAATGTTCATTGCAGCACTATTTACAATAGCCAGGTAATGGAAGCAAACTAAATGCCCACAGACAGATGAATGGATAAAGATGGGGTACATATATAAAATGGAATATTACTCGGCCATAAAAAGAAATGAAACTGGGTCATTTGTAGAGATATGGATGGATCTAGTGACTGTCATACAGAATGAAGTAAGTCAGAAAGAGGAAAACAAATATTGTATATTAATGCATATAGGTGGATCCTAAAAACTGGTACAGATGAACTGGTTTGCAGGGAAGAAATAGAGACAGAGGTAGAGAACAAACGTATGGACACCAAGTGTGGTAAGCCATGGTGTGGTGGTGGTGGGATGAGTTGGGAGATTGGGATTGACCTGCATACATGTATATACATAAAATACTTAACTAATAATAACCTGCTGTATAAAAAAATAAATAAAATTAAATTTCAAAATTTTCAAAAATAAAATTTAAATATAATACAGAAAAAAGTTCTTCCCTTCACACAGATGTATTTATAGGAATGAATTATTTCCATGCTTATATCTATAAATACATAAAAGAGGAATAAAATCTAACTTGAACCATAAAAGAAAAAAAAAACTGAACCCACCAGTTATACAGAGGAAAACCCTATCAGGGCACTTGCTCCAGCGGTAAACAATTCTGAAATTGGTCAGAGGTGGGGAATCATCTCCCATACAGCCAGCAACCCACACCTCACGCAAGGAGCGTCTTCATTGCAAAGCTGGGGGATCGTGCCGAGGCATCTCTGAATAAAAGTGAGGTGAGCCCCAGGCCAGCTGCTGCTGAACTGTTCCCACCCTTCCCAGGTAAAACACCTGAATATGTACAAGGGCGTGAAAGACTAGAGGAAGGGTCGTGGAGCCACACCAGCAAGAGCACGCAGGCCAACTTGGTGCCTGCAGGCCAGCCAGGGTGGTCCTGCACCCGGGCGCTCTTCCGGAAGCTTTCCATTGTCCTGCCTGAGATACCCCACCTGTCCCGGCCCCCATTGCTTTTTTCCTTCCTCACCTCTGTCCGGAGAGAAATTCCAGCGGAAGGTATGGGTGACACATCCTCTTCTTTACAGGTGGCAGCCTGGCAACTCCTGCAGAATGGCCAGTAGAACCCCACTCACACCTGGCCAACAACAAAGCTGTGGCCCCTCATTCCCTCCCACCAGCACAGCCCCGAGACTGCTGACGGGGCAGAGAATATGGAGTCAGGAACAGCTTCAGGGGCTATTGCTGCCTGGAGCGCTGTTTATATTGACCTCAACCAGGCACACCTGGGGAGGGCCGGGCGGCAGGGTAAGGCTGCCCAGGTCAGCTAATCCACAACCCTCAGGGAATGACATTGTTGAAAATGGACCTCGCTAAGGCAGAAGAGAAGCCAAGGTAAAAAAGAACACAATGCCATTTGCACCACCGTAGATGAGTCTAGAGGTAATCACGTGACTTGTAGTAAGTCAGAAAGTGAAAGACACATATCATATCATATCACTTATAGGTGTTACCTAAAAATGGATACCAGGGCAGATATTTCCACCGAGAAGGGCAATCAGAGATTCATTAAACAAACTTATGGTTCACCAATGGAAAGGTGAGAGGATTGGTTTCATTACGATATCGGGGTTAAGAGACTTATAGAAACACAGGTGACATATATAATCACCAAAGACCTACGGAATACCGAAAGACTACTCAACATTCTGTCATAATGTACATGGGAAAAGGATCCCAGGAAAAACAGACATGTGTATATGTGTAAAAGAACCACATCTTCCACACCTCCAACAAGCCAAACATTGTAATCAAACTTGCTGTAATAAAAAATAAAAATGAAATTAAAAACACGAACAAGAAGTAGGGAGACAAACTTGAGGGGCTTTCTCCTGGCACATTCCATTCTAAATTCCAATCTAGAACACGACTTCCATTCAGGCTCTGTTGCCCTAATAACCAGAATTGGTAAGGGAGCACTGCTGCCACCTTGTGGCCGTTTCACACAACAGCAGCTTTAATCCCAGCGCTAATGATCAGTTGATAGTCAAAATCATTGCAGGCCTGTAAATGACACCTGCCCTGAAAACAAATCCTGGGGTCACATATCGACCAAAAAATTCCAAGGACGTCCATATTTCAAAACGACCATTTCAAAAGGCATATTTTATGCACATTAGTTTTCTGCTTCTTTTTCTTTCTTTCTTTTTTGGTTAAAAAAACGGGAATGGAAAAAGGCATCCCTCAGAAGGGGCGAAAATAGTTGCAAACGAATCAATGGACAAAGGTTTAATCTCCAATATATATAAACAGCTCATGCAGATTAATATTAAAAAAACAAACAACCCAATACAAAAATGGGCAGAAGATCTAAAGATACGTTTCATCAAAGAAGACACAGAGATGGCCAAGACGCACATGAAAAGCTGCTCAACAGCACTAATTATTAGAGAAATGCAAATCAAAACTACAATGAGGTATCACCTCAAACTGTTAGAATCGGCATCATCAGAAAATCTACAAACAACAAATTCTGGGGAGGGTGTGGACAAAAGGAGCCCTCTTCCACTATTGGTGGGAATGTAAATTGATACAGTCACTATGGAGAACACTATGGAGTTTCGTTAAAAAAAAACTAGAAATAGAATTGCCATCTGAGCCAGCAATCCTCCTTCTGGGCATATACCCAAAGAAAACCATAAATCAAAAAGGCACATTCACCACAATGTTCACTGCAGCGCTATTTACAATAGCCAGGTAATGGAAGCAACCTAAATGCCCAAAGACACAAGAAGGGATAAAGATGTGGTACATGTATAAAATGGAATATTACTCAGCCATAAAACGGAATGAAACTGGGTCATTTGTAGAGACATCGATGGATCTAGAGACTGTCATACAGAATGAAGTAAGTCAGAAAGTGGAAAACAAATATTGTATATTAATGCATATATGTGGAACCTAAAAAGTGGTACAGATAAACTGGTTTGCAGGGAAGAAATAGAGACAGATGTAGAGAACAAACGTATGGACACCAAGTGTGGGAAGCCATGGTGTGGTGGTGGTGGGATGAGTTGGGTGATTGCGATTGACCTGCATACATGTATATTCATAAAATACATAACTAATAATAACCTGCTGTATAAAAAAATAAACAAAATTAAATTTCAAAATTTAAAAAAAGAAAATATAAAAAAAATACACAAAAAAGTTCTTCCCTTCACACAGATGTATTTATAGGAATGAATTATTTCCATGCTTATATCTATAAATACATAAAAGAGGAATAAAATCTAACTTGAACCATAAAAGAAAAAAAAAACCTGAACCCACCAGTTATACAGAGGAAAACCCTATCAGGGCACTTGCTCCAGTGGTAAAGAATTCTGAAATTGGTCAGAGGTGGGGAATCATCTCCCATAGAGCCAGCAACCCACACCCCACGCCTGGAGCGTACTCATTGCAAAGCTGGGGGATCGTGCAGAGGCATCTCTAAATAAAGGTGAGCTGAGCCCCAGGCCAGCTGCTGCTGGACTGTTCCCACCCTTCCCAGGTAAAACACCTGAATATGTACAAGGGCTTGAAAGACTAGAGGAAGGGCTGTGGAGCCACACCAGAAACAGCATGCAGGCCAACTTGGTGCCTGCATGCCAGCCAGTGTGGTCCTGTCCCCGGGCGCTCTTCCGGAAGCTTTCCATTGTCCTGCCTGAGATACCCCACCTGTCCCGGCCCCCACTGCTTTTTTCCTTCCTCACCTCTGTCCGGAGAGAAATTCCAGCGGAAGGTATGGGTGACACCTCCTCTTCTTTCCAGGTGGCAGCCTGGCAACTCCTGCAGAAAGGCCAGCAGAACCCCACTCACACCGAGCCACCAACAAAGCTGTGGCCCCTCATTCCCTCCCACCAGCACAGCCCCGAGACTGCTGACGGGGCAGAGAATATGGAGTCAGGAACAGCTTCAGGGGATATTGCTGCCTGGAGCGCTGTTTATATTGACCTCAACCAGGCACACATGGGGAGGGCTGGGCGGCAGGGTAAGGCTGCCCAGGTCAGCTAATCCACAACACTCAGGGAATCACATTGTTGAAAATGGACCTCGCTAAGGCAGAAGAGAAGCCAAGGAAAAAAAGAACACAATGCCATTTGCACCACCGTAGATGAGTCTAGAGGTAATCACGTGACTTGTAGTAAGTCAGAAAGTGAAAGACACATATCATATCATATCACTTATAGGTGTTACCTAAAAATGGATACCAGGGCAGATATTTCCATGGAGAAGGGCAATCACCGATTCATTAAACAAACTTATGGTTCACCAATGGAAAGGTTTGAGGATTGGTTTCATTACGATATTGGGGTTAACAGACATATACAAACACAGGTGACATATATAATTACCAAATACCTACGGAGTACCAAAAGACTACTCAACATTATCTCATAACGCACATGGGAAAAGGATCCCAGGAAAAACAGACATCTGTATATGTGTAAAAGAACCACATCTTCCACACCTATAACAAGCCAAACATTGTAATCAAACTTGCTGTAATAAAAAATAAAAAATTAAATTAAAAACACGAACAAGAAGTAGGGAGACAAACTTGAGGGGCTTTCTCCTGTCACATTCCATTCTAAATTCCAATCTAGAACACGACTTCCATTGAGGCTCTGTTGCCCTAGTAACCAGAATTGGTAAGGGAGAACTGCTGCCACCTTGTGGCCGTTTCACACAACAGCAGCTTTAATCCCAGCATTCATGGTCAGTTGATATTCAAAATCATTGCAGGCCTGTAAATGACACCTGCCCTGAAAACAAATCCTGGGTTCACATATCGACCAAAAAATTTAAAGGACGTCCATATTTCAAAACGACCGTTTCAAAAGGCATATTTTATGCACATTAGTTTTCTGCTTCTTTTTCTTTCTTTCTTTTTTGGTTAAAAACACGGGAATGGAAAAAGGCATCCCTCAGAAGGGGCGAAAATAGTTGCAAACGAATCAATGGACAAAGGTTTAATCTCCAATATATATAAACAGCTCATGCAGCTTATTAAAAAAACAAACAACCCAAAACAAAAATGGGCAGAAGATCTAAAGAGACGTTTCTTCAAAGAAGACACAGAGATGGCCAAGACGCACATGAAAAGCTGCTCAACAGCACTAATTATTAGAGAAATGCAAATCAAAACTACAATGAGGTATCACCTCACACCTGTTAGAATCGGCATCATCAGAAAATCTACAAACAAATTCTGGGGAGGGTGTGGACAAAAGGAGCCCTCTTCCACTATGGTGGGAATGTAAATTGATACAGTCACTATGGAGAACAGTATGGAGTTTCCTTAAAAGAACTAGAAATAGAAACCTTGACTTTCCCTAACCCTAAACATAGCCCGGAACGGAATCCTACCACCAACCCTACACCTTATCTATGCCGTACACTAATCCTAATCCGTACGCTGGCACTAACCAGTGAGTCAACACGTACCCTGACCCTAACACGTTTCCATACCCTCAGCTGTGCCCTAAAACTTGTCGTTGCCTATCCTTAACCTTAGCCCGGAACGGAAACCTACCATCAGCCCTACACCTTACCCTAAGCTGTACCCTAATCCTAATTCATACATCAACACGTACCCTGACCCTAACACGTTTCCGTACCCTCACCTCTGCCATAAACCTTGCCGTTCCATAACCCTAACCCTAGCCCGGAACGGAAACCTACCACCAACCCTACACCTTACCTTACGCCGTACCCTAATCCTAATTCGTATGCTGACACTAACCTGTGCATCAACACATACCCTGACCCTAACACGTTTCGTACCCTCACCTGTGCCCTAAACTTTGCCGGTCCCTAAACATAACCCTAGACTGGAACGGAAACGTACCACCAACCCTACACCTTACTCTATGCGGTACCCTAATCCTCATGCGTATGCTGACACTAACCCGTGAGTCAACACGTACCCTGAACCTAACACATTTCTGTACCATCACCTGTGCCCAAAACCTTGCAATTCGCTAACCCTAACCCTACAACGGAATGGCAACCTACCGCCCTCCGTACACCTTACCCTACGCCGTACCCTAATCTTAATGCGTATGATGACACTATTCCATGTATCAACATGTATCATGACCCTAACACGTTTCTGTACCGTCACCTGTACTCTAAACCTTGCCGTACCCTAACACTAACCCTAGCCCAGAATGGAAAACTACCACAAACCGTACAGCATACCCTACACGGTACCCTAATCCTAATCCGTACACTGACACTAACCCGTGCGTCAACACGTACACTGACCCTAACACTTTTCCATTCCCTCACCTGTGCCCTAAACCGTGCCGTTGCCTAACCCTAACCCTAGCCCAAAACGGAAACCTACCACCAACCCTACACGTTACTCTACGCCATACCCTAATCATAATCCAAGCGTCAACACGTACCCTGACCCTAACACATTTCCGTACCCTCACCTATGCCCTAAACCTTGCCGTTCCATAACACTAACCCTAGCCTGGAACGGAAACCTACCACCAACCCTAGACCTTAACCTACGAAGGACCATAAACGTACTCCGTACGCTGACACTAACACATGCGTCAACACTTACCCTGACCCTAACACGTTTCCGTACCTTCACCTGTGACCTAAACCTTGCCATTCCCTAACCCTAACCCTAGACCACAATGGAAACCTACCACCAAGCCTACACCTTACCCTTAGCCGTACCCTAATGCTAATCCATATGTCAACACGTACCCTGACACTAACACGTTTCCATACCCTCATCTGTGCCCAAAACCTTGCCGTTCCCTAACACTAACCCTAGCCTGAAACGGAAACCTACCACCAACCATACACTTTACCCTATGCCGCACCATAATCCTCATCTGTACGTTCACACTAACCCGTGCGTCAACACGTACCCTGAGCCTAACACATTTCGATACCCTCACGTGTGCCCTAAACCTTGCCGTTCCCTAACCCTAACCCTAGCCCAGAACGGAAACCCACCACCAGCCCTACACCTTACCCTACGACGTACACTACTCCTGGCCCGTACGCTGGCACTGACCCGTGCGTCAGCACATAGCCTGACTCTCCCACGTTTCCGTACCCGCACTTGTGCCCTAAGACTTGCCGTTCCCTAACCCTAACCCTAGCCCGGAAAGGAAGCCCACCACCAGCCCTACACCTTTCCCTACGCCGTAGCCTACGACTGGCCCATACGCTGGCACTGACACGTGTGTCAGCACGTAGCATGACCCTCCCACGTTTCCATACCCACACCTTTGCCCTAAGCCTTGACATTCCCTAACCCTAACCCTAGCCCGGAAAGGAAACCAACCACCAGCCCTACACCTTAACCTACGTTGTTGCCTACTCCTGGCCTGTACGCTGGCACTGACCCGTGCGTCAGCACATAGCCTGACCCTCCACCATTTCCGTACCCTCAACTGTGCCCTAAATCTTGTCCTTCCCTAACCCTAACCGTAGCCCAGAACAGAAACCCACCACCAGCCCTACAGCTTACCCTACGCCGTAGCCTAATCCTGGCCCGTACGCTGGCACTGATCCGTGCGTCAGCACGTAGCCTGACCTTCCCACGTTCCCGTACCCTCACCTGTGTCCTAAGCCTTGCCGTTCCATAACCCTAACCATAACCCCAAACGGAAACCCACCACCAGCCCTAAACCTTACCCTACGCCGTACCCTACACCTGGCCCGTACGCTGGCACTGATCCGTGCGTCAGCATGTAGCCTAACCCTCCCACTTTTCCTTACCCTCACCTGTTCCCTAAGCCTTGCCGATCCCTAACTCTAACCCTAGCCCGGAACGGAAACCCACCACCAGCCCTACACCCTACCCTACGTCGTAGCCTACTGCTGGCCCGTAAGCTGGCACTCTCCCATGTGTCAGCCCGTAGCCTGCCTCTCCCACGTTTCCGTACCCTCACCTGTGCCCTAAGCCTTGCAGTTCCCTACCTCTAACCCTAGCCCGGAACGGAAACCACCACCAGCCCTACACGTTACGCTATGCCGCACCCTACTCCTGGCCCGTACGCTGGCACTGACCCATTGTTCAGCACGTATCCTGACCCTCCCACGTTTCCGTACCCTCACCTGTGTCCTAAGCCTTAACGTTCCCTAACCCTAACCCTAGACCGGAATGGACACCCACCACCGCCCTTACACCATACCCAACGCTGTACCCTACTCCTGGTCCACACCCTGGCACTGACCCGTTCTTCAGCATGTAGCCTGACCCTCCCACGTTTCCGTACCCTCACCTGTGCCCTAAGCCTTGCCGCTCCCTAACCCTAACACTAGCCCGGAATGGACACCCACCACCAGCCTTACACTTTACCCTACGCCGTACCCTACTCCTGGTCCATACCCTGGCATTGAACCGTGCTTCAGCATGTAGCCTAACCCTCCCACGTTTCCGTACCCTCACCTGTGCCCTAAGCCTTGCCTTTCCCTATCCCTAACCCTAGCCCGGAACGGAAACCCACCACAAAACCTAAACCTTAACGTACGCCGTAGACTACTCCTGACCCGTACGCTGGCAGTGACCCTTGCGTCAGCACATAGCCTGCCTCTGCCACGTTTCCATACCCTCACCTGTGCACTAAGCCTTGCCGTTCCCTAACTCTAACCTGGAACGGAAACCCACAACCAGCCCTACACCTTACCCAATGCCGTACCCGAATCCTGGCGCGTACGCTGGCAAGGACCCGTGCGTCATCACGTAGCCTGACCCTCCCACGTTGCCTTAAACGACTCCTGGCCCGTATGCTGGCACTAACCCGTGCGTCAGCACGTAGCCTGACCCTCCCACTTTTCCGAACCCTCACCTGTGCCCTAAGCCTTGCCGTTCCGTAACCCTAACCCTAGCCCGGAACGGAAACCCACCACCAGCCCTAAACCTTACCCTACGCCGTACCATACTCCTGGCCCGTACGCTGGCACTGACCCGTGCGTCAGCATGTAACCTGACCCTCCCACTTTTCCTTACCCTCACCTGTTCCCTAAGCCTTACCGATCCCTAACTCTAACCTTAGCCCGGAACGGAAACCCACCACCAGCCCTACACCCTACCCTACGTCGTAGCCTACTGCTGGCCCGTAAGCTGACACTCTCCCATGTGTCAGCCCGTAGCCTGCCTCTCCCACGTTTCCGTACCCTCACCTGTGCCCTAAGCCTTGCCGCTCCCTAACCGTAACCCTAGCCCGGAATGGACACCCACCACCAACCTTACACTTTACCCTACGCCGTACCATACACCTGGTCCATACCCTGGAACTAACCCTTGATTCAGCATGTAGCCTGACCCTCCGACGTTTCCATACCCTCACCTGTGCCCTAAGCCTTGCCATTCCCTAACCCTAACCCTAGCCCGGAACGGAAACCCACCAGCAGCCCTACACCTTACCCTATGCCGTATCCTACTCCTGGCCCGTACACTGGCACTGACCCGTGCGTCAGCACGGAGCCTGACCCTCCCACGTTTCCGTACCTTCACCTGTGCCCTAAGACTTCCCGTTCCCTAACCCTAACACTAGCCCGGAACAGAGACCCACCACCAGCCCTACACCTTACCCTACGTCGAAGCCTACTCCTGGCCAGAAGCTGACACTGACACGTGCGTGAGCACGTAGCCTGACCCTCCCACTTTTCCGTACCCTCACCTGTGCCCTAAGCCTTGCCGTTCACTAATCCTAACCCTAGCACAGAAGGGAAACCCACCACCGGGCCTACACCATACCCTACACCGAAGCCTACACCTGGGTGTACGCTGTCATTGACGAATGTGTCAGCACGTAGTCTGACACTCCCACGTTTTCATAACCTCACCTGTGCCCTAAGCCTTGTGGTTCCCTACCCCTAACCCTAGCCCGGAACGGAATCCCACGACCACCCCTACAGCATACCCTACGCCGTACCCAACTCCTGGCCCGTACGGTGGCACTGACCTGTGTGTCAGCAAGTAGCCTGCCTCTCACACGTTTCCGTACCCTCACCTGTGCCCTATGCCTTACCGTTACCTAACCCTAACCCTAGCCCGGAAAGGAAACCCACCACCAGCCCTACACCTTACCGTACGCCGTAGCCTACGCCGGGCCCATATGCTGGCACTGACCCGTGTGTCAGCACGTAGCATGACCCTCGCACGTTTCCATACCCTCACCTGTGCCCTATGCCTTGCCATTCCCTAACCCTAACCCTAGCCGGGAAAGGAAACCAACCAACAGCCCTACACCTTACCCTACACTGTTGCCTACTCCTGGCCTGTACGCTGGCACTGACCCGTGCGTCAGCACATATCCTGACCCTCCCCCGTTTCCGTACCCTCACCTGTGCCCTAAGGCTTGTCGTGCCCTAACCCTAACCCTAGCCCAGAACAGAAACCCACCACCAGCCCTACACCTTACCCTACGCCGTAGACTAATCCTGGCCCGTACGCTGGCACTGATCTGTGCGTCAGCACGTAGCCTGACCCTCCCACCTTCCCGTACCCTCACCTGTGTCCTAAGCCTTGCCATTCCATAACCCTAACCATAACCCCGAACGGAAACATACCACCAGCCCTACACCTTACTCTACGCCATAGCCCACTCCTGGCCCATACGCTGGCAATGACCTGTGCGTCAGCACGTAGCCTTCCCCTCCCACGTTTCCGTATCCTCACCCGAACCCTAAGCCTTGTCATTCCCTAAACCTAACCTTAGCCCGGAAAGGAAACCCACCCCCAGCCCTACACCTTACGCTACGCCGTACCGTACTCCTGGCCCGTACGCTGCCACTGATCCATGCGTCAGAACATAGCCTGAAACTCCCACGTTTCCGTACCCTCACCTGTGCCTTATGCCTTGCCGTTCCCTAACCCTAACGCTAGCCCGGAATGGTAACCCACCACCAGCCCTACACCTTACCCTACGCCGTACCCTACTCTTGGCCTATACGCTGGCACTGACCCGTGCGTCAGCACGTAGCCTGACCCACCCACGTATCCGTACCCTCACCTGTGCCCTAAGCCTTGCCGTTCCGTAACCCTAACCCTAGCCCGGAACGGGAAACCACAGCCAGCCCGACACCTTACCCTACGCCGTACACGACTTCTGGCCAGTATGCTGGCACTGACCCATGCGTCAGCGCATAGCCTGACCCTCCCACGTTTCTGTACCCTCACCTGTGCCCTAAGCCTTGCCATTCCCTAACACTAACCCTAGCCCGGAACGGAAACCCACCACCAGCCCTACACCTTACCCTACGCCGTACGCTAATCCTGCCCCATACGCTAGCACTGACCCGTGCCTCAGCACATAGCCTACCACTCCCACGTTTCCGCACCCTCACCAGTGCCCTAAGCCTTGCCGTTCCCTAACCCTAACCCTAGCCCAGACCGGAAACACACCACCAGCCCTACAGCTTACCCTACGCCGTACCCTACTACTTGCCCGTACGCTGGCACTGACCCATGCGTCAGCACGTAGCCTACCTCTCCCAACTTTCTGTACCCTCACCTGTGCCCTTAGCCTTGCCGTTCCCTAACCCTATACCAAAACGGAAACCCACCACCAGCACTACACCTTACCCTACGCAGTAACTTACTCCTGGCCCGTACGCTGGAACTGACCCGTGCGTCAGCATGGAGCCTGACCCTCCCACGTTTCCGTACCCTCAACTGTGCCTTAAGCCTTCCCGATCCCTAACCCTAACCCTAGCCCAGAACGGAGACCCACCACCAGCCCTACACCTTACCGTACGTCGAAGCCTACTCCTGCCCGGAAGCTGACACTGACACGTGCGTGAGCACGTACCCTGACCCTCCCACTTTTCCGTACCCTCACCTGTGCCCTAAGCCTTGCCATTCGCTAACCCTTACCCTGGCCTGGAACGGAAACCCACCACCGGGCCTACACCTTACCCTACGCCGAAGCCTACACCTGGGTGTACGCTGTCATTGACCCGGGCATCAGCACATAGTCTGACCCTCCCACGTTTATGTAACCTCACCTGTGCCCTAAGTCTTGCGGTTCCCTACCCCTAACCCTTGCCTGGAACGGAAACCCACCACGACCCCTACATCATACCCTACGCCGTACCCAACACCTGGCCCATACGCTGGCACTGACACTTTTTTCAGCACGTAGCCAGACCCTCCCACGTTTCCGTACCCTCACGTGTGCCCTAAGCCTTAACGTTCCCTAACCCTAACCCTAGACCGGAATGGACACCCACCGCCGCCCTTACACCATACCCTACGCCGTACCCTACTCCTGGTCCACACCCTGGCACTGACCCGTTCTTCAGCACGTAGCCTGACCCTCCCACGTTTCCGTACCCTCTCCTGTGCCCTAAGCATTGCCGCTCCCTAACCCTAACCCTAGCCCGGAATGGATCCCCACCACCAGCCTTACACTTTACCCTACGCCGTACCCTACTCCTGTTTCATACACTGGCACTGACCAGTGCTTCAGCATGTAGCCGGACCCGCCCACGTTTCCGTACCCTCACATGTGCCCTAAGCCTTGCCTTTCCCTATCCCTAACCCTAGCCCGGAACGGAAACCCACCAGAAACCCTAAACCTTAATGTATGCCGTAGCCTACTCCTGACCCGTATGCTGGCAGTGACCATTGCGTCAGCACATAGCCTGCCTCTGCCACGTTTCCATACCCTCACCTGTGCACTAAGCCTTGCCGTTCCCTAACCCTAACCTGGAACGGAAAACCAACACCAGCCCTACACCTTACCCTACACCGTACCATACTCCAGGACCGTACGCTGTCACTGACACGTGCGTCAGCACGTAGACTGACCCTCCCACGTTTCCGTACCCTCACCTGTGCCCTAAGACTTGCCGTTCCCTAACCCTAACCCTAGCCCATAACGGAAACCCACCACCAGCCCTACACCTTACCCTACGCCGTACCCTAATCCTGCCCCGTACGCTGGCACTGACCGGTGCGTCAGCACGTAGCCTGCCACTCCTACGTTTCCGTACCCTCACCTGTGTCCTAAGCCATGCCATTCCCTAACCCTAACCCTAGCCCGGAACATAAACCCACCACCAGCCCTAGACCTTACACTACGCCGTACCCTACTCCTGGCCCCTACACTGGCACTGACATGTGCGTCAGCTCGTAGCCTGCCTCTCCCACGTTTCCGTACCCTCACCTGTGTCCTAAGCCTTGCCGTTCCCTAACCCTAACCCAAGCCTGGAACGGAAACCCACCACCAGCCCTAAACCTTACGTTACGACGTACCCTATTCCTGGCCCGTACGCTGGCACAGACCCGTGCGTCAACACGTAGCCTGCCACTCCCACGTTTCTGTACGTTCACCTGTGCCCTAAGCCTTGCTGTTCCCTCACCCTAACCCTAGCGCTGAACGGAAAACCACCACCAGCCCTAAACCTTACCCTACGCCATTCCCTACTCCTGGACCGTACGCTGGCACTAACCCGTGCGTCAGCACGTAGCCTGACCCTCCCACGATTCCATACGTTCACCTGTACCCTAAGCCTTGCCGTTCCCTAACCCTAACCCTAGCCCGGAATGGTATCTCACAACCAGCCCTACTCATTACCCTACGCCGTACCCTATTCCTGGCCCGTACGCTGGCACTGACGCATGCGTCAGCACCTAGCCTGACCTTCCCACGTTTCCGTACCCTCACCTGTTCCCTAAGCTTTGTCATTCCCTAACCCTAACTCTAGCACGGAACGGAAACCCACCACCAGCCCTACACGTTAGCCTACGCCGTAGCCTAATCCTGGCCCGTACATTGGCACTGACCCGTGCGTAAGAACGTAGCCTGACCATCCCACGTTTCCGTACCCTCAGCTGTGCCCTAAGCCTTGCCGTTCCCTAACCGTAAACCAAGCCCGGAATGGAAACCCACCACCCGACTTACACCTTACCCTACGCAGTACACTACTCCTGGCCCTTACGGTGGCACTGACACGTGCGTGAGCACGTAGCCTGACCCACCCACGACCCTCCCAATACAGAAATGGGAAGAAGATCTCAAGAGACGTTTCTTCAAAGAAGACACAGATATGACCAAGACGCACAAGAAAAGCTGCTCAACATCACTAATTATTAGAGAAATGCAAATCAAAACTACAATGAGGTATCACCTCATAACTGTTAGAATCGGCATCATCAGAAAACCTACAAACAACAAATTCTGGGGAGGGTGTGGACAAAAGGAGCCCTCTTCCACTATTGGTGGGAATGTAAATTGATACAGTCATTACGGAGAACAGAATGGAGTTTCCTTAAAAAAACTAGAAATAGAATTACCATCTGATCCAGCAATCCCACTTCTGGGCATATACCCAAAGAAAACCATAAATCAAAAAGGCACATTCACCACAATGTTCATTGCAGCACTATTTACAATAGCCAGGTAATGGAAGCAAACTAAATGCCCACAGACAGATGAATGGATAAAGATGGGGTACATATATAAAATGGAATATTACTCGGCCATAAAAAGAAATGAAACTGGGTCATTTGTAGAGATATGGATGGATCTAGTGACTGTCATACAGAATGAAGTAAGTCAGAAAGAGGAAAACAAATATTGTATATTAATGCATATAGGTGGATCCTAAAAACTGGTACAGATGAACTGGTTTGCAGGGAAGAAATAGAGACAGAGGTAGAGAACAAACGTATGGACACCAAGTGTGGTAAGCCATGGTGTGGTGGTGGTGGGATGAGTTGGGAGATTGGGATTGACCTGCATACATGTATATACATAAAATACTTAACTAATAATAACCTGCTGTATAAAAAAATAAATAAAATTAAATTTCAAAATTTTCAAAAATAAAATTTAAATATAATACAGAAAAAAGTTCTTCCCTTCACACAGATGTATTTATAGGAATGAATTATTTCCATGCTTATATCTATAAATACATAAAAGAGGAATAAAATCTAACTTGAACCATAAAAGAAAAAAAAAACTGAACCCACCAGTTATACAGAGGAAAACCCTATCAGGGCACTTGATCCAGCGGTAAACAATTCTGAAATTGGTCAGAGGTGGGGAATCATCTCCCATACAGCCAGCAACCCAAACCTCACGCAAGGAGCGTCTTCATTGCAAAGCTGGGGGATCGTGCCGAGGCATCTCTGAATAAAAGTGAGCTGAGCCCCAGAACAGCTGCTGCTGAACTGTTCCCACCCTTCCCAGGTAAAACACCTGAATATGTACAAGGGCGTGAAAGACTAGAGGAAGGGCCGTGGAGCCACACCAGCAAGAGCACGCAGGCCAACTTGGTGCCTGCAGGCCAGCCAGGGTGGTCCTGCCCCCGGGCGCTCTTCCGGAAGCTTTCCATTGTCCTGCCTGAGATACCCCACCTGTCCCGGCCCCCATTGCTTTTTTCCTTCCTCACCTCTGTCCGGAGAGAAATTCCAGCGGATGGTATGGGTGACACATCCTCTTCTTTACAGGTGGCAGACTGGCAACTCCTGCAGAATGGCCAGCAGAACCCCACTCACACCTGGCCACCAAAAAAGCTGTGGCCCCTCATTCCCTCCCACCAGCACAGCCCCGAGACTGATGACGGGGCAGAGAATATGGAGTCAGGCACAGCCTCAGGGGCTATTGCTTCCTGGAGCGCTGTTTATATTGACCTCAACCAGGCACACCTGGGGAAGGCCGGGCGGCAGGGTAAGGCTGCCCATGTCAGCTAATCCACAACACTCAGGGAATCACATTGTTGAAAATGGACCTCGCTAAGGAAGATGAGAAGGCAAGGAAGAAAAGAACACAATGCCATTTGCAACACCGTAGATGAGTCTAGAGGTAATCACGTGACTTGTAGTAAGTCAGAAAGTGAAAGACACATATCATATCATATCACTTATAGGTGTTACCTAAAAATGGATACCATGGCAGATATTTCCACCGAGAAGGGCAATCAGAGATTCATTAAACAAACTTATGGTTCACCAATGGAAAGGTGTGAGGATTGGTTTCATTACGATATCGGGGTTAACAGACTTATACAAACACAGGTGACATATATAATCACCAAAGACCTACGGAATACCAAAAGACTACTCATCATTCTGTCATAACGTACATGGGAAAAGGATCCCAGGAAAAACAGACATGTGTATATGTGTAAAAGAACCACATCTTCCACACCTCCAACAAGCCAAACATTGTAATCAAACTTGCTGTAATAAAAAATAAAAATTAAATTAAAAAAACGAACAAGAAGTAGGGAGACAAACTTGAGGGGCTGTCTCCTGGCACATTCCATTCTAAATTCCAATCTAGAACGTGACTTCCATTGAGGCTCTGTTGCCCTAGTAACCAGAAATGGTAAGGGAGCACTGCTGCCACCTTGTGGCCGTTTCACACAACAGCAGCTTTAATCCCAGCGCTAATGGTCAGTTGATATTCAAAAACATTGCAGGCCTGTAAATGACACCTGCCCTGAAAACAAATCCTTGGGTCACATATCGACCAAAAAATTCAAAGGACGTCCATATTTCAAAACGACCGTTTCAAAAGACATATTTTATGCACATTAGTTTTCTGCTTCTTTTTCTTTCTTTCTTTTTTGGTTAAAAAAACGGGAATGGAAAAAGGCATCCCTCAGAAGGGGCGAAAATAGTTGCAAACGAATCAATGGACAAAGGTTTAATCTCCAATATATATAAACAGCTCATGCAGCTTAATATTAAAAAAACAAACAACCCAATACAAAAATGGGCAGAAGATCTAAAGATACGTTTCTTCAAAGAAGACACAGCGATGGCCAAGACGCACATGAAAAGCTGCTCAACAGCACTAATTATTAGAGAAATGCAAATCAAATCTACAATGAGGTATCACCTCACACCTGTTAGAATCAGCATCATCAGAAAATCTACAAACAACAAATTCTGGGGAGGGTGTGGACAAAAGGAGCCCTCTTCCACTATTGGTGGGAATGTAAATTGATACAGTCACTATGGAGAAAAGTATGGAGTTTCCTTAAAAAAAAACTCGAAATAGAATTACCATCTGATCAAGCAATCCCACATCTGGGCATATACCCAAAGAAAACCATAAATCAAAAAGGCACATTCACCACAAAGTTCATTGCAGCACTATTTACAATAGCCAGGTAATGGAAGCAACCTAAATGCCCACAGACAGATGAATGGATAAAATTGGTGTACATATATAAAATGGAATATTACTCGGCCATAAAAAGGAATGAAACTGGGTCATTTGTAGAGACATCGATGGATGTAGAGACTGTCATACAGAATGAAGTAAGTCAGAAAGAGGAAAACAAATATTGTATATTAATGCATATATGTGGAACCTAAAAACTGGTACAGATGAACTGGTTTGCAGGGAAGAAATAGAGACACAGAGGTAGAGAACAAACGTATGGACACCAAGTGTGGGAAGCCATGGGGTGGTGGTGGTGGGATGATTTGGGAGTTTGAGATTGACCTGTATACATGTATATGCATAAAATACATAACTAATAATAACCCGCTGTATAAAAAAGTAAATAAAATTAAATTTCAAAATTTTAAAATATAAAATTTAAAAATAAAACAGAAAAAAGTTCTTCCCTTCACACAGATGTATTTATAGGAATGAGTTATTTCCATGCTTATATCTATAAATACATAAAAGAGGAGTGAAATCTAACTTGAACCATAAACGAAAAAAAAAACCTGAACCCACCAGTTATACAGAGGAAAACCCTATCAGGGCACTTGCTCCAGTGGTAAACAATTCTGAAATTGGTCAGAGGTGGGGAATCATCTCCCATACAGCCAGCAACCCACACCCCATGCAAGGAGCATCCTCATTGCAAAGCTGGGGGACCGTGCCGGGGCATCTCTGAATAAAGGTGAGCTGAGCCCCAGGCCAGCTGCTGCTGAACTGTTCCCACCGTTCCCAGGTCAAACACCTGAATATGTACAAAGGCTTGAAAGCCTAGAGGAAGGGCCGTGGAGCCACACCAGCGACAGCACGCAGGCCAACTTGGTGACTGCAGGCCAGCCAGGGTGATCCTGGCCCCGGGCGCTCTTCCGGAAGCTTTCCATTGTCCTGCCTGAGATACCCCATTTGTCCTGGCCCCCACTGCTTTTTTCCTTCCTCACCTCTGTCCGGAGAGAAATTCCCGCGGAAGTTATGGGTGTCACAACCTCTTCTTTACAGGTGGCAGCCTGGCAACTCCTGCAGAAAGGCCAGCAGAACCCCTCTCACACAGGGCCACCAACCAAGCTGTGGCCCCTCACTCCCTCCCACCAGCACAGCCCCGAGACTGCTGACGGGGCAGAGAATATGGAGTCAGGAACAGCTTCAGGGGCTATTGCTGCCTGGAGCGCTGTTTATATTGACCTCTACCAGGCAGACCTGGGGAGGGCCGGCCGGCACGGTAAGGCTGCCCAGGTCAGCTAATCCACAACCCTCAGGGAATCACATTGTTGAAAATGGACCTCGCTAAGGCAGAATAGAAGCCAAGGAAAATAAGGACACAATGCCATTTGCAGCACTGTAGATGAGTCTAGAGGTAATCACGTGACTTGTAGTAAGTCAGAAAGTGAAAGACACATATCATATCATATCACTTATAGGTGTTACCTAAAAATGGATACCAGGGCAGATATTTCCACCGAGAAGGGCAATCACAGATTCATTAAACAAACTTATGGTTCACCAATGGAAAGGTGTGAGGATTGGTTTCATTACGATATCGGGGTTAACACACTTATACAAACACAGGTGACATATATAATCACCAAAGACCTACGGAATACCAAAAGACTACTCAACATTCTGTCATAACGTACATGGGAAAAGGATCCCAGGAAAAACAGACATGTGTATATGTGTAAAAGAACCACATCTTCCACACCTCCAACAAGCCAAACATTGTAATCAAACTTGCTGTAATAAAAAATAAAAATTAAATTAAATACACGAACAAGAAGTAGGGAGACAAACTTGCAGGGCTTTCTCCTGGCACATTCCATTCTAAATTCCAATGTAGAACACGACGTCCATTGAGGCTCTGTTGCCCTAGTAACCAGATGTGTTAAGGGAGAACTGCTGCCACCTAGTGGCCGTTTCACACAACAGCAGCTTTAATCCCAGTGCTAAAGGTCAGTTGATATTCAAAATCATTGCAGGCCTGTAAATGACACCTACCCTGAAAACAAATCCTGGGGCCACATATCGACCAAAAAATTTAAAGGACGTCCATATTTCAAAACGACCGTTTCAAAAGGCATATTTTATGCACATTAGTGTTCTGCTTCTTTTTCTTTCTTTCTTTTTTGGTTAAAAACACGGGAATGGAAAAAGTCATCCCTCAGAAGGGGCGAAAATAGTTGCAAACGAATCAATGGACAAAGGTTTAATGTCCAATATATATAAACAGCTCATGCAGGTTAATATTAAAAAAACAAACAACCCAATACAAACATGGGCAGAATATCTAAAGAGACGTTTCTTCAAAAAAGACACAGAGATGGCTAAGACGCACATGAAAAGCTGCTCAAGAGCACTAATTATTAGAGAAATGCAAATCAAAACTACAATGAGGTATCACCTCACACCTGTTAGAATCGGCATCATCAGAAAATCTACAGACAACAAATTCTGGGGAGGGTGTGGACAAAAGGAGCCCTCTTCCACTATTGTTGGGAATGTAAATTGATACAGTCACTATGGAGAACAGTATGGAGTTTCCTTAAAAAACCTACAAATAGAAACCTTGACTTTCCCTAACCCTAACCATAGCCTGGAACGGAAACCTACCACCAACCGTGCACCTTGTCTACGCGGTACACTAATCCTAATCCGTACGCTGGCACTAACCGGTGAGTCAACATGTACCCTGACACTAACACGTTTCCGTACCCTCAGCTGTGCCCCAAACCTTGCCGTTGCCTATCCTTAACCTTAGCCCGGAACAGAAACCTACCATCAGCCCTACACCTTACCCTAAGCCGTACCCTAATCCTAATCCATACGTCAACACGTACCCTGACCCTAACACGTTTCCGTACCCTCACCTCTGCCATAAACCTTGCCGTTCCCTTACCTTAACCCTAGCCCGGAACGGAAAACTACCACCAACCCTACACCTTACCTTACGCCATACCCTAATCCTAATTCGTATGCTGACACTAACCTGTGCATCAACACGTACCCTGACCCTAACACGTTTCGTACCCTCACCTGTGCTCTAAACTTTGCCAGTCCCTAAACATAACCCTAGACTGGAATGGAAACCTACCACCAACCCTACACCTTACTCCAAGCGGTACCCTAATCCTCATGCGTACGCTCACACTAACCCGTGAGTCAACACGTACCCTGAACCTAACACATTTCCGTACCATCACCTGTGCCCTATACCTTGCAATTCGCTATCCCTAACCCTACACCGGAATGTAAACCTACCGCCATCCGTACACCTTACGCTACGCCGTACCCTAATCCTAATGCGTACAATGACACTATTCCATGCATCAACATGCACCATGAACCTAACCGTTTCTGTACCCTCACCTGTGCCCTAAGCCTTGCCGTTCACTAACCCTAACCCTAGCCCTGAACTGAAACCCACCACCAGCCCTACACCATACCCTATGCCGTACCCTACTCCTTGCCTGTATGCTGGCACTGACCCGTGCGTCAGCACGTAGCCTGCCTCTCCCAAGGTTCCGTACCCTCACCTGTGCCCTTAGCCTTGCCGTTCCCTAACCCTAACCCTACCCCGGAACGGAAACCCACCACAAAACCTAAACCTTAACGTACGCCGTATACTACTCCTGACCCGTACGCTGACAGTGACCCTTGCGTCAGCACATAGCCTGCCTCTGCCACGTTTCCATACCCTCACCTGTGCACTAAGCCTTGCCGTTCCCTAACTCTAACCTGGAACGGAAACCCACAACCAGCCCTACACCTTACCCAATGCCGTACCCGAATCCTGGCGCGTACGCTGGCAAAGACCCGTGCGTCATCACGTAGCCTGACCCTCCCACGTTTCCGTACCCTCACCTGTGCCCTAAGCCTTGCCGTTCCCTAACCCTAACCCTACACCTAACCCTACGCCATACCCTACACTTGGCCCATACGCTGGCACTGACCCGTGCGTCAGCACGTAGCCTGACCCTCCCACTTTTCCGTACCATCTTCTGTGCCCTAAGCTTTGCCGTTCCCTAACCCTAAACCTAGCCTGGAACGGAAACCCACCACCAGCCCTAAACTTTACCCTACGCCGTACCCTAATCCTGCCCCGTACGCTGGCACTGACCCGTGCGTCAGCACGTAGCCTGCCACTCCTACGTTTCCGTACCCTCACCTGTGCCCTAATCCTTGCCGTTCCCTAACCCTAACCCGGAACATAAACCCACCACCAGCCCTAAACCTTACCCTACGCTGTACCCTACTCCTGGCCCCTACGCTGGCACTGACCTGTGCGTCAGCACGTAGCCTGCCTCTCCCACGTTTCCATACCCTCACCTGTGTCCTAAGCCTTGCCATTCCCTAACCCTAATCCTAGCCAGGAACGGAAACCCACCACCAGCCCTAAACCTTACGCTACGACTTACCCTAATCCTGGCCCGTACGCTGGCACAGACCCGTGCGTCAACACGTAGCCTGCCACTCCCACGTTTCCGTACGATCACCTGTGCCCTAAGCCTTGCTGTTCCCTCACCCTAACCCTAGCCCGTAACGGAAACCCACCACCAGCCCTAAACCTTACCCTACGCCATACCCTACTCCTGGCCCGTACGCTGGCTCTGACCCATGCGTCAGCACGTAGCCTGACCCTCCCAAGTTTCCTTACGTTCAACTGTGCCCTAAGCCTTGCCGTTCCCTAACCCTAACCCTAGCCCGGAACGGTATCTCACAACCAGCCCTACTCCATAACCTACGCCGTTCCCTATTCCTGGCCCGTACGCTGGCACTGACCCGTGCGTCAGCACATAGCCGGACCCTCCCACGTTTCCGTACCCTCACCTGTGCCCTAAGCCTTGTCATTCCCTAACCCTAAACCTAGCACGGAACAGAAACCCACCACCAGCCCTACACATTAGCCTATGCCGTAGCCTATTCCTGGCCCGTACATTGGCACTGACCCATGCGTAATAATGTAGCCTGACCATCCCACGTTTCTGTACCCTCACCGGGGCCCTAAGCCTTGCCGTTCCCAAACCCTAAACCTAGCCCGGAACGGAAACCACCACCAGACCTACACCTTACCCTACGCAGTACCCTACTCCTGGCCCTTACGCTGGCACTGACACGTGCGGGAGCACATAGCCTTACCCTCCAACCACCCTCCCAATACAGAAATGGTCAGAAGATCTCATGAGACGATCCTTCAAAGAAGACACAGACATGGCCAAGACGCAGATGAAAAGCTGCTCAACATCACTAATTATTAGAGAAATGCAAATCAAAACTACAATGAGGGGGCTTCCCTGGTGGCGCAGTGGTTGAGAGTCCGCCTGCCGATGCAGGGGACACGGGTTCGTGCCCCGGTCCGGGAAGATCCCACATGTCGCGGAGCAGCTGGGCCCGTGAGCCATGGCCACTGAGCCTGCGCGTCCGGAGCCTGTGCTCCGCAACGGGAGAGGCCACAACAGTGAGAGGCCCGCGTACCACAAAAAAAAAAAAAAAAAAAAAAAAAAAACTACAATGAGGTATCACCTCACACATGTTAGAATCGGCATCATCAGAAAACCTACAAACAACAAATTCTGGGGAGGGTGTGGACAAAAGGAGCCCTCTTCCACTATTGGTGGGAATGTAAATTGATACAGTCACTATGGAGAACAGTGTGGAGTTTCCTTAAAAAAACTAGAAATAGAATTACCATCTGATCCAGCAATCGCACTTCTGGGCATATACCCAGAGAAAACCATAAATCAAAAAGGCACATTCACCACAATGTTCACTGCAGCACTATTTACAATAGCCAGGTAAGGGAGCAAACTAAATACCCACAAACAGATGAATGGGTAAAGATGTGGTACATATATAAAATGGAATATTAGTCGGCCATATAAAGGAATGAAACTGGGTCATTTGTAGAGACATCGATGGATCTAGAGACTGTAATACAGAATGAAGTAAGTCAGAAAGAGGAAAACAAATATTGTATATTAATGCATATATGTGGAACCTAAAAAGTGGTACAGATGAACTGGTTTGCAGGGAAGAAATAGAGACACAGGTAGAGAACAAACTTATGGACACCAAGTGTGGGAAGCCATGGGGTGGTAGAGATGGGATGAGTTGGGAGATTGGGATTGGCCTGCATACATGCATATGCATAAAATACATAACTAATAATAACCTGCTGTATAAAAAAATAAAACTAAATTTCAAAATTGTAAAAAATAAAATTTAAAAATGAAAGAGGAAAAAGTACTTCCCTTCACACAGATTTATTTATAGGAATGTATTATTTCCATGCTTATATCTATAAATACATAAAAGAGGTATAAAATCTAACTTGAACCATAAACGAAAAAAAACCTGAACCCACCAGTTATACAGAGGAAAGCCCTATCAGGGAACTTGCTCCAGCGGTAAACAATTCTGAAATTGGTCAGAGGTGGGGAATCATCTCCCATACAGCCAGCAACCCACCCCGCATGCAAGGAGCGTCCTCATTGCAAAGCTGGGGGACGGTGCCGAAGCATCTCTGAATAAAGGTGAGCTGAGCCCCAGGCCAGCTGCAGCTGAACTGTTCCCACCCTTCCCAGGTAAAACACCTGAATATGTACAAGGGCATGAAATCCTAGAGGAAGGGCCGTGGAGCCGCACCAGCGACAGCACACAGGCCAACTTGGTGCCTGCAGGCGAGGCAGGATGGTCCTGACCCCGGGCGCTCTTCTGGAAGCTTTCCATTACCCTGCCTGAGATACCCCTCCTGTCCCGGACCCCACCCCTTTTTTTCCTTCCTTACCTCAGCCCGGAGAGAAATTCCAGTGGAACTTATGGGTGACATATCCTCTTCTTTACAGGTGGCAGCCTGGCAACTCCTGCACAAAGTCCAGCAGAGCCCAACACACACCGGGCCACCCACAAAGCCGTGGCCCCTCACACGCTCCCACCAGCAGAGCCACGAGACTGCTGACGGGGCAGAGAATAGGGAGTCAGGCACAGCTTCAGGGGCTATTGCTGCCTGGAGTGCTGTTTATATTGACCTCAAACAGGCAGACCTGGGGAGGGCCGGCCGGCACGGTAAGGCTGCCCAGGTCAGCTAATCCACAACCCTCAGGGAATCACATTGTTGAAAATGGACCTCGCTAAGGCAGAATAGAAGCCAAGGAAAATAAGGACACAATGCCATTTGCAGCACCGTAGATGAGTCTAGAGGTAATCATGTGACATGTAGTAAGTCAGAAAATGAAAGGCACATATCGTATCATATCACTTATAGGTGTTACCTAAAAATGGATACCAGGGCAGATATTTCCACGGAGAAGGGCAATCACATATTCATTAAACAAACTTATGGTTCACCAATGGAAAGGTGTGAGGATTGGTTTCATTACGATATTGGGGTTAACAGACATACAAACACAGGTGATATATATAATAACCAAAGAGCTACGGAATACAAAGAGAGGAGTACACAACATTCTGTCATAACGTACATGGGAAAAGGATCCCAGGAAGAACAGACATCTGTATATGTGTAAAAGAACCACATCTACCATACCTACAACAAGCCAAACATTGTGATCAAACTTGCTGTAATAAAAAATAAAAAATTAAATTAAAAACACGAACAAGAAGTAGTGAGACAAACTTGAGGGGCTTTTTCCTGTCACATTCTGTTCTAAATTCCAATCTAGAAGGCGACTTCCATTGAGGCTCTGTTGCCCTAGTAACCAGATATGAAAGAGAGAACTGCTGCCACCTTGTGGCCGTTTCACACAACAGCAGCTTTAATCCCAGCGCTAAAGGTCAGTTGATATTCAAAATCATTGCAGGCCTGTAAATGACACCTGCCCTGAAAATAAATACTGGGGTCACATATCGACCAAAAATTCAAAGGACGTCCATATTTCAAAACGACCGTTTCAAAAGCCATATTTTACGCACATTAGTGTTCTGCTTCTTTGTCTTTCTCTCTTTTTTGGTTAAAAAAACGGGAATGGAAAAAGGCATCCCTCAGAAAGGGCGAAAATCGTTGCAAACGAATCAATGGACAAAGGTTTACTCTCCAATATATATAAAAAGCTCATGCGGCTTAATATTAAAAAAAACAAACAACCCAATACAAAAATGGGCAGAAGATCTAAAGAGACGTTTCTTCAAAGAAGACACAGAGATGGCCAAGACGCACAAGAAAAGCTGCTCAAGAGCACTAATTATTAGAGAAATGCAAATCAAAACTACAATGAGGTATCACCTCACACCTGCGAGAATCGGCATCATCAGAAAATCTACAAACAACAAATTCTGGGGAGGGTGTGGACAAAAGGAGCCCTCTTCCACTATTGGTGGGAATGTAAATTAATACAGTCACTATGGAGAACACTATGGAGTTTCCTTAAAAAAACTAGAAATAGAATTACCATCTGATCCAGCAATCCCACTTATGGGCATATACCCAGAGAAAACCATAAATCAAAAAGGCACATTCACCACAATGTTCATTGCAGCACTATTTACAATAGCCAGGTAATGGAAGCAACCTAAATGCCCACAGACAGATGAATGGGTAAAGATGTGGTACATGTATAAAATGGAATATTACTCAGCCATAAAAAGAAATGAAACTGGGTCATTTGTAGAGACATCGATGGATCTAGAGAGTGTCATACAGAATGAAGTAAGTCAGAAAGAGGACAAATATTGTATATTAATGCATATATGTGGAACCTAAAAACTGGTACAGATGAACTGGTTTGCAGGGAAGAAATAGAGACACAGATGTAGAGAGCAAACGTATGGACACCAAGAGTGGGAAGCCATGGTGTGGTGGTGGTGGGATGAGTTGGGAGATTGGGATGGACCTGAATACATATATATGCATAAAATACATAACTGATAATAACCTGCTCTATAAAAAAGTAAATAAAATTAAATTTCAAAATTTTCAAAAATAAAATTTAAAAATAATACAGAAAAGAGTTCTTCCCTTCACACAGATGTATTTATAGGAATGAATTATTTCCATGCTTATATCTATAAATAATAACAGAGGAATAAATCTAACTTGAATCATAAAAGAAAAAAAAAACTGAACCCACCAGTTATACAGAGGAAAACCCTATCAGGGCACTTGCTCCAAGTGCAAACAATTCTGAAATTGGTCAGAGGTGGGGAATCATCTCCCATACAGCCAGCAACCCACACCCCACGCAAGGAGCGTCCTCATTGCAAAGCTGGGGGACCGTGCCGAGGCATCTCTGAATAAAGGTGAGCTGAGCCCCAGGCCAGCTGCTGCTGAACTGTTCCCACCCTTTCCAGGTAAAAAACCTGAATATGTACAAGGGCTTGAAAGACTAGAGGAAGGGCCGTGGAGCCACACCAGCAACAGCACGCAGGCCAACTTGGGGCCTGCAAGCCAGCCAGGGTGGTCCTGCCCCCGGGCATCTTCCGGAAGCTTTCCATTGTCCTGCCTGAGATACCCCACCTGTCCCGGCCCCCACTGCTTTTTTCCTTCCTCACCTCGGTCCGGAGAGAAATTCCAGCGGAAAGTATGGGTGACACATCCTCTTCTTTACAGGTGGCAGCCTGGCAACTCCTGCAGAAAGGCCAGCAGAACCCCACTCACACCGGGCCACCAACAAAGCTGTGGCCCCTCACTCCCTCCCAACAGCACAGCCCCGAGACTGCTCATGGGGCAGAGAATATGGAGGCAGGCACAGTTTCAGGGGCTATTGCTGCCTGGAGCACTGTTTATATTGACCTCAACCAGGCACACCTGGGGAGGGCCGGCCGGCAGGATAAGGCTGCCCAGGTCAGCTAATCCACAACCCTCAGGGAAACACAGTGTTGAAAATGGACCTCACTAAAGCAGAATAGAAGCCAAGGAAAAAAAGGACACAATGCCATTTGCAGCACCGTAGATGAGTCTAGAGGTTATCACGTGACTTGTAGTAAGTCAGAAAGTGAAAGACACATATCGTATCATATCACTTATAGGTGTTACCTAAAAATGGAAAACAGGGCAGATATTTTCACGGAGAAGGGCAATCACAGATTCATTAAACAACTTATGGTTCACCAATGGAAAGGTGTGAGGATTGGTTTCATTACGATATTGGGGTTAACAGACATATACAAACACAGGTGATATATATAATCACCTAAGACCTACGGAATACAAAGAGAAGACTACTCAATATTCTGTCATAACGTACATGGGAAAAGGATCCCAGGAAGAACAGACATCTGTATATGTGTCAAAGAACCACATCTTCCACACCTACAACAAGCCAAACATTGTAATCAAACTTGCTGTAATAAAAAATAAAAAATTAAATTAAAAACACGAACAAGAAGTAGTGAGACAAACATGAGGGGCTTTCTCCTGGCACATTCCATTCTAAATTCCAATCTAGAACATGACTTCCATTGAGGCTCTGATGCACTAATAACCAGGTTTGAAAGAGAGAACTGCTGCCACCTTGTGGCCGTTTCACACAACAGCAGCTTTAATCCCAGCGCTAAATGTCAGTTGATATTCAAAATCATTGCAGGCCTGTAAATGACACCTGCCCTGAAAACAAATCCTGCGGTCACATATCGACCAAAAAATTTAAAGGACGTCCATATTTCAAAACGACCATTTCAACAGATATATTTTATGCATATTAGTGTTCTGCTTCTTTTTCTTTCTTTTTTGGTTAAAAAAACGGGAATGGAAAAAGGCATCCCTCAGAATGGGCGAAAATAGTTGCAAATGAATCAATGGACAAAGGTTTAATCTCCAATATATATAAACAGCTCATGCAGCTTAATATTAAAAAAACAAACAACCCAATACAAAAATGGGCAGAATATCTAAAGAGACGTTTCTTCAAAGAAGACACAGAGATGGCTAAGACGCACATGAAAAGCTGCTCAACAGCACTAAGTATTAGAGATATGCAAATCAAAACTATAATGAGGTATCACCTCACACCTGTTAGAATCGGCATCATCAGAAAATCTACAAACAACAAATTCTGGGGAGGGTGCGGACAAAAGGAGCCGTCTTCCTCTATGGTGGGAATGTAAATTGATACAGTCACTATGGAGAATAGTATGGAGTTTCCTTAAAAAAACTAGAAATAGAAACCTTGACTTTCCCTAACCCTAACCATAGCCCGGAACGGAAACCTACCACCAACCCTACACCTTATCTATGCCGTACACTAATCTTAATCCGTACGCTGGCACTAACCGGTGAGTCAACACGTACCCTGACCCTAACACGTTTCCGTACCCTCAGCTGTGCCCTAAACCTTGCCGTTGCCTATCCTTTACCTTAGCCCGGAATAGAAACCTACCATCAGCCCTACACCTTACCCTAAGCCGTACCCTAATCCTAAACCATACGTCAACACGTAACCTTACCCTAACACGTTTCCGTACCCTCAACTCTGCCATAAACCTTGCCGTTCCCTAACCCTAACCCTAGCCCAGAACAGAAACCTACCACCAACCCTACACCTTACCTTACGCCGTACCCTAATCCTAATTCGTATGCTGACACTAACTTGTGCATCAACACGTACCCTGACCCTAACACGTTTCGTACCCTCACCTGTGCCCTAAACTTTGCCGGTCCCTAAACATAACCCTAGACTGGAACGGAAAGGTACCACCAACCCTACACCTTACTCTATGCGGTACCCTAATCCTCCTACGTACGCTGACACTAAACCGTGAGTCAACACGTACCCTAAACCTAACACATTTCCGTACCATCACCTGTGCCCAAAACCTTGCAATTCGCTCACCCTAACCCTACAGTGGAATGGAAACCTACCGCCATCCGTACACCTTACCCTACGCCGTACCCTAATCCTAATGCGTACGATGACACTATTCCATGCATCAACAAGTACCATGACCCTAACACGTTTCTGTACCCTCACCTGTGCCCTAAACCTTGCCGTACCCTAACACTAACCCTAGCCCAGAATGGAAAACTACCACAAACCGTACAGCATACCCTACACGGTACCCTAATCCTAATTCGTACACTGACACTAACCCGTGCGTCAACACGTACACTGACCCTAACACTTTTCCGTACCCTCACCTGTGCCCTAAACCATGTCGTTGCCTAACCCTAACCCTAGCCCAAAACGGAAACCTACCACCTACCCTACACGTTACTCTACGCCATACCCTAATCATAATCCGAGCGTCAACACGTACCATGACCCTAACACATTTCCGTACCCACACCTATGCCCTAAACCTTGCCTTTCCATAACACTAACCCTAGCCTGGAACGGAAACCTACCACCAACCCTAGACTTTAACCTACGAAGGACCATAAACCTACTCCGTACGCTGACACTAACCCATGCGTCAACACTTACCCTGACCCTAACACGTTTCCGTACCTTCACCTGTGACCTAAACCTTGCCATTCCCTAACCCTAACCCTAGCCCACAACGGAAACCTACCACCAAACCTACACCTTACCCTAAGCCGTACCCTAATGCTAATCCATATGTCAACACGTACCCTGACACTAACACGTTTCCATACCCTCATCTGGGCCCAATACCTTGCCGTTCCCTAACACTAACCCTAGCCTGGAACGGAAACCTACCACAAACCATACACCTTACCCTATGCCGCACCATAATCCTCATCTGTACGTTCACACTAACCCGTGCGTCAACACGTACCCTGAGCCTAACACGTTTCAATACCCTCACGTGTGCCCTAAACCTTGTCATTCCCTAACCCTAACCCAAACCCGGAACGGAAACCTACCACCAACACAACACCTTACCCTAAGCCATACCGTAATCCTAATCTGTACGTCTACATATACCCTGACCCTAAAACGTTTCCGTACCCTCACCTGTGCCCTAAACATTGCCATTCCCTAACCCTAACCCTAGCACGGAACGGAAACCTACCACCAACCCTACACATTACCCTACGCCGTACCCTAATCCTAATCCATACGCTGACACTAACTCGTGTTTCAACACGTACCTTGACTGTAACAAGTTTCTGTAAGCTCACCTGTGCCCAAACTTTGCCAATCCCTAACCCTAACCCTAGCCCGGAAAGGAAACCCACCACCAGCCCAACACATTACCCTACACCGAAGCCTACTCCTGGCCCGTACGCTGGCACTGACCCGTGTGTCAGCATGTAGCCTCACCCTCCGACGTTTCAATACCCTCACCTGTGCCCTAAGCCTTGCCGTTCCCTAACCCTAACCCTAGCCCGGAACGGAAACCCACCACCAGCCCTACACCTTACCCTATGCCGTACCCTACTCCTGGCCCGTACGCTGGCACTGACACGTGCGTCAGCACGGAGCCTGACCCTCCCACGTTTCTGTACACTCACCTTCGCCCTAAACCTTGCCATTCCCTAACCCTAACCCTAGCCTGGAAAGGAAACCAACCACCAGCCCTACACCTTAACCTAAGCCATTGCCTACTCCTGGCCTGTATGCTGGCACTGACCCGTGCGTCACCACGTAGCCTGACCGTCCCCCGTTTCTGTACCCTCACCTGTGCCCTAAGCCTTGCCGTTCCCTAACCCTAACCCTAGCCCGAAACGGAAACCCACCACCAGCCCTACACCTTACCCTACGCCGTACCATACTCCTGGAGCGTACGCTGGAACTGAACCCTGCGTCAGATGCAGCCTGACCCTCCCACATTTCCGTACCCTCACCTGTGCCCTAAGCCTTCCCGTTCCCTAACCCTAACCCTAGCCAGGAACAGAGACCCACCACCAGACCTACACCTTACCCTACGTCGAAGCCTACTCCTGCCCAGAAGCTGACACTGACACGTGCGTGAGCACGTAGCCTGACCCTCCCACTTTTCCGTACCCTCACCTGTGCCCTAAGCCTTGCCGTTCGCTAACACTAACCCTAGCCCAGAACGGAAACCCACCACCGGGCCTACACCTTACCCTACGCCGAAGCCTACACCTGGGCGTACGCTGTCATTGACCCGTGTGTCAGCACGTAGTCTGACACTCCCACGTTTCTGTAACCTCACCTGTGCCCTAAGCCTTGCGATTCCCTACCCCTAACCCTAGCCCGGAACGGAATCCCACGACCACCCCTAGAGCATACCCTACGCCGTACCCAACTCCTGGCCCGTACGGTGGCACTGACCTGTGTGTCAGCACGTAGCCTGCCTCTCACAGGTTTCCGTACCCTCAGCTGTGCCCTAAGCCTTACCGTTCCCTAACCCTAACCCTAGCCCGGAAAGGAAACCCACCACCAGCCCTACACCTTACCGTACGCCGTAGCCTATGCCTGGCCCATATGATGGCACTGACCCGTGTGTCAGCACGTAGCATGACCCTCCCACGTTTCCATACCCTCACCTGTGCCCTATGCCTTGCCATTCCCTAACCCTAACCCTAGCCCGGAAAGGAAACCAACCACCAGCCCTACACCTTACCCTACGCTATTGCCTACTCCTGGCCTGTACGCTGGCACTGACATGTGCGTCAGCACATAGCCTGACCCACCCCCATTTCCGTACCCTCACCTGTGCCCTAAGGCTTGTTGTGCCCTAACCCTAACCCTAGCCCAGAGCAGAAACCCACCACCAGCCCTAAACCATACCCTACGCCGTAGCCTATTCCTGGCCCGTACGCTGGCACTGATCCGTGCGTCAGCACGTAGCCTGACCCTCCCACGTTCCCGTACCCTCACCTCTGTCCTAAGCCTTGCCGTTCCATAACCCTAACCATAACCCCGAACGGAAACCTACCACCAGCCCTACACCTTACTCTACGCCATAGCCCACTCCTGGCCCATACGCTGGCACTGACTTGTGTGTCAGCACGTAGCCTGCCCCTCCCACGTTTCCGTATCCTCACCCGAACCCGAAGCCTTGTAATTCCCTAAACCTAACCTTAGCCCGGAAAGGAAACCCACCACCAGCCCTACACCTTACCCTACGCCGTACCTTACTCCTGGCCCGTACGCTGGCACTGACCCATGCGTAAGAACATAGCCTGAACCTCCCACGTTTCCGTACCCGCACCTGTGCCCTAAGGCTTGTCGTTCTCTAGCCCTAACCCTATCCAGGAACGGAAAACCACCCCGTGCCCTAAACCTTACCCTACACTGTACCCTACTTCTGGCCAGTACACTGGCACTGACCCGTGCGTCAGCATGTAGCCTGACCCTCCCACGTTTCCGTACCCTCACCCGTGCCCTAAGCCTTGCCGTTCCCTAACCCTAACCCTACAACTTACCCTACGCCGTACCCTACTCTTGGCCCGGACGCTGGCACTGACACGTGCGTCAACACGTAGCATGACCCTCCCACGTTTCCGTACCATCTTCTGTGCCCTAAGCTTTGCCATTCCCTAACACTAACCCTAGCCCAGAATGGAAACCCACCACCAGCCCTACACCTTACGCTACGCCGTACCCTAATCCTGCCCCGTACGCTAGCACTGACCCGTGCGTCAGCATGGAGCCTGACACTCCCACGTTTCCATACCCTCACCTGTGCCCTAAGCCTCGCCATTCCCTAACCCTAACCCTAGCCCGGAACGGAGACCCACCATCAGCCCTACCCCTTACCCTTGTCGAAGCCTACTCCTGCCCGGAAGCTGACACTGACACATGCGTGAGCACGTACCCAGACCCTCCCACTTTTCCGTACCCTCACCTGTTCCCTAAGCCTTGCGTTCGCTAACCCTTACCCTGGCCCGGCACGGAAACCCACCACCGGGCCTACACCTTACACTACGCCGAAGACTACACCTGGGCGTACGCTGTCATTGACCCATGCGTCAGCACGTAGTGTGACCCCCCCACGTTTCTGTAACCTCACCTGTGCCCTAAGTCTTGTGGTTCCCTTCCCCTAACAGTTGCCCGGAAAGGAAACCCAGCACCACCCCTACACCATACCCAACGTCATACCAAACTCCTGCCCCGTACGGTGGCACAGACCAGTGTGTCAGCACGTAGCCTGCCTTTCCCACGTTTCCTTACCCTCACCTGTGCCCTAAGCCTCGCAATTCCCTAACACTAACCCTAGCCCAGAACAGAAACCCACCACCAGCCCTACACCTTACCCTACGCCGTACCCTATTCCTGGACCGTACGCTGGCACTGACACGTGATTCAGCATGTAGCCTGACCCACCCACGTTTCCATACCCTCACCTGTGCCCTAAGCATTGCCTTTCCCTAACCCTAACCCTAGCCGGGAACGGAAACCCACCACCAGCCCTACACCTTACCGTACTCCGTACCCTACTCTTGGCCTATACGCAGGCACTGACCCGTGCGTCAGCACGTAGCCTGACCCACCCACGTTTCCGTACCCTCACCTGTGCCCTAAGCCTTGCCGTTCCGTAACCCTAACCCTAGCCCGGAACGGGAAACCACAGCCAGCCCGAAACCTTACCCTATGCCGTAAACGACTCCTGGCCCGTATGCTGGCACTGACCCGTGCGTCAGCACGTAGCCTGACCCTCCCACTTTTCCGAACCCTCACCTGTGCCCTAAGCTTTGCCGTTCCGTAACCCTAACCCTAGCCCGGAACGGAAACCCACCACCAGCCCTAAACCTTACCCTACGCCGTACCATACTCCTGGCCCGTACGCTGGCACTGACCCGTGCATCAGCATGTAGCCTGACCCTCCCACTTTTCCTTACCCTCACCTGTTCCCTAAGCCTTACCGATCCCTAACTCTAACCCTAGCCCGGAACGGAAACCCACCACCAGCCCTACACCCTACCCTACGTCGTAGCCTACTGCTGGCCCGTAAGCTGACACTCTCCCATGTGTCAGCCCGTAGCCTGCCTCTCCCACGTTTCCGTACCCTCACCTGTGCCCTAAGCCTTGCCGCTCCCTAACCCTAACCCTAGCCCGGAATGGACACCCACCACCAGCCTTACACTTTACCCTACGCCGTACCCTACCCCTGGTCCATACCCTGGAACTAACCCTTGATTCAGCATGTAGCCTGACCCTCCGACGTTTCCATACCCTCACCTGTGCCCTAAGCCTTGCCATTCCCTAACCCTAACCCTAGCCTGGAACGGAAACCCACCAACAGCCCTACACCTTACCCTATGCCGTATCCTACTCCTGGCCCATACACTGGAACTGACACGTGCGTCAGCACGGAGCCTGACCCTCCCACGTTTCCGTACCTTCACCTGTGCCCTAAGACTTCCCGTTCCCTAACCCGAACACTAGCCCGGAACAGAGACCCACCACCAGCCCTACACCTTACCCTACGTCGAAGCCTACTCCTGCCCAGAAGCTGACACTGACACGTGCGTGAGCACGTAGCCTGACCCTCCCACTTTTCCGTACCCTCACCTGTGCCCTAAGCCTTGCCGTTCGCTAACCCTAACCCTAGCCCAGAACGGAAACCCACCACCGGGCCTACACCTTACCCTACACCGAAGCCTACACCTGGGCGTACGCTGTCATTGACCCATGTGTCAGCACGTAGTCTGACACTCCCACGTTTCCATAACCTCACCTGTGCCCTAAGCCTTGCGGTTCCCTACCCCTAACCCTAGCCCGGAACGGAATCCCACGACCACCCCTACAGCATACCCTACGCCGTACCCAACTCCTGTCCCGTACGGTGGCACTGACCTGTGTGTCAGCACGTAGCCTGCCTCTCACACGTTTCCGTACCCTCACCTGTGTCCTAAGCCTTACCGTTACCTAACCCTAACCCTAGCCCGGAAAGGAAACCCACCACCAGCCCTACACCTTACCGTACGCCGTAGCCTACGCCGGGCCCATATGCTGGCACTGACCCGTGTGTCAGCACGTAGCATGACCCTCCCACGTTTCCATACCCTCACCTGTGCCCTATGCCTTGCCATTCCCTAACCCTAACCCTAGCCCGGAAAGGAAACCAACCAACCGCCCTACACCTTACCCTACGCTGTTGCCTACTCCTGGCCTGTACGCTGGCACTGACACGTGCGTCAGCACATAGCCTGACCCTCCACCATTTCCGTACCCTCACCTGTGCCCTAAGGATTGTCGTGCCCTAACCCTAACCCTAGACCAGAACAGAAACCCACCACCAGCCCTACACCTTACCCTACGCCGTAGACTAATCCTGGCCCGTACGCTGGCACTGATCCGTGCGTCAGCACGTAGCCTGACCCTCTCACGTTCCCGTACCCTCACCTGTGTCCTAAGCCTTGCCATTCCTTAACCCTAACCATAACCACGAACGGAAACCTACCACCAGCCCTACACCTTACTCTACGCCATAGCCCACTCCTGGCCCATACGCTGGCACTGACCTGTGCGTCAGCACGTAGCCTGCCCCTCCCACGTTTCCGTATCCTCACCCGAACCCTAAGCCTTGTCATTCCCTAAACCTAACCTTAGCCCGGAAAGGAAACCCACCCCCAGCCCTACACCTTACACTACGCCGTACCTTACTCCTGGCCCGTACGCTGGCACTGATCCATGCGTCAGAACATAGCCTGAACCTCCCACGTTTCCGTACCCTCACCTGTGCCTTAAGCCTTGCCGTTCCCTAACCCTAACGCTAGCCCGGAATGGTAACCCTCCACCAGCCCTACACCTTACCCTACGCCGTACGCTAATCCTGCCCCATACGCTAGCACTGACCCGTGCCTCAGCACATAGCCTACCACTCCCACGTTTCCGCACCCTCACCAGTGCCCTAAGCCTTGCCGTTCCCTAACCCTAACCCTAGCCCAGACCGGAAACACACCACCAGCTCTACAGCTTACCCTACGCCGTACCCTACACCTTGCCCATACGCTGGCACTGACCCATGCGTCAGCACGTAGCCTACCTCTCCCAACTTTCTGTACCCTCACCTGTGCCCTTAGCCTTGCCGTTCCCTAACCCTATACCAAAACGGAAACCCACCACCAGCCCTACTCCTTACCCTACGCAGTAACTTACTCCTGGCCCGTACGCTGGAACTGACCCGTGCGTCAGCACGTAGCCTGCCACTCCTACGTTTCCGTACCCTCACCTGTGCCCTAAGCCTTGCCGTTCCGTAACCCTAACCCTAGCCCGGAACATAAACCCACCACCAGCCCTAAACTTTACCCTACGCTGTACCCTACTCCTGGCCCCTACGCTGGCACTGACCTGTGCGTCAGCACGTAGCCTGCCTCTCCCACGTTTCCATACCCTCACCTGTGTCCTAAGCCTTGCCGTTCCCTAACCCTAACCCTAGCCTTGAACGGAACCCCACCACCAGCCCTAAACCTTACGCTACGACGTACCCTAATCCTGGCCCGTACGCTGGCACAGACCCGTGCGTCAACACGTAGCCTGCCACTCCCACGTTTCCGTACGTTCACCTGTGCCCTAAGCCTTGCTGTTCCCTCACCCTAACCCTAGCCCGGAACGGAAACCCACCACCAGCCCTACTCCTTACCCTACGCCGTTCCCTATTCCTGGACCGTACGCTGGCACTGACCCGTGCGTCAGCACATAGCCGGACCCTCCCACGTTTCCGTACCCTCACCTGTGCCCTAAGCCTTGTCATTCCCTAACCCTAACCCTAGCACGGAACGGAAACCCACCACCAGCCCTACACATTAGCCTACGCCGTAGCCTATTCCTGGCCCGTACATTGGCACTGACCCATGCGTAAGAACGTAGCCTGACCATCCCACGTTTCCGTACCCTCACCTGGGCCCTAAGCCTTGCCGTTCCCAAACCCTAAACCTAGCCCAGAACGGAAACCACCACCAGACCTACACCTTACCCTACGCAGTACCCTACTCCTGGCCCTTACGCTGGCACTGACACGTGCGTGAGCACATAGCCTTACCCTCCAAACACCCTCCCAATACAGAAATGGTCAGAAGATCTCATGAGACGATCCTTCAAAGAAGACACAGACATGGCCAAGACGCAGATGAAAAGCTGCTCAACATCACTAATTATTAGAGAAATGCAAATCAAAACTACAATGAGGGGGCTTCCCAGGTGGCACAGTGGTTGAGAGTCCGCCTGCCGACGCATGGGACACGGGTTTGTGCCCCGGACCGGGAAGATCCCACATGTCGCGGAGCAGCTGGGCCCGTGATCCATGGCCACTGAGCCTGCGCGTCCGGAGCCTGTGCTCCGCAATGGGAGAGGCCACAACAGTGAGAGGCCCGCGTACCACTAAAAAAAAAAAAAAAAAAACTACAATGAGGTATCACCTCACACATATTAGAATCGGCATCATCAGAAAACCTACAAACAACAAATTCTGGGGAGGGTGTGGACAAAAGGAGCCCTCTTCCACTATTGGTGGGAATGTAAATTGATACAGTCACTATGGAGAACAGTGTGGAGTTTCCTTAAAAAAACTAGAAATAGAATTACCATCTGATCCAGCAATCGCACTTCTGGGCATATACCCAGAGAAAACCATAAATCAAAAAGGCACATTCACCACAATGTTCATTGCAGCACTATTTACAATAGCCAGGTAAGGGAGCAAACTAAATACCCACAAACAGATGAATGGGTAAAGATGTGGTACATATATAAAATGGAATATTACTCGGCCATAAAAAGGAATGAAACTGGGTCATTTGTAGAGACATCGATGGATCTAGAGACTGTCATACAGAATGAAGTAAGTCAGAAAGAGGAAAACAAATATTGTATATTAATGCATATATGTGGACCCTAATAAGTGGTACAGATGAACTGGTATGCAGGGAAGAAATAGAGTCACAGGTAGAGAACAAACTTATGGACACCAAGTGTGGGAAGCCATGGGGTGGTAGAGGTGGGATGAGTTGGGAGATTGGGATTGGCCTGCATACATGCATATGCATAAAATACATAACTAATAATAACCTGCTGTATAAAAAAATAAAACTAAATTTCTAAATTTTAAAAAATAAAATTTAAAAATAAAAGAGAAAAACGTTCTTCCCTTCACACAGATGTATTTATAGGAATGTATTATTTCCATGCTTATATCTATAAATACATAAAAGAGGTATAAAATCTAACTTGAACCATAAACGAAAAAAAAACCTGAACCCACCAGTTATACAGAGGAAAGCCCTATCAGGGAACTTGCTCCAGCGGTAAACAATTCTGAAATTGGTCAGAGGTGGGGAATCATCTCCCATACAGCCAGCAACCCACCCCGCATGCAAGGAGCGTCCTCATTGCAAAGCTGGGGGACCGTGCTGAGGCATCTCTGAATAAAGGTGAGCTGAGCCCCAGGCCAGCTGCAGCTGAACTGTTCCCACCCTTCCCAGGTAAAACACCTGAATATGTACAAGGGCATGAAATCCTAGAGGAAGGGCCGTGGAGCCACACCAGCGACAGCACACAGGCCAACTTGGTGCCTGCAGGCGAGGCAGGATGGTCCTGACACCGGGCGCTCTTCTGGAAGCTTTCCATTTCCCTGCCTGAGATACCCCTCCTGTCCCGGACCCCACCCCTTTTTTTCCTTCCTTACCTCAGCCCGGAGAGAAATTCCAGTGGAACTTATGGGTGACACATCCTCTTCTTTACAGGTGGCAGCCTGGCAACTCCTGCACAAAGTCCAGCAGAGCCCCACACACACCGGGCCACCCACAAAGCCGTGGCCCCTCACACGCTCCCACCAGCAGAGCCCCGAGACTGCTGACGGGGCAGAGAATAGGGAGTCAGGCACAGATTCAGGGGCTATTGCTGCCTGGAGCGCTATTTATATTGACCTCAACCAGGCAAACCTGGGGAGGGCCGGCCGGCACGGTAAGGCTGCCCAGGTCAGCTAATCCACAACCCTCAGGGAATCACATTGTTGAAAATGGACCTCGCTAAGGCAGAATAGAAGCCAAGGAAAATAAGGACACAATGCCATTTGCAGCACCGTAGATGAGTCTAGAGGTAATCATGTGACATGTAGTAAGTCAGAAAGTGAAAGGCACATATCGTATCATATCACTTATAGGTGTTACCTAAAAATGGATACCAGGGCATATATTTCCACGGAGAAGGGCAATCACATATACATTAAACAAACTTATGGTTCACCAATGGAAAGGTGTGAGGATTGGTTTCATTACGATATTGGGGTTAACAGACATACAAACACAGGTGATATATATAATAACCAAAGAGCCTCGGAATACAAAGAGAGGAGTACACAACATTCTGTCATAACGTACATGGGAAAAGGATCCCAGGAAGAACAGACATCTGTATATGTGTAAAACAACCACATCTACCATACCTACAAGAAGCCAAACCTTGTAATCAAACTTGCTGTAATAAAAAATAAAAAATTAAATTAAAAACACGAACAAGAAGTAGTGAGACAAACTTGAGGGGCTTTTTCCTGTCACATTCTGTTCTGAATTCCAATCAAGAAGGCGACTTCCATTGAGGCTCTGTTGCCCTAGTAACCAGATATGAAAGAGAGATCTGCTGCCACCTTGTGGCCGTTTCACACAACAGCAGCTTTAATCCCAGCGCTAATGGTCAGTTGATATTCAAAATCATTGCAGGCCTGTAAATGACACCTGCCCTGAAAACAAATCCTGGGGTCACATATCTACCAAAAAAGTTAAAGGACGTCCATATTTCAAAACGACCGTTTCAAAAGGCATATTTTATGCAGATTAATGTTCTGCTTCTTTTTCTTTCTTTCTTTTTTGGTTAAAAACACGGGAATGGAAAAAGGCATCCCTCAGAAGGGGCGAAAATAGTTGCAAACGAATCAATGGACAAAGGTTTAATCTCCAATATATATAAACAGCTCATGCAGCTTATTAAAAAAACAAACAACCCAATACAAAAACGGGCAGAAGATCTAAAGAGACGTTTCTTCAAAGAAGACACAGAGATGGCCAAGACGCACATGAAAAGCTGCTCAAGAGCACTAATTATTAGAGAAATGCAAATCAAAACTACAATGAGGTATCACGTCACACCTGTTAGAATCGGCATCATCAGAAAATCTACAAACAACAAATTCTGGGGAGGGTGTGGACAAAAGGAGCCCTCTTCCACTATTGGTGGGAATGTAATTTGATACAGTCACTATGGAGAACAGTATGGAGTTTCCTTTAAAAAACTAGAAATAGAATTACCATCTGACCCAGCAATCCCACTGTTGGGCATATACCCAGAGACAACCATAAATCAAAAAGGCACATTCACCACAAGGTTCATTGCAGCACTATTTACAATAGCCAGGTAATGGAAGCAACCTAAATGCCCACAGACAGATGAATGGATAAAGATGGGGTACATATATAAAATGGAATATTACTCGGCCATATAAAGGAATGAAACTGGGTCATTTGTAGAGACATCGATGGATCTAGAGACTGTCATACAGAATGAAGTAAGTCAGAAAGAGGAAAACAAATATTGTATATTAATGCATATATGTGGAACCTAAAAAATGGTACAGATGAACTGGTTTGCAGGGAAGAAATAGAGACAAAGAGGTAGAGAACAAACGTATGGACACCAAGTCTGGGAAGCCATGGGGTGGTGGTGGTGGGATGAGTTGGGAGTTTGAGATTGACCTGTATACATGTATATGCATAAAATACATAACTAATAATAACCTGCTGTATAAAAAAGTAAATAAAATTAAATTTCAAAATTTTAAAATATAAAATTTAAAAATAAAACAGAAAAAAGTTCTTCCCTTCACACAGATGTATTTATAGGAATGAATTATTTCCATGCTTATATCTATAAATACATAAAAGAGGAATAAAATCTAACTTGAACCATAAATGAAAAAAAACCCTGAACCCACCAGTTATACAGAGCAAAACCCTATCAGGGCACTTGCTACAGCGGTAAACAATTCTGAAATTGGTCAGAGGTGGGGAATCATCTCCCATACAGCCAGCAACCCACACCGCATGCAAGGAGCATCCTCATTGCAAAGCTGGGGGACCGTGCCGAGGCATCTCTGAATAAAGGTGAGCTTAGCCCCAGGCCAGCTGCTGCTGAACTGTTCCCACCCTTCCCAGGTCAAACACCTGAATATGTACAAAGGCTTGAAAGCCTAGAGGAAGGCCCGTGGAGCCACACCAGCGACAGCACGCAGGCCATCTTGGTGACTGCAGGCCAGCCAGGGTGATCCTGGCCCCGGGAGCTCTTCCGGAAGCTTTCCATTGTTCCTGCCTGAGATACCCCATTTGTCCCGGCCCCCACTGCTTTTTTCCTTCCTCACCTCTGTCCGGAGAGAAATTCCAGCGTAAGTTATGGGTGACACATCCTCTTCTTTACAGGTGGCAGCCTGGCAACTCCTGCAGAAAGGCCAGCAGAACCCCACTCACACAGGGCCACCAACAAAGCTGTTGCCCCTCACTCCCTCCCACCAGCACAGCCACGAGACTGCTGACGGGGCAGAGAATATGGAGTCTTGAACAGATTCAGGGGCTATTGCTGCCTGGAGCGCTGTTTATATTGACCTCAACCAGGCAGACCTGCGAAGGGCCGGCCGGCAGGGTAAGGCTGCCCAGGTCAGCTAATCCACAACCCTCAGGGAATCACATTGTTTAAAACGGACCTCGCTAAGTCAGAATAGAAGCCAAGGAAAATAAGGACACAATGCCATTTGCAGCATCGTAGATGGGTCTACAGGTAATCACGTGACTTGTAGTAAGTCAGAAAGTGAAAGACACATATCATATCATAACACTTATAGGTGTTACCTAAAAATGGATACCATGGCAGATATTTCCACGGAGAAGGGCAATCACAGATTCATTAAACAAACTTATGGTTCACCAATGGAAAGGTGTGAGGAGGATTGGTTTCATTACGATATCGGGGTTAACAGACATATACAAACACAGGTGACATATATAATTACCACAGACCTGCAGAATACCAAAAGACTACTCAACATTCTGTCATAACGTACATGGGAAAAGCATCCCAGGAAGAACAGACACCTGTATATGTGTAAAAGAACCACATCTTCCACACTTACACCAAGCCAAACATTGTAATCAAACTTGCTGTAATAAAAAATAAAAAATGAAATTGAAAACACGAACAAGAAGTAGTGAGACAAACTTGAGGGGCTTTCTCCTGGCACATTCCATTCTAAACTCCAATCTAGAACACGACTTCCATTGAGGCTCTGTTGCCCTAGTAACCAGATTAGGTAAGGGAGAACTGCTGCCACCTTGTGGCCCTTTCACACAACAGCAGCTTTAATCCCAGCGCTAATGGTCAGTGGATATTCAAAATCATTGCAGGCCTGTAAATGACACCTGCCCTGAAAACAAATCCTGGGGTCATATATCGACCAAAAAATTCAAAGGACGTCCATATTTCAAAACGACCCTTACAAAAGCCATATTTTACGCACATTAGTTTTCTGCTTCTTTTTCTTTCTTTCTTTTTTGGTTAAAAAAATGGGAATGGAAAAAGGCATCCCTCAGAAGGGGCGAAAATAGTTGCAAACGAATCAATGGACAAAGGCTTAATCTCCAATATATATAAACAGCTCATGCAGCTTAATATTAAAAAAACAAACAACCCAATACAAAAAAGCGCAGAAGATCTAAAGATACGTTTCTTCAAAGAAGACACAGAGATGGCCAAGACGCACATGAAAAGCTGCTCAACAGCACTAATTATTAGAAAATTGCAAATCAAAACTACAATGAGGTATCATCTCACCCCTGTTAGAATCGGCATCATCAGAAAATCTACAAACAACAAATTCTGGGGAGGGTGTGGACAAAAGGAGCCCTCTTGCACTATTGGTGGGAATATAAATTGATACAGTCACTATGGAGAACACTATGGAGTTTCCTTAAAAAAACTTGAAATAGAATTACCATCTGATCCAGTAATCCCACTTCTGGGCATATACCCAAAGAAAACCATAAATTAAAAAGGCACATTCACCACAATGTTCATTGCAGCACTATTTACAATAGCCAGGTAATGAAAGCAAACTAAATGCCCACAGACAGATGAATGGATAAATATGGGGTACATATAAAAAATGGAATATTTCTCAGCCATAAAACGGAATGAAACTGGGTCATTTGTAGAGACATCGATGGATCTAGAGACTGTCATACAGAATGAAGTAAGTCAGAAAGAGGAAAACAAATATTGTATATAAATGCATATATGTGGAACGTAAAAATGGTACAGATGAACTGGTTTGCAGGGAAGAAATAGAGACACAGAGGTAGAGAAGAAACGTATGGACACCAAGTGTGTGAAGCCATGGGGTGGTGGTGTTGGTATGAGTTGGGAGATTGGGATTGGCCTGCATACATGTATATGCATAAAATTCATAACTAATAATAACCTGCTGTATAAAAAAGTAAATAAAATTAAATTTCAAAATTTTAAAAAATAAAATTTAAAAATGAGAAAAAAGATCTCGCCTTCAAACAGATGTATTTATAGGAATGAATTATTTCCATGCTTATATCTATAAATACATAAATGAGGAATAAAATCTAACTTGAACCATAAAAGAAAAAAAAACCTGAACCCACCAGTTATACAGCGGAAAACACTATCAGGGCTCTTGCTCCCGCGGTAAACAATTCTGAAATTGGTCAGAGGTGGGGAATCATCTCCCATAGAAACAGCAACAGAGCCCCCACGCAAGGAGCATCCTCATTGCAAGGCTGGGGGACCGTGCCGAGGCATTTCTGAGTAAACGTGAGCTGAGCCCCAGGCCAGCTGCTGCTGAACTGTTCCCACCATTCCCAGGTAAAACACCTTAATATGTACAAGGGCATGAAAGCATAGAGGAAGGGCCTTGAAGCCACACCAGCGACAGCACGCAGGCCAACTTGGTGCCTGCAGGCCAGCCAGGGTTGTCCTGGCCCCTGGCGCTCTTCCGGAAGCTTTTCATTGTCCTGCCTGACATACCCCACCTGTCCCGGCCCGCACTGCGTTTTCCTTCCTCACCTCTGTCCACTGAGAAATTCCAGCGGAAGGTATGGGTGACACATTCTCTTCTTTACAGTTGGCAGCCTGGCAACTCCTCCAGAAAGGCCAGCAGAACCCCACTCACAACGGGCCCCCAACAAAGCTGTGACCCCTTACTCCCTCCCACCAGCACAGCCCCGAGTCTGCTGACGGGGCAGAGAATATGGAGTCTGGCACAGCTTCAGGGGCTATTGCTGTTTGGAGAGCTGTTTATATTGACCTCCAGCAGGCAGACCTGGGGAGGGCCGGCCAGCAGGGTAAGTCTGCCCAGGTCAGCTAATCCACAACCCTCAGGGAATCACATTGTTGAAAATGGACTTCGCTAAGGCAGAATAGAAGCCAAGGAAAATAAGGACACAATGCCATTTGCAGCACTGTAGATGAGTCTAGAGGTAATCACGTGACTTGTAGTAAGTCAGAAAGTGAAAGACACATATCATATCATATCACTTATAGGTGTTACCTAAAATAGATAGCAGGGCAGTTATTTCCACTGAGAAGGGAAATCACAGGTTCATTAAACAAACTTATGGTTCACCAATGGAAAGGTGTGAGGATTGGTTTCATTATAATATCGGGGTTAACAGACATATACAAACAGAGGTGACATATATAATCACCAAAGACCTATGGAATACCAAGAGAAGACTACTCAACATTCTGTCATAACGTACATGGTAAAGGATCCCAGGAAGAACAGACATCTGTATATGTGTAAAAGAACCACATCTTCCACACCTACAACAAGCCAAACATTGTAATCAAACTTGCTATAATAAAAAATAAAAGAAATAAATTAAAAATACGAACAAGAAGTAGGGAGACAAACTTGAGGGGCTTTCTCCTGGCACATTCCATTCTAAATTCCAAAATAGAACACGACGTCCTTTGAGGCTCTGTTTCCCTGGTAACCAGATGTGTTAAGGGAGAAATGCTGCCACCTTGTGGCCGTTTCACACAACAGCAGCTTTAATCCCAGTGCTAATGGTCAGTTGATATTCAAAATCATTGCAGGCCTGTAAATGACACCTGCCCTGAAAACAAATCCTGGGGTCACATATCGACCAAAAAATTTAAAGGACGTCCATATTTCAAAACGACCGTTTCAAAAGATATTTTTTATGCACATTAGTGTTCTGCTTCTTTTTCTTTCTTTCTTTTTTGGTTAAAAAAACGGGAATGGAAAAAGGCATCCCTCAGAAGGGGCGAAAATAGTTGCAAACGAATCAATGGACAAAGGTTTAATCTCCAATATATATAAACAGCTCATGCAGCTTAATATTAAAAAAACAAACAACCCAATACAAAAATGGGCAGAATATCTAAAGAGACGTTTCTTCAAAGAAGACACAGAGATGGCTAAGACGCACATGAAAAGCTGCTCAACAGCACTAATTATTAGAGATATGCAAATCAAAACTATAATGAGGTATCACCTCACACCTGTTAGAATCGGCATCATCAGAAAATCTACAAACAACAAATTCTGGGGAGGGTGCGGACAAAAGGAGCCGTCTTCCTCTATGGTGGGAATGTAAATTAATACAGTCACTATGGAGAATAGTATGGAGTTTCCTTAAAAAAACTAGAAATAGAAACCTTGACTTTCCCTAACCCTAACCATAGCCCGGAACGGAAACCTACCACCAACCCTACACCTTATCTATGCCGTACACTAATCTTAATCCGTACGCTGGCACTAACCGGTGAGTCAACACGTACCCTGACCCTAACACGTTTCCGTACCCTCAGCTGTGCCCTAAACCTTGCCGTTGCCTATCCTTAACCTTAGCCCGGAATAGAAACCTACCATCAGCCCTACACCTTACCCTAAGCCGTACCCTAATCCTAAACCATACGTCAACACGTACCCTTACCCTAACACGTTTCCCTACCCTCACCTCTGCCATAAACCTTGCCGTTCCCTAACCGTAACCCTAGCCCAGAACGGAAACCTACCACCAACCCTACACATTATCTTATGCCGTACCCTAATCCTAATTCGTATGCTGACACTAACTTGTGCATCAACACGTACGCTGACACTAACACGTTTCGTACCCTCACCTGTGCCCTAAACTTTGCCGGTCCCTAAACATAACCCTAGACTGGAACGGAAACGTACCACCAACCCTACACCTTACTCTATGCGGTACCCTAATCCTCCTACGTGCGCTGACACTAAACCGTGAGTCACCACGTACCCTGAACCTAACACATTTCCGTACCATCACCTGTGCCCAAAACCTTGCAATTCGCTAACCCTAACCCTACAACGGAATGGAAACCTACCGCCCTCCGTACACCTTACCCTACGCCGTACCCTAATCCTAATGCGTACGATGACACTATTCCATGCATCAACATGTACCATGACCCTAACACGTTTCTGTACCCTCACCTGTGCACTAAACCTTGCCGTACCCTAACACTAACCCTAGCCCAGAATGGAAAACTACCACAAACCGTACAGCATACCCTACACGGTACCCTAATCCTAATCCGTACACTGACACTAACCCGTGCGTCAACACGTACACTGACCCTAACACTTTTCCGTACCCTCACCTGTGCCCTAAACCATGCCGTTGCCTAACCCTAACCCTAGCCCAAAACGGAAACCTACCACCAACCCTACACGTTACCCTACGCCATACCCTAATCATAATCCGAGCGTCAACACGTACCATGACCCTAACACATTTCCGTACCCTCACCTATGCCCTAAACCTTGCCTTTCCATAACACTAACCCTAGCCTGGAACGGAAACCTACAAACAGCCCTACACCTTACCCTACACTGTTGCCTACTCCTGGCCTGTACGCTGGCACTGACCCGTGCGTCAGCACATATCCTGACCCTCCCCCGTTTCCGTACCCTCACCTGTGCCCTAAGGCTTGTCGTGCCCTAACCCTAACCCTAGCCCAGAACAGAAACCCACCACCAGCCCTACACCTTACCCTACGCCGTAGACTAATCCTGGCCCGTACGCTGGCACTGATCCGTGCGTCAGCACGTAGCCTGACCCTCCCACCTTCCCGTTCCCTCACCTGTGTCCTAAGCCTTGCCATTCCATAACCCTAACCATAACCCCGAACGGAAACCTACCACCAGCCCTACACCTTACTCTACGCCATAGCCCACTCCTGGCCCATACGCTGGCAATGACCTGTGCGTCAGCACGTAGCCTTCCCCTCCCACGTTTCCGTATCCTCACCCGAACCCTAAGCCTTGTCATTCCCTAAACCTAACCTTAGCCCGGAAAGGAAACCCAACCCCAGCCCTACACCTTACCCTACGCCGTACCGTACTCCTGGCCCGTACGCTGCCACTGATCCATGCGTCAGAACATAGCCTGAACCTCCCATGTTTCCGTACCCTCACCTGTGCCTTATGCCTTGCCGTTCCCTAACCCTAACGCTAGCCCGGAATGGTAACCCACCACCAGCCCTACACCTTACCCTACGCCGTACCCTACTCTTGGCCTGTACGCTGGCACTGACCCGTGCGTCAGCACGTAGCCTGACCCACCCACGTTTCCGTACCCTCACCTGTGCCCTAAGCCTTGCCGTTCCGTAACCCTAACCCTAGCCCGGAACGGGAAACCACAGCCAGCCCGACACCTTACCGTACGCCGTACACGACTTCTGGCCAGTATGCTGGCACTGACCCATGCGTCAGCGCGTAGCCTGACCCTCCCACGTTTCTGTACCCTCACCTGTGCCCTAAGCCTTGCCATTCCCTAACACTAACCCTAGCCCGGAACGGAAACCCACCACCAGCCCTACACCTTACCCTACGCCGTACGCTAATCCTGCCCCATACGCTAGCACTGACCCGTGCCTCAGCACATAGCCTACCACTCCCACGTTTCCGCACCCTCACCAGTGCCCTAAGCCTTGCCGTTCCCTAACCCTAACCCTAGCCCAGACCGGAAACACACCACCAGCCCTACAGCTTACCCTACGCCGTACCCTACTACTTGCCCGTACGCTGGCACTGACCCATGCGTCAGCACGTAGCCTACCTCTCCCAACTTTCTGTACCCTCACCTGTGCCCTTAGCCTTGCCGTTCCCTAACCCTATACCAAAACGGAAACCCACCACCAGCCCTACACCTTACCCTACGCAGTAACTTACTCCTGGCCCGTAAGCTGGAACTGACCCGTGCGTCAGCATGGAGCCTGACCCTCCCACGTTTCCGTACCCTCAACTGTGCCTTAAGCCTTCCCGATCCCTAACCCTAACCCTAGCCCAGAACGGAGACCCACCACCAGCCCTACACCTTACCGTACGTCGAAGCCTACTCCTGCCCGGAAGCTGACACTGACACGTGCGTGAGCACGTACCCTGACCCTCCCACTTTTCCGTACCCTCACCTGTGCCCTAAGCCTTGCCATTCGCTAACCCTTACCCTGGCCTGGAACGGAAACCCACCACCGGGCCTACACCTTACCCTACGCCGAAGCCTACACCTGGCCCATACGCTGGCACTGACACTTTTTTCAGCACGTAGCCAGACCCTCCCACGTTTCCGTACCCTCACGTGTGCCCTAAGCCTTAACGTTCCCTAACCCTAACCCTAGACCGGAATGGACACCCACCGCCGCCTTTACACCATACCCTACGCCGTACCCTACTCCTGGTCCACACCCTGGCACTGACCCGTTCTTCAGCACGTAGCCTGACCCTCCCACGTTTCCGTACCCTCTCCTGTGCCCTAAGCCTTGCCGCTCCCTAACCCTAACCCTAGCCCGGAATGGATCCCCACCACCAGCCTTACACTTTACCCTACGCCGTACCCTACTCCTGGTTCATACACTGGCACTGACCAGTGCTTCAGCATGTAGCCTGACCCGCCCACGATTCCGTACCCTCACATGTGCCCTAAGCCTTGCCTTTCCCTATCCCTAACCCTAGCCCGGAACGGAAACCCACCAGAAACCCTAAACCTTAATGTATGCCGTAGCCTACTCCTGACCCGTACGCTGGCAGTGACCATTGCGTCAGCACATAGCCTGCCTCTGCCACGTTTCCATACCCTCACCTGTGCACTAAGCCTTGCCGTTCCCTAACCCTAACCTGGAACGGAAAACCAACACCAGCCCTACACCTTACCCTACACCGTACCATACTCCTGGACCGTACGCTGTCACTGACACGTGCGTCAGCACGTAGACTGACCCTCCCACGTTTCCGTACCCTCACCTGTGCCCTAAGACTTGCCTTTCCCTAACCCTAACCCTAGCCCATAACGGAAACCCACCACCAGCCCTACACCTTACCCTACGCCGTACCCTAATCCTGCCCCGTACGCTGACACTGACCCGTGCGTCAGCACGTAGCCTGCCCCTCCTACGTTTCCGTACCCTCACCTGTGTCCTAAGCCATGCCATTCCCTAACCCTAACCCTAGCCCGGAACATAAACCCACCACCAGCCCCAGACCTTAAACTACGCCGTACCCTACTCCTGGCCCCTACACTGGCACTGACATGTGCGTCAGCTCGTAGCCTGCCTCTCCCACGTTTCCGTACCCTCACCTGTGTCCTAAGCTTTGCCGTTCCCTAACCCTAACCCAAGCCTGGAACGGAAACCCACCACCAGCCCTAAACCTTACGCTACGACGTACCCTATTCCTGGCCCGTACGCTGGCACAGACCCGTGCGTCAACACGTAGCCTGCCACTCCCACGTTTCTGTACGTTCACCTGTGCCCTAAGCCTTGCTGTTCCCTCACCCTAACCCTAGCCCGGAACGGAAAACCACCACCAGCCCTAAACCTTACCCTACGCCATACCCTACTCCTGGACCGTACGCTGGCACTAACCCGTGCGTCAGCACGTAGCCTGACCCTCCCACGATTCCATACGTTCACCTGTACCCTAAGCCTTGCCGTTCCCTAACCCTAACCCTAGCCCGGAATGGTATCTCACAACCAGCCCTACTCATTACCCTACGCCGTACCCTATTCCTGGCCCGTACGCTGGCACTGATGCATGCGTCAGCACCTAGCCTGACCTTCCCACGTTTCCGTACCCTCACCTGTTCCCTAAGCTTTGTCATTCCCTAACCCTAACACTAGCACGGAACGGAAACCCACCACCAGCCCTACACATTAGCCTACGCCGTAGCCTAATCCTGGCCCGTACATTGGCACTGACCCGTGCGTAAGAACGTAGCCTGACCATCCCACGTTTCTGTACCCTCAGCAGTGCCCTAAGCCTTGCCGTTCCCTAACCGTAAACCAAGCCCGGAATGGAAACCCACCACCCGACTTACACCTTACCCTACGCAGTACACTACTCCTGGCCCTTACGGTGGGACTGACACGTGCGTGAGCACGTAGCCTGACCCACCCACGACCCTCCCAATACAGAAATGGGAAGAAGATCACAAGAGACGTTTCTTCAAAGAAGACACAGATATGACAAGACGCACAAGAAAAGCTGCTCAACATCACTAATTATTAGAGAAATGCAAATCAAAACTACAATGAGGTATCACCTCATAACTGTTAGAATCGGCATCATCAGAAAACCTACAAACAACAAATTCTGGGGAGGGTGTGGACAAAAGGAGCCCTCTTCCACTATTGGTGGGAATGTAAATTGATACAGTCATTACGGAGAACAGAATGGAGTTTCCTTAAAAAAACTAGAAATAGAATTACCATCTGATCCAGCAATCCCACTTCTGGGCATATACCCAAAGAAAACCATAAATCAAAAAGGCACATTCACCACAATGTTCATTGCAGCACTATTTACAATAGCCAGGTAATGGAAGCAAACTAAATGCCCACAGACAGATGAATGGATAAAGATGGGGTACATATATAAAATGGAATATTACTCGGCCATAAAAAGAAATGAAACTGGGTCATTTGTAGAGATATGGATGGATCTATTGACTGTCATACAGAATGAAGTAAGTCAGAAAGAGGAAAACAAATATTGTATATTAATGCATATATGTGGAACCTAAAAACTGGTACAGATGAACTGGTTTGCAGGGAAGAAATAGAGACAGAGGTAGAGAACAAACGTATGGACACCAAGTGTGGGATGCCATGGTGTGGTGGTGGTGGGATGAGTTGGGAGATTGGGATTGACCTGCCTACATGTATATGCATAAAATACATAACTAATAATAACCTGCTGTATAAAAAAATAAATACAATTAAATTTCAAAATTAAAAAAATAATATTTAAAAATAATACAGAAAAAAGTTCTTCCCTTCACACAGATGTATTTACAGGAATGAATTATTTCCATGCTTATATCTATAAATACATAAAAGAGGAATAAAATCTAACTTGAACCATAACAGAAAAAAGAAACCTGAACCCACCAGTTATACAGAGGAAAACCCTATCAGGGCACTTGCTCCAGCGGCAAAGAATTCTGAAATTGGTCAGTGGTGGGGAATCATCTTACATACAGCCAGCAACCCACCCCCCACGCAAGGAGCGTCCTCATTGCAAAGCTGGGGGACCGAGCCGAGGCATCTCTGAATAAAGGTGAGCTGAGCCCCAGGCCAGCTGCTGCTGAACTGTTCCCACCCTTCCCAGGTAAAACACCTGAATATGTACAAGTGCGTGAAAGACTAGAGGAAGGGCCGTGGAGCCACACCAGCGACAGCACTCAGGCCAACTTGATGCCTGCAGCCCAGCCAGGGTGGTCCTGGCCCCGGGCGCTCTTCCGGAAGCTTTCCATTGTCCTGCCTGAGATACCCCACCTGTCCCGGCCCCCACTGCTTTTTTCCTTCCTCACCTCTGTCCGGAGAGAAATTCCAGCGGAAGGTATGGGTGACACATCCTCTTCTTTACAGGTGGCAGCCTGGCAACTCCTGCAGAAAGGGCAGCAGAACTCCACTCACACATGGCCACCAACAAAGCTGTGGCCCCTCAATCCCTCCCACCAGCACAGCCCCGAGACTGCTCACGGGGCAGAGAATATGGAGGCAGGCACAGCTTCAGGGGCTATTGCTGCCTGGAGCACTGTTTAAAATGAACTCAACCAGGCACACCTGGTGAGGGCCGGCCGGCTGGATAAGGCTGCCCACGTCAGCTAATCCACATCCCTCAGGGAATCACAGTGTTGAAAATGGACCTCGCTAAAGCAGAATAGAAGCCAAGGAAAAAAGGACACAATGCCATTTGCAGCACCGTAGATGAGTCTAGAGGTTATCACGTGACTTGTAGTAAGTCAGAAAGTGAAAGACACATATCGTATCATATCACTTATAGGTGTTACCTAAAAATGGATACCAGGGCAGATATTTCCACGGAGAAGGGCAATCACAGATTCATTAAACAAACTTATGGTTCACCAATGGAAAGGTGTGAGGATTGGTTTCATTACGATATCGGGGTTAACAGACTTATACAAACACAGGAGACATATATAATCACCTAAGACCTACGGAATACAAAGAGAGGACTACTCAACATTCTGTCATAACGTACATGGGCAAAGGATCCCAGGAAGAACAGACATCTGTATATGTGTCAAAGAACCACATCTTCCACACCTACAACAAGCCAAACATTGTAATCAAACTTGCTGTAATAAAAAATAAAAATTAAATTAAAAACACGAACAAGAAGTAGTGAGACAAACATGAGGGGCTTTCTCCTGGCACATTCCATTCTAAATTCCAATCTAGAACACGACTTCCATTGAGGCTCTGTTGCTCTAATAACCAGATTTGAAAGAGAGAACTGCTGCCACCTTGTGGCCGTTTCACACAACAGCAGCTTTAATCCCAGCGCTAAAGGTCAGTTGATATTCAAAATCATTGCAGGCCTGTAAATGACACCTGCCCTGAAAACAAATCCTGGGGTCACATATCGACCAAAAAATTCAAAGGACGTCCATATTTCAAAACGACCATTTCAAAAGCCATATTTTACGCACATTAGTGTTCTGCTTCTTTGTCTTTCTTTCTTTTTTGGTTAAAAAAATGGGAATGGAAAAAGGCATCCCTCAGAAAGGGCGAAAATCGTTGCAAACGAATCAATGGACAAAGGTTTACTCTCCAAAATATATAAACAGCTCATGCGGCTTAATATAAAAAAAAACAAACAACCCAATAGAAAAATGGGCAGAAGATATAAAGAGACGTTTCTTCAAAGAAGACACAGAGATGCCCAAGACGCACATGAAAAGCTGCTCAAGAGCACTAATTATTAGAGAAATGCAAATCAAAACTACAATGAGGTATCACCTCACACCTGTTAGAATCGGCATCATCAGAAAATCTACAAACAACAAATTCTGGGGAGGGTGGGGACAAAAGGAGCCCTCTTCCACTATTGGTGGGAATGTAAATTGATACAGTCACTATGGAGAACACTATGGAGTTTCCTTAAAAAAACTAGAAATAGAATTACAATCTGATCCAGCAATCCCACTTCTGGGCATATACCCAGAGAAAACCATAAATGAAAAAGGCACTTTCACCACAATGTTCATTGCAGCACTATTTACAATAGCCAGGTAATGGAAGCAACCTAAATGCCAACAGACAGATGATTGGATAAAGATGTGGTACATGTATAAAATGGAATATTACTCAGCCATTAAACGGAATGAAACTGGGTCATTTGTAGAAACATCAATGGATCTAGAGACTGTCATACAGAATGAAGTAAGTCAGAAAGAGGACAAATATTGTATATTAATGCATATATGTGGAACCTAAAAACTGGTACAGATGAACTGTTTTGCAGGGAAGAAATAGAGACAGAGGTAGAGAACAAACGTATGGACACCAAGTGTGGGAAGCCATGGTGTGGTGGTGGTGGGATGAGTTGGGAGATTGGGATTGACCTGCATACATGTATATACATAAAATACTTAACTAATAATAACATGCTGTATAAAAAATAAATAAAATAAAATTTCAAAATTTTCAAAAATAAAATTTAAAAATAATACAGAAAAAAGTTCTTCCCTTCACACAGATGTATTTATAGGAATGAATTATTTCCATGCTTATATCTATAAATACATAAAAGAGGAATAAAATCTAACTAGAACCCTAAAAGAAAAAAAAAAACTGAACCCACCAGTTATACAGAGGAAAACCCTATCAGGGCACTTGATCCAGCGGTAAACAATTCTGAAATTGGTCAGAGGTGGGGAATCATCTCCCATACAGCCAGCAACCCACACCTCACGCAAGGAGCGTCTTCATTGCAAAGCTGGGGGATCGTGCAGAGGCATCTCTGAATAAAGGTGAGCTGAGCCCCAGGCCAGCTGCTGCTGAACTGTTCCCACCCTTCCCAGGTAAAACACCTGAATATGTACAAGGGCGTGAAAGACTAGAGGAAGGGCCGTGGAGCCACACCAGCAAGAGCACGCAGGCCAACTTGGTGCCTGCAGGCCAGCCAGGGTGGTCCTGCCCCCGGGCGCTCTTCCGGAAGCTTTCCATTGTCCTGCCTGAGATACCCCACCTGTCCCGGCCCCCATTGCTTTTTTCCTTCCTCACCTCTGTCCGGAGAGAAATTCCAGCGGATGGTATGGGTGACACATCCTCTTCTTTACAGGTGGCAGCCTGGCAACTCCTGCAGAATGGCCAGCAGAACCCCACTCACACCTGGCCACCAACAAAGCTGTGGCCCCTCATTCCCTCCCACCAGCACAGCCCCGAGACTGATGACGGGGCAGAGAATATGGAGTCAGGCACAGCTTCAGGGGCTATTGCTGCCTGGAGCGCTGTTTATATTGACCTCAACCAGGCACACCTGGGGAAGGCCGGGCGGCAGGGTAAGGCTGCCCATGTCAGCTAATCCACAACACTCAGGGAATCACATTGTTGAAAATGGACCTCGCTAAGGACGATGAGAAGGCAAGGAAAAAAAGAACACAATGCCATTTGCACCACCGTAGATGAGTCTAGAGGTAATCACGTGACTTGTAGTAAGTCAGAAAGTGAAAGACACATATCATATCATATCACTTATAGGTGTTACCTAAAAATGGATACCAGGGCAGATATTTCCACTGAGAAGGGCAATCAGAGATTCATTAAACAAACTTATGGTTCACCAATGGAAAGGTGTGAGGATTGGTTTCATTACGATATCGGGGTTAACAGACTTATACAAACACAGGTGACATATATAATCACCAAAGACCTACGGAATACCAAAAGACTACTCATCATTCTGTCATAACGTACATGGGAAAAGGATCCCAGGAAAAACAGACATGTGTATATGTGTAAAAGAACCACATCTTCCACACCTCCAACAAGCCAAACATTGTAATCAAACTTGCTGTAATAAAAAATAAAAATTAAATTAAAAAAACGAACAAGAAGTAGGGAGACAAACTTGAGGGGCTTTCTCCTGGCACATTCCATTCTAAATTCCAATCTAGAACGTGACTTCCATTGAGGCTCTGTTGCCCTAGTAACCAGAAATGGTAAGGGAGCACTGCTGCCACCTTGTGGCCGTTTCACACAACAGCAGCTTTAATCCCAGCGCTAATGGTCAGTTGATATTCAAAAACATTGCAGGCCTGTAAATGACACCTGCCCTGAAAACAAATCCTTGGGTCACATATTGACCAAAAAATACAAAGGACGTCCATATTTCAAAACGACCGTTTCAAAAGACATATTTTATGCACATTAGTTTTCTGCTTCTTTTTCTTTCTTTCTTTTTTGGTTAAAAAAACGGGAATGGAAAAAGGCATCCCTCAGAAGGGGCGAAAATAGTTGCAAACGAATCAATGGACAAAGGTTTAATCTCCAATATATATAAACAGCTCATGCAGCGTAATATTAAAAGAACAAACAACCCAATACAAAAATGGGCAGAAGATCTAAAGATACGTTTCTTCAAAGAAGACACAGAGATGGCCAAGACGCACATGAAAAGCTGCTCAACAGCACTAATTATTAGAGAAATGCAAATCAAATCTACAATGAGGTATCACCTCACACCTGTTAGAATCGGCATCATCAGAAAATCTACAAACAACAAATTCTGGGGAGGGTGTGGACAAAAGGAGCCCTCTTCCACTATTGGTGGGAATGTAAATTGATACAGTCAGTATGGAGAAAAGTATGGAGTTTCCTTAAAAAAAAACTCGAAATAGAATTACCATCTGATCAAGCAATCCCACTTCTGGGCATATACCCAAAGAAAACCATAAATCAAAAAGGCACATTCACCACAAAGTTCATTGCAGCACTATTTACAATAGCCAGGTAATGGAAGCAACCTAAATGCCCACAGACAGATGAATGGATAAAATTGGGGTACATATATAAAATGGAATATTACTCGGCCATAAAAAGGAATGAAACTGGGTCATTTGTAGAGACATCGATGGATCTAGAGACTGTCATACAGAATGAAGTAAGTCAGAAAGAGGAAAACAAATATTGTATATTAATGCATATATGTGGAACTTAAAAACTGGTACAGATGAACTGGTTTGCAGGGAAGAAATAGAGACAGAGGTAGAGAACAAACGTATGGACACCAAGTGTGGGAAGCCATGGGGTGGTGGTGGTGGGATTAGTTGGGAGATTGGGATTGACCTGCATACATGTATATGCATAAAATACATAACTGATAATAACCTGCTGTATAAAAAAGTAAATAAAATTAAATTTCAAAATTTTAAAAAATAAAATTTAAAAATAATACAGAAAAAAGTTCTTCCCTTCACACAGATGTATTTATAGGGATGAATTATTTCCATGCTTATATCTATAAATACATAAAAGAGGAATAAAATCTAACTTGAACCATAACAGAAAAAAGAAACCTGAACCCACCAGTTATACAGAGGAAAACCCTATCAGGGCACTTGCTCCAGCGGCAAAGAATTCTGAAATTGGTCAGTGGTGGGGAATCATCTTACATACAGCCAGCAACCCACCTCCCACGCAAGGAGCGTCCTCATTGCAAAGCTGGGGGACCGAGCCGAGGCATCTCTGAATAAAGGTGAGCTGAGCCCCAGGCCAGCTGCTGCTGAACTGTTCCCACCCTTCCCAGGTAAAACACCTGAATATGTACAAGTGCGTGAAAGACTAGAGGAAGGGCCGTGGAGCCACACCAGCGACAGCACTCAGGCCAACTTGATGCCTGCAGCCCAGCCAGGGTGGTCCTGGCCCCGGGCGCTCTTCCGGAAGCTTTCCATTGTCCTGCCTGAGATACCCCACCTGTCCCGGCCCCCACTGCTTTTTTCCTTCCTCACCTCTGTCCGGAGAGAAATTCCAGCGGAAGGTATGGGTGACACATCCTCTTCTTTACAGGTGGCAGCCTGGCAACTCCTGCAGAAAGGGCAGCAGAACTCCACTCACACATGGCCACCAACAAAGCTGTGGCCCCTCAATCCCTCCCACCAGCACAGCCCCGAGACTGCTCACGGGGCAGAGAATATGGAGGCAGGCACAGCTTCAGGGGCTATTGCTGCCTGGAGCACTGTTTAAAATGAACTCAACCAGGCACACCTGGTGAGGGCCGGCCGGCTGGATAAGGCTGCCCACGTCAGCTAATCCACATCCCTCAGGGAATCACAGTGTTGAAAATGGACCTCGCTAAAGCAGAATAGAAGCCAAGGAAAAAAGGACACAATGCCATTTGCAGCACCGTAGATGAGTCTAGAGGTTATCACGTGACTTGTAGTAAGTCAGAAAGTGAAAGACACATATCGTATCATATCACTTATAGGTGTTACCTAAAAATGGATACCAGGGCAGATATTTCCACGGAGAAGGGCAATCACAGATTCATTAAACAAACTTATGGTTCACCAATGGAAAGGTGTGAGGATTGGTTTCATTACGATATCGGGGTTAACAGACTTATACAAACACAGGAGACATATATAATCACCTAAGACCTACGGAATACAAAGAGAGGACTACTCAACATTCTGTCATAACGTACATGGGCAAAGGATCCCAGGAAGAACAGACATCTGTATATGTGTCAAAGAACCACATCTTCCACACCTACAACAAGCCAAACATTGTAATCAAACTTGCTGTAATAAAAAATAAAAATTAAATTAAAAACACGAACAAGAAGTAGTGAGACAAACATGAGGGGCTTTCTCCTGGCACATTCCATTCTAAATTCCAATCTAGAACACGACTTCCATTGAGGCTCTGTTGCTCTAATAACCAGATTTGAAAGAGAGAACTGCTGCCACCTTGTGGCCGTTTCACACAACAGCAGCTTTAATCCCAGCGCTAAAGGTCAGTTGATATTCAAAATCATTGCAGGCCTGTAAATGACACCTGCCCTGAAAACAAATCCTGGGGTCACATATCGACCAAAAAATTCAAAGGACGTCCATATTTCAAAACGACCATTTCAAAAGCCATATTTTACGCACATTAGTGTTCTGCTTCTTTGTCTTTCTTTCTTTTTTGGTTAAAAAAACGGGAATGGAAAAAGGCATCCCTCAGAAAGGGCGAAAATCGTTGCAAACGAATCAATGGACAAAGGTTTACTCTCCAAAATATATAAACAGCTCATGCGGCTTAATATAAAAAAAAACAAACAACCCAATAGAAAAATGGGCAGAAGATATAAAGAGACGTTTCTTCAAAGAAGACACAGAGATGCCCAAGACGCACATGAAAAGCTGCTCAAGAGCACTAATTATTAGAGAAATGCAAATCAAAACTACAATGAGGTATCACCTCACACCTGTTAGAATCGGCATCATCAGAAAATCTACAAACAACAAATTCTGGGGAGGGTGGGGACAAAAGGAGCCCTCTTCCACTATTGGTGGGAATGTAAATTGATACAGTCACTATGGAGAACACTATGGAGTTTCCTTAAAAAAACTAGAAATAGAATTACAATCTGATCCAGCAATCCCACTTCCGGGCATATACCCAGAGAAAACCATAAATGAAAAAGGCACTTTCACCACAATGTTCATTGCAGCACTATTTACAATAGCCAGGTAATGGAAGCAACCTAAATGCCAACAGACAGATGATTGGATAAAGATGTGGTACATGTATAAAATGGAATATTACTCAGCCATTAAACGGAATGAAACTGGGTCATTTGTAGAAACATCAATGGATCTAGAGACTGTCATACAGAATGAAGTAAGTCAGAAAGAGGACAAATATTGTATATTAATGCATATATGTGGAACATAAAAACTGGTACAGATGAACTGTTTTGCAGGGAAGAAATAGAGACAGAGGTAGAGAACAAACGTATGGACACCAAGTGTGGGAAGCCATGGTGTGGTGGTGGTGGGATGAGTTGGGAGATTGGGATTGACCTGCATACATTTATATGGATAAAATACATAACTGATAATAACCTGCTGTGTTAAAAAATAAATAACATTAAATTTCAAAATTTTAAAAAATAAAATTTAAAAATAATACAGAAAAAAGTTCTTCCCTTCACACAGATGTATTTATAGGAATGAATTATTTCCATGCTTATATCTATAAATAATAACAGAGGAATAAAATCTAACTTGAACCATAAAAGAAAAAAAAAACCTGAACCCACCAGTTATACAGAGGAAAACCCTATCAGGGCACTTGCTCCAGCGGCAAACAATTCTGAAATTGGTCAGAGGTGGGGAATCATCTCCCATACAGCCAGCAACCCACACCCCACGCAAGGATCGTCCTCATTGCAAAGCTGGGGGACCGTGCCGAGGCATCTCTGAATAAAGGTGAGCTGAGCCCCAGGCCAGCTGCTGCTGAACTGCTCCCACCCTTTCCAGGTAAAACACCTGAATATGTACAAGGGCTTGAAATACAAGAGGAAGGGCCGTGGAGCCACACCAGCAAGAGCACGCAGGCCAACTTGGTGCATGCAGGCCAGCCAGGGTGGTCCTGCCCCCGGGCGCTCTTCCGGAAGCTTTCCATTGTCCTGCCTGAGATACCCCACCTGTCCCGGCCCTCACTGCTTTTTTCCTTCCTCACCTCTGTCCGGAGAGAAATTCCAGCGGAAGGTATGGGTGACACATCCTCTTCTTTACAGGTGGCATCCTGGCAACTCCTGCAGAAGGGCCAGCAGAACCCCACTCACACCGGGCCACCAACAAAGCTGTGGCCCCTCATTCCCTCCAACCAGCACAGCCCCGAGACTGCTGACGGGGCAGAGAATATGGAGTCAGGCACAGCTTCAGGGGCTATTGCTGCCTGGAGCACTGTTTATATTGACCTCATCCAGGCACACCTGGGGAGGGCCGGGCGGCAGGGTAAGGCTGCCTAGGTCAGCTATTCCACAACACTCAGGGAATCACATTGTTGAAAATAGACCTCGCTAAGGCAGAAGAGAAGCCAAGGAAAAAAAGAACACAATGCCATTTGCACCACCGTAGATGAGTCTAGAGGTAATCACGTGACTTGTAGTAAGTCAGAAAGTGAAAGACACATATCATATCATATCACTTATAGGTGTTACCTAAAAATGGATACCAGGGCAGATATTTCCACCGAGAAGGGCAATCATAGATTCAATAAACAAACTTATGGTTCACCAATGGAAAGTTGTGAGGATTGGTTTCATTACGATATCAGGTTTAACAGACATATACAAACAGAGGTGACATATATAATCACCAAAGACCTACGGAATACCAAGAGAAGACTACTCAACATTCTGTCATAACGTATATGGGAAAAGGATCCCAGGAAGAACAGACATATGTATATGTGTAAAAGAACCACATCTTCCATACCTACAACAAGCCAAACATTGTAATCAAACTTGCTATAATAAAAAATAAAAAAATTAAATTAAAAATATGAACAAGAAGTAGGGAGTCAAACTTGAGATGCTTTCTCATGGCACATTCCATTCTAAATTCCAATCTAGAACACGACTTCCATTGAGGCTCTGTTGCCCTAGTAACCAGAATTGGTAAGGGAGAACTGCTGCCACCTTGTGGCCATTTCACACAACAGCAGCTTTAATCCCAGCACTCATGGTCAGTTGATATTCAAAATCATTGCAGGCCTGTAAATAACAGCTGCCCTGAAAACAAATCCTGGGGTCACATATCGACCAAAAAATTTAAAGGACGTCCATATTTCAAAACGACCATTTCAAAAGGCATATTTTATGCACATTAGTGTTCTGCTTCTTTTTCTTTCTTTCTTTTTTGGTTAAAAACACGGGAATGGAAAAAGGCATCCCTCAGAAGGGGCGAAAATAGTTGCAAACGAATCAATGGACAAAGGTTTAATCTCCAATATATATAAACAGCTCATGCAGCTTATTAAAAAAACAAACAACCCAATACAAAAATTGGCAGAAGATCTAAAGAGACGTTTCTTCAAAGAAGACACAGAGATGGCCAAGACGCACATGAAAAGCTGCCCAACAGCACTAATTATTAGAGAAATGCAAATCAAAACTACAATGAGGTATCACCTCACACCTGTTAGAATCGGCATCATCAGAAAATCTACAAACAAATTCTGGGGAAGGTGTGGACAAAAGGAGCCCTCTTCCACTATGGTGGGAATGTAAATTGATACAGTCACTATGGAGAACAGTATGGAGCTTCCTTAAAAGAACTAGAAATAGAAACCTTGACTTTCCCTAACCCTAACCATAGCCCGGAACGGAATCCTACCACCAACCCTACACCTTATCTATGCCGTACACTAATCCTAATCCGTACGCTGGCACTAACCAGTGAGTCAACACGTACCCTGACCCTAACACGTTTCCATACCCTCAGCTGTGCCCTAAAACTTGTCGTTGCCTATCCTTAACCTTAGCCCGGAACGGAAACCTACCATCAGCCCTACACCTTACCCTAAGCTGTACCCTAATCCTAATTCATACATCAACACGTACCCTGACCCTAACACGTTTCCGTACCCTCACCTCTGCCATAAACCTTGCCGTTCCCTAACCCTAACCCTAGCCCGGAACGGAAACCTACCACCTACCCTACACCTTACCTTACGCCGTACCCTAATCCTAATTCGTATGCTGACACTAACCTGTGCATCCACACATACCCTGACCCTAACACGTTTCGTACCCTCACCTGTGCCCTAAACTTTGCCGGTCCCTAAACATAACCCTAGACTGGAACGGAAACGTACCACCAACCCTACACCTTACTCTATGCGGTACCCTAATCCTCATGCGTATGCTGACACTAACCCGTGAGTCAACACGTACCCTGAACCTAACTCATTTCTGTACCATCACCTGTGCCCAAAACCTTGCAATTTGCTAACCCTAACCCTACAACGGAATGGAAACCTACCGCCCTCCGTACACCTTACCCTACGCCGTACCCTAATCCTAATGCGTATGATGACACTATTCCATGTATCAACATGTATCATGACCCTAACACGTTTCTGTACCGTCACCTGTACCCTAAACCTTGCCGTACCCTAACACTAACCATAGCCCAGAATGGAAAACTACCACAAACCGTACAGCATACCCTACACGGTACCCTAATCCTAATCCGTACACTGACACTAACCCGTACGTCAACATGTACACTGACCCTAACACTTTTCCGTTCCTTCACCTGTGCCCTAAACCGTGCCGTTGCCTAACCCTAACCCTAGCCCAAAACGGAAACCTACCACCAACCCTACACTTTACTCTACGCCATACCCTAATCATAATCCGAGCGTCAACACGTACCCTGACCCTAACACATTTCCGTACCCTCACCTATGCCCTAAACCTTGCCGTTCCATAACACTAACCCTAGCCTGGAACGGAAACCTACCACCAACCCTAGACCTTAACCTACGAAGGACCATAAACCTACTCCGTACGCTGACACTAACACATGCGTCAACACTTACCCTGACCCTAACACATTTCCGTACCTTCACCTGTGACCTAAACCTTGCCATTCCCTAAACCTAACCCTAGACCACAATGGAAACCTACCACCAAGCCTACACCTTACCCTAAGCCGTACCCTAATGCTAATCCATATGTCAACACGTACCCTGACACTAACACGTTTCCATACCCTCATCTGTGCCCAAAACCTTGCCGTTCCCTAACACTAACCCTAGCCTGAAACGGAAACCTACCACCAAACATACACTTTACCCTATGCCGCACCATAATCCTCATCTGTACGTTCACACTAACCCGTGCGTCAACACGTACCCTGAGCCTAACACGTTTCGATACCCTCACGTGTGCCCTAAACCTTGCCGTTCCCTAACCCTAACCCTAGCCCAGAACGGAAACCCACCACCAGCCCTACACCTTACCCTACGACGTACACTACTCCTGGCCCGTACGCTGGCACTGACCCGTGCGTCAGCACATAGCCTGACTCTCCCACGTTTCCGTACCCGCACCTGTGCCCTAAGACTTGCCGTTCCCTAACCCTAACCCTAGACCAGAAAGGAAGACCACCACCAGCCCTACACCTTTCCCTATGCCGTAGCCTACGACTGGCCCATACGCTGGCACTGACACGTGTGTCAGCACGTAGCATGACACTCCGACGTTTCCATACCCTCACCTGTGCCCTAAGCCTTGACATTCCCTAACCCTAACCCTAGCCCGGAAAGGAAACCAACCACCAGCCCTACACCTTACCCTACGTTGTTGCCTACTCCTGGCCTGTACGCTGGCACTGACCCGTGCGTCAGCACATAGCCTGACCCTCCACCATTTCCGTACCCTCAACTGTGCCCTAAGTCTTGTCCTTCCCTAACCCTAACCCTAGCCCAGAACAGAAACCCACCACCAGCCCTACAGCTTACCCTACGCCGTAGCCTAATCCTGGCCCGTACGCTGGCACTGATCCGTGCGTCAGCACGTAGCCTGACCTTCCCACGTTCCCGTACCCTCACCTGTGTCCTAAGCCTTGCCGTTCCATAACCCTAACCATAACCCCAAACGGAAACCCACCACCAGCCCTAAACCTTACCCTACGCCATACCCTACACCTGGCCCGTACGCTGGCACTGATCCGTGCGTCAGCATGTAGCCTAACCCTCCCACTTTTCCTTACCCTCACCTGTTCCCTAAGCCTTGCCGATCCCTAACTCTAACCCTAGCCCGGAACGGAAACCCACCACCAGCCCTAAACCCTACCCTACGTCGCAGCCTACTGCTGGCCCGTAAGCTGGCACTCTCCCATGTGTCAGCCCGTAGCCTACCTCTCCCACGTTTCCGTACCCTCACCTGTGCCCTAAGCCTTGCAGTTCCCTACCTCTAACCCTAGCCCGGAACGGAAACCACCACCAGCCCTACACATTACGCTATGCCGTACCCTACTCCTGGCCCATACGCTTGCACTGACCCATTCTTCAGCACGTATCGTGACCCTCCCACGTTTCCATACCCTCACCTGTGTCCTAAGCCTTAACGTTCCCTAACCCTAACCCTAGACCGGAATGGACACCCACCACCGCCCTTGCACCATACCCAACGCCGTACCCTACTCCTGGTCCACACCCTGGCACTGACCCGTTCTTCAGCATGTAGCCTGACCCTCCCACGTTTCCGTACCCTCACCTGTGCCCTAAGCCTTGCCGCTCCCTAACCCTAACAATAGCCCGGAATGGACACCCACCACCAGCCTTACACTTTACCCTACGCCGTACCCTACTCCTGGTCCATACCCGGGCATTGAACCGTGCTTCAGCATGTAGCCTAACCCTCCCACGTTTCCGTACCCTCACCTGTGCCCTAAGCCTTGCCTTTCCCTATCACTAACCCTAGCCCGGAACGGAAACCCACCACAAAACCTAAACCTTAACGTACGCCGTAGACTACTCCTGACCCGTACGCTGGCAGTGACCCTTGCGTCAGCACATAGCCTGCCTCTGCCACGTTTCCATACCCTCACCTGTGCACTAAGCCTTGCCGTTCCCTAACTCTAACCTGGAACGGAAACCCACAACCAGCCCTACACCTTACCCAATGCCGTACCCGAATCCTGGCGCGTACGCTGACAAAGACCCGTGCGTCATCACGTAGCCTGACCCTCCCACGTTTCCGTACCCTCACCTGTGCCCTAACCCTTGCCGTTCCCTAACCCTAACACTACATCTAATCCTACGCCATAACCTACACTTGGCCCATACGCTGGCACTGACCCGTGCGTCAGCACGTAGCCTGACCCTCCCACTTTTCCGTACAATCTTCTGTGCCCTAAGCTTTGCCGTTCCCTAACCCTAAACCTAGCCTGGAACGGAAACCCACCACCAGCCCTAAACTTTACCCTACGCCGTACCCTAATCCTGCCCCGTACGCTGGCACTGACCCGTGCATCAGCACGTAGCCTGCCACTCCTACGTTTCCGTACCCTCACCTGTGCCCTAAGCCTTGCCGTTCCCTAACCCTAGCCCGGAACATAAACCCACCACCAGCCCTAAACCTTACCCTACGCTGTACCCTACTCCTGGCCCCTACGCTGGCACTGACCTGTGCGTCAGCACGTAGCCTGCCTCTCCCACGTTTCCATACCCTCACCAGTGTCCTAAGCCTTGCCATTCCCTAACCCTAACCCTAGCCTGAAACGGAAACCCACCACCAGCCCTAAACCTTACGCTAGGACGTACCCTAATCCTGGCCCGTACGCTGGCACAGACCCGTGCGTCAACACGTAGCCTGCCACTCCCACGTTTCCGTACGTTCACCTGTGCCCTAAGCCTTGCTGTTGCCTCACCCTAACCCTAGCCCGGAACGGAAACCCACCACCAGCCCTAAACCTTACCCTACGCCATACCCTACTCCTGGCCCGTACGCTGGCACTGACATGTGCATCAGCACGTAGCCTGACCCTCCCACCTTTCCTTACGTTCACCTGTGCCCTAAGCCTTGCCGTTCCCTAACCCTAACCCTACCCCGCAACGGTATCTCACAACCAGCCCTACTCCTTACCCTACGCCGTTCCCTATTCCTGGCCCGCACGCTGGCACTGACCCGTACGTCAGCACATAGCCGGACCCTCCCACGTTTCTGTACCCTCACCTGTGCCCTAAGCCTTGTCATTCCCTAACCCTAACCCTAGCACGGAACGGAAACCCACCACCAGCCCTACACATTAGCCTACGCCGTAGCCTATTCCTGGCCCGTAAATTGGCACTGACCCATGCGTAAGAACGTAGCCTGACTATCCCACGTTTCCGTACCCTCACCTGGGCCCTAAGCCTTGCCGTTCCCAAACCCTAAACCTAGCCCGGAACGGAAACCACCACCAGACCTACACCTTACCCTACGCAGTACCCTACTCCTGGCCCTTACGCTGGCACTGACACGTGCGTGAGCACATAGCCTTACCCTCCAACCACCCTCCCAATACAGAAATGGTCAGAAGATCTCATGAGACGATCCTTCAAAGAAGACACAGACATGGCCAAGACGCAGATGAAAAGCTGCTCAACATCACTAATTATTAGAGAAATGCAAATCAAAACTACAATGAGGGGGCTTCCCTGGGGGCGCAGTGGTTGAGAGTCCGCCTGCCGATGCAGGGGACACGGGTTCGTGCCCCGGTCCGGGAAGATCCCACATGTCGCGGAGCAGCTGGGCCCGTGAGCCATGGCCACTGAGCCTGCGCGTCCGGAGCCTGGGCTCCGCAACGGGAGAGGCCACAACAGTTAGAGGCCCGCGTACCACAAAAAAAATAAATTAAAAAAAATAAAAATAAAACTACAATGAGGTACCACCTCACACATGTTAGAATCGGCATCATCAGAAAACTACAAATAACAAATTCTGGGGAGGGTGTGGACAAAAGGAGCCCTCTTCCACTATTGGTGGGAATGTAAATTGATACAGTCACTATGGAGAACAGTGTGGAGTTTCCTTAAAAAAAACTAGAAATAGAATTACCATCTGATCCAGCAATCGCACTTCTGGGCATATACCCAGAGAAAACCATAAATCAAAAAGGCACATTCACCACAATGTTCATTGCAGCACTATTTACAATAGCCAGGTAAGGGAGCAAACTAAATACCCAAAAACAGATGAATGGGTAAAGATGTGGTACATATATAAAATGGAATATTACTCGGCCATAAAAAGGAATGAAACTGGGTCATTTGTAGAGACATCGATGGATCTAGAGACTGTCATACAGAATGAAGTAAGTCAGAAAGAGGAAAACAAATATTGTATATTAATGCATATATGTGGAACCTAAAAAGTAGTACAGATGAACTGGTTTGCAGGGAAGAAATAGAGACACAGGTAGAGAACAAATTTATGGACACCAAGTGTGGGAAGCCATGGGGTGGTGGTGGTGGGATGAGTTGGGAGATTGGGATTGGCCTGCATACATGCACATGCATAAAATACATAACTAATAATAACCTGCTGTATAAAAAATAAAACTAAATTTCAAAATTTTAAAAAATAAAATTTAAAAATAAAAGAGAAAAAAGTTCTTCCTTTCACACAGATGTATTTATAGGAATGTATTATTTCCATGCTTATATCTATAAATACATAAAAGAGGTATAAAATCTAACTTGAACCATAAACGAAAAAAAACCTGAACCCACCAGTTATACAGAGGAAAGCCCTATCAGGGAACTTGCTCCAGCGGTAAACAATTCTGAAATTGGTCAGAGGTGGGGAATCATCTCACATACAGCCAGCAACCCACCCCGCATGCAAGGAGCGTCCTCATTGCAAAGCTGGGGACCGTGCCGAGGCATCCCTGAATAAAGGTGAGCTGAGCCCCAGGCCAGCTGTAGCTAAACTGTTCCCACCCTTCCCAGGTAAAACACCTGAATATGTACAAGGGCATGAAATCCTAGAGGAAGGGCCGTGGAGCCACACCAGCGACAGCACACAGGCCAACTTGGTGCCTGCAGGAGAGGCAGGATGGTCCTGACCCCGGGCGCTCTTCTGGAAGCTTTCCATTTCCCTGCCTGAGATACCCCTCCTGTCCCGGACCCCACGCCTTTTTTTCCTTCCTTACCTCAGCCCGGAGAGAAATTCCAGTGGAACTTATGGGTGACACATCCTCTTCTTTACAGGTGGCAGCCTGGCAACTACTGCATAAAGGCCAGCAGAACCCCACTCACAGAGGGACACCAACAAAGCTGTGGCCCCTTACTCCCTGCCACCAGCACAGCCCCGAGACTGCTGACGGGGCAGAGAATATGGAGTCAGGCACAGCTTCAGGGGCTATTGCTGCCTGGAGCGCTGTTTATATTGACCTCAACCAGGCAGACCTGGGGAGGGCCGGCCGGCAGGGTAAGGCTGCCCAGGTCAGCTAATCCACAACCCTCAGGGAATCACATTGTTGAAAATGGACCTCGCTAAGGCAGAATAGAAGCCAAGGAAAATAAGGACACAATGCCATTTGCAGCACTGTAGATGAGTCTAGAGGTAATCACGTGACTTGTAGTAAGTCAGAAAGTGAAAGACACATATCATTTCATATCACTTATAGGTGTTACCTAAAATAGAAACCAGGGCAGTCTTTTCCACTGAGAAGTGCAATCATAGATTCATTAAACAAACTTATGGTTCACCAATGGAAAGGTGTGAGGATTGGTTTCATTACGATATCAGTGTTAACAGACATATACAAACAGAGGTGACATATATAATCACCAAAGACCTACGGAATACCAAGAGAAGACTACTCAACATTCTGTCATAACGTACATGGGAAAAGGATCCCAGGAAGTACAGACATCTGTATATGTGTAAAAGACCCACATCTTCCACACCTACAACAAGCCAAACATTGTAATCAAACTTGCTATAATAAAAAAAAATTAAATTAAAAATACGAACAAGAAGTAGGGAGTCAAACTTGAGGGGCTTTCTCCTGGCACATTCCATTCTAAATTCCAATGTAGAACACGAAGTACATTGAGGCTCTGTGGCCCTAGTAACCAGATGTGTTAAGGGAGATCTGCTGCCACCTAGTGGCCGTTTCACACAACACCAGCTTTAATCCCAGTGCTAATGGTCAGTTGATATTCAAAATCATTGCAGGCCTGTAAATGACACCTGCCCTGAAAACAAATCCTGGGGCCACATATCGACCAAAAAATTTAAAGGACGTCCATATTTCAAAACGACCATTTCAAAAGGCATATTTTATGCACATTAGTGTTCTGCTTCTTTTTCTTTCTTTCTTTTTTGGTTAAAAACACGGGAATGGAAAAAGGCATCCCTCAGAAGGGGCGAAAATAGTTGCAAACGAATCAATGGACAAAGGTTTAATCTCCAATATATATAAACAGCTCATGCAGCTTAATATTAAAAAAACAAACAACCCAATACAAACATGGGCAGAATATCTAAAGAGACGTTTCTTCAAAGAAGAGACAGAGATGGCTAAGACGCACATGAAAAGCTGCTCAAGAGCACTAATTATTAGAGAAATGCAAATCAAAACTACAATGAGGTATCACCTCACACCTGTTAGAGTCGGCATCATCAGAAAATCTACAGACAACAAATTCTGGGGAGGGTGTGGACAAAAGGAGCCCTCTTCCACTATTGTTGGGAATGTAAATTGATACAGTCACTATGGAGAACAGTATGGAGTTTCCTTAAAAAACCTACATATAGAAACCTTGACTTTCCCTAACCCTAACCATAGCCTGGAACGGAAACCTACCACCAACCGTGCACCTTATCTACGCGGTACACTAATCGTAATCCGTACGCTGGCACTAACCGGTGAGTCAACATGTACCCTGACCCTAACACGTTTCCGTACCCTCAGCTGTGCCCCAAACCTTGCCGTTGCCTATCCTTAACCTTAGCCCGGAACAGAAACCTACCATCAGCCCTACACCTTACCCTAAGCCGTACCCTAATCCTAATCCATACGTCAACATGTACCCTGACCATAACACGTTTCCGTACCCTCACCTCTGCCATAAACCTTGCCGTTCCCTTACCTTAACCCTAGCCCGGAACGGAAAACTACCACCAACCCTACACCTTACCTGACGCCATACCCTAATCCTAATTCGTATGCTGACACTAACCTGTGCATCAACACGTACCCTGACCCTAACACGTTTCGTACCCTCAACTGTGCCCTAAACTTTGCCAGTCCCTAAACATAACCCTACACTGGAACGGAAACCTACCACCAACCCTACACCTTACTCTATGAGGTACCCTAATCCTCATGCGTACGCTCACACTAACCCGTGAGTCAACACGTACCCTGAACCTAACACATTTCCGTACCATCACCTGTGCCCTATACCTTGCAATTCGCTATCCCTAACCCTACACCGAAATGTAAACCTACCGCCATCCGTACACCTTACTCTACGCCGTACCCTAATCCTAATGCGTACGATGACACTATTCCATGCATCAACATGCACCATGAACCTAACACGTTTCTGTACCCTCAACTGTGCCCTAAGCCTTGCCGTTCACTAACCCTAACCCTAGCCCTGAACTGAAACCCACCACCAGCCCTACACCATACCCTATGCCGTACCCTACTCCTTGCCTGTATGCTGGCACTGACCCGTGCGTCAGCACGTAGCCTGCCTCTCCCAAGTTTCCGTACCCTCACCTGTGCCCTTAGCCTTGCCGTTCCCTAACCCTAACCCTAGCCCAGAACGGAAACCCACCACCAGCCCTACACTTTACCCTACCCCGTACTCTAATCCTGGCCCATACGCTGGCACTGACCCATGTGTCAGCAGGTAACATGACCCTCCCACGTTTCCGTACCCTCACCTGTGCCCTAAAACTTGACGTTCCCTAACCCTAATCAAACCCAGGAATGGACACCCACCACCAGTCTTGCACCTTACCCTACGCCGTACCCTACTCCTGGTCCACACCCTGGCACTGACCCGTGCTTCAGCATGTAGCCTGACCCTCCCACGTTTCCGTACCCTCACCTGTGCCCTAAGCCTTGCCGTTCCCTAACCCTAACCCTACACTTTACCCTACGCCATACCCTATTCCTGGGAGGTACGCTGGCACTGACACTTGCGTCAGCACGTAGCCTGACCCTCCCACGTTTCTGTACCCTCACCTGTGCCCTAAGCCTTGCCATTCCCTAACCCTAACCCTAGCCGGGAACGGAAACCCACCACCAGCCCTACACCTTACCCTACGCCGTACCCTACTCCTGGGCCGTACACTGGAACTGACCCTTGTGTAAGCACGTAGCCTGCCACTCCCATGTTTCCATACCCTCACCTGGGCCCTAAGCCTTGCCGATCCCTAACCCTAACCCTACCCTGGAACAGAAACCCACCATCAGCTCTACACCTTACCCTACGCCGTACCCTAATTCTGGCGCGTACACTGGCACTGACCCGTGTGTCAGCACGTAGCGTGCCTCTCCCTCGTTTCCGTACCCTTACCTGTGCCCTAAGCCTTGCCGTTCCCTAACCCTAATCCGGAACAGAAACCCACCAACAGCCCTACACCTTACCCTACTCCGTACCCTAATCCTGGCCCGTACACTGGCACTGAACCGTGCGTCAGCACAGAGCCTGACCCTCCCACGTTTCAGTACCCTCAGCTGTGCCCTAAACATTGCCGTTCCCTAACCCTAACCCTAGCACGGGATGGAAACCCACAACCAGCCCTACACCATACTTTACTCCTGACCCGTACGCTGGCACTGACACGTTTGTCAGCACGTAGCCTGCCTCTCCCACGTGTCCCTATGCTCACCTGTTCCCTAAACCTTGCCGTTCCCTAACCCTAACCCTAGCCTGGAACGGAAAACCACAACCAGCCCTACACGTTACCCTATGCTGTACCCTACTCCTGGCCCTTACGCTGGCACTGACACGTGCGTCAGCACACAGCCTGACCATCCCACGACCCTCCCAATACAGAAATTGGCAGAAGATCTCAAGAGACGTTTCTTCAAAGAAGACACAGAGATGGCCAAGACCCACATGAGAAGCTGCTCAAGAGCACTAATTATTAGAGAAATGCAAATCAAAACTACAATGAGGTATCACCTCACACCTGTTAGAATCGGCATCATCAGAAATCTACAAACAACAAATTCTGGGGAGGGTGTGGACAAAAGGAGCCCTCTTCCACTATTGGTGGGAATGTAAATTGATAGAGTCACTATGGAGAACACTATGGAGTTTCCTTAAAAAATCTAGAAATAGAATTACCATCTGATCCAGCAATTCCACTTCTGGGCATATACCCAAAGAAAACCATAAATCAAAAAGGCACATTCACCACAATGTTCATTGCAGCACTATTTACAATAGCCAGGTAATGGAAGCAACCTAAACGCCCAAAGACAGATGAATGGATAAAGATGGGGTACATATATAAAATGGAATATTACTCGGCCATAAAAAGGAATGAATCTGGGTCATTTGTAGAGACATCGATGGATCTAGAGACTGTCATACAGAATGAAGTAAGTCAGAAAGGGGAAAACAAATATTGTATAATAATGCATATATGTGGAACCTAAAAAATGGTACAGATGAACTGGATTGCAGGGAAGAAATAGAGACACAGAGGTAGAGAACAAACGTATGGACACCAAGTGTGGGAAGCCATGGGGTGGTGGTGGTGGGATGAGTTGGGAGATTGAGATTGACCTGTATACATGTATATGCATAAAACACATAACTAATAATAACCAGCTGTATAAAAAAGTAAATAAAATTAAATTTCAAAATTACAAAAAATAAAATTTAAAAATAAAACAGAAAAAAGTTCTTCCCTTCACACAGATGTATTTATAGGAATGAATTATTTCCATGCTTATATCTATAAATACATAAAATAGGAATAAAAGCTAACTTGAACCATAAACGAAGAAAAACCTGAACCGACCAGTTATACAGAGAAAAACACTATCAGGGCACTTGCTCCAACGGTAAACAATATTGAAATTGGTCAGAGGTGGGGAATCATCTCCCATACAGCCAGCAACCCACACCCCACACAAGGAGCTTCCTCATTGCAAAGCGGGGGGACCGAGCCGAGGCATCTCTGAACAAAGGTGAGCTGAGCCCCAGGCCAGCTGTTGCTGAACTGTTCCCACCCTTCCCAGGTAAAACACCTGAATATGTACAAGGACTTGAAAGACTAGAGGAAGTGCCGTGGAGCCACACCAGCGACAGCACGCAGGCCAACTTGGTGCCTGCAGGCCAGCCAGGGTGGTCCTGGCCACGGGCGCTCTTCCGAAAGCTTTCCATTGTACTGCCTGAGATACCCCACTTGTCCCGCCCCCACTGTTTTTTCCTTCGTCACCTCTGTCCGGAGAGATATTCCAGCGGAAGGTATGGGTGACACATCTTCCTCCTTATAGGAGGCAGCCTGGCAACTCCTTCAGAAATGCCAGCAGAACCCCACTCACACCGGGCCACCAACAAAGCTGTGGCCCCTCACTCCCTCCCACCAGCACAGTCCCGAGACTGCTCACGGGGCAGAGAATATGGAGGCAGGCACAGCTTCAGGGGCTATTGCTGCATGGAGCGCTGTTTATATTAACCTCAACCAGGCCCACCTGGGAAGTGCCGGCCGGCAGGATAAGGCTGCCCACGTCAGCTAATCCACAACCCGCAGGGAAGCACATTGTTGAAAAGGGACCTCGCTAAGTCAGAATAGAAGGCAAGGAAAAAAAGGACACAATGCCTTTTGCAGCACCGTAGATGAGTCTAGAGGTAATCACGTGACATGTAATAAGTCAGAAAGTGAAAGCCACATATCATATCATATCACTTATAGGTGTTACCTAAAAATGGATACCAGGGCAGATATTTCCACCGAGAAGGGCAATCAGAGATTCATTAAACAAACTTATGTTTCACCAATGGAAAGTTGTGAGGATTGGTTTCATTACGATATCGGGGTTAACAGACTTATACAAACACAGGTGACATATATAATCACCAAAGACCTACGGAATACCAAAAGACTACTCAACATTCTGTCATAAGGTACATGGGAAAAGGATCCCAGGAAAAACCGACATCTGTATATGTGTAAAAGAACCACATCTTCCACACCTACAACAAGCCAAACATTGTAATCAAACTTGCTGTAATAAAAAATAAAAATTAAATTAAAAACACGAACAAGAAGTAGGGAGACAAACTTGAGGGGTTTTCTCCTGGCACATTCAATTCTAAATTCCAATCTAGAACACGACTTCCATTGAGGCTCTGTTGCCCTAGAAACCAGAATTGGTAAGGGAGAACTGCTGCCACCTTGTGGCCGTTTCACACAACAGCAGCTTTAATCCCAGCACTAATGGTCAGTTGATATTCAAAATCATTGCCAGCCTGTAAATGATAACTGCCCTGAAAACAAATTCTGGGGTCACATATCGACCAAAAAATTCAAAGGACGTCCATATTTCAAAACGACCGTTTCAAAAGGCATATTTTACGCACATTAGTTTTCTACTTCTTTTTCTTTTTTTCTTTTTTGGTTAAAAAAACGGGAAAGGAAAAAGACATCCCTCAAAAGGGGCGAAAATAGTTGCAAACGAATCAATGGACAAAGGTTTAATCTCCAATATATATAAACAGCTCATGCAGCTTAATATTAAAAAACAAACAACCCAATACAAAAATGGGCAGATCTAAAGAGACGTTTCTTCAAAGAAGACACAGAGATGGCCAAGACGCACATGAAAAGCTGTTCAACAGCACTAATTATTAGAGAAATGCAAATCAAAACTACAATGAGGTATCACCTCACACCTGTTAGAATCGGCATCATCAGAAAATCTACAAACAACAAATTCTGGGGAGGGTGTGGACAAAAAGAGACCTCTTCCACTATTGGTGGGAATGTAAATTGATACACTCACTATGGAGAACACTATGGAGTTTCCTTAAAAAAACTAGAAATAGAATTACCATCTGATCCAGCAATCCCACTTCTGCTCATATACCCAAAGAAAACAATAAATCAGAAAGGCACATTCACCACAATGTTCATTGCAGCACTATTTACAAAGGCCAGGTAATGGAAGCAACCTAAATGCCCACAGACAGATGAATGGATAAAGATGTGCTACATGTATAAAATGGAATATTACTCAGCCATAAAAAGGAATGAAACTGAGTCATTTGTAGAGACAGCGATGGATCTAGAGACTGTCATACAGAATGAAGTAAGTCAGAAAGAGGACAAATATTGTATTTTAATTTATATATGTGGAACCTAAAAACTGGTACAGATGAACTGGTTTGCAGGGAAGAAATAGAGACAGAGGTAGAGAACAAACGTATGGACACCAAGTGTGGGAAGACATGGTGTGGTGCTGGTGGGATGAGTTGGGAGATTGGGATTGACCTGCATACATGTATATGCATAAAATACATAACTGATAATAACCTGCTGTATAAAAAAATAAATAAAATTAAATTTCAAAATTTTAAAAAATAAAATTAAAAATAATACAGAAAAAATTTCTTCCCTTCACACAGATGTATTTATAGGAATGAATTATTTCCATGCTTATATCAATAAATACATAAAAGAGTAATAAAATCTAACTTGAAACATAAAAGAAAAAAAAACCCTGAACCCACCAGTTATACAGAGGAAAACACTATCAGGGCACTTGCTCCAGCGGTAAACAATTCTGAAATTGGTCAGAGGTGGGGAATCATCTCCCATACAGCCAGCAACACACACCCCACGCAAGGAGCGTCCTCATTGCAAAGCTGGGGGATCGTGCAGAGGCATCTCTGAATAAAGGTGAGCTGAGCCCAAGGCCAGCTGCTGCTGAACTGTTCCCACCCTTCCCAGGTAAAACACCTGAATATGTACAAGGGCTTGAAAGACTAGAGGAAGGGCTGTGGAGCCACACCAGCAACAGCACGCAGGCCAACTTGGTGCCTGCAGGCCAGCCAGGGTGGTCCTGCCCCCGGGTGCTCTTCCGGAAGCTTTCCATTGTCCTGCCTGAGATACCCCACCTGTCCCGGCCCCCACTGCGTTTTTCTTTCCTCACCTCTGTCCGGAGAGAGACTCCAGCGGAACGTATGGGTGACACATCCTCTTCTTTACAGGTGGCAGCCTGGCAACTACTGCAGAAAGGCCAGCAGTACCCCACTCACACCGGGCCACCAACAAAGCTGTGGCCCCTCATTCCCTCCCACCAGCACAGCCCCGAGACTGCTGACGGGGCAGAGAATATGGAGTCAGGCACAGCTTCAGGGGCTATTGCTGCCTGGAGCGCTGTTTATATTGACCTCAACCAGGCACAAATGTGGAGGGCCGGGCGGCAGAATAAGGCTGCCCAGGTCAGCTAATCCACAACACTCAGGGAATCACATTGTTGAAAATGGACCACGCTAAAGCAGAAGAGAAGCCAAGGAAAAAAATAACACAATGCCATTTGCACCACCGTAGATGAGTCTAGAGGTAATCACATGACTTGGGGTAAGTCAGAAAGTGAAAGACACATATCATATCATATCACTTATATGTGTTACCTAAAAATGGATACCAGGGCAGATATTTCCACCGAGAAGGGCAATCAGAGATTCATTAAACAAACTTATGGTTCACCAATGGAAAGGTGTGAGGATTGGTTTCATTACGATATCGGGGTTAACAGACTTATACAAACACAGGTGACATATATAATCACCAAAGACCTATGGAATACCAAAAGACTACTCAACATTCTGTCATAACGTACATGGGAAAAGGATCCTAGGAAAAACAGACATGTGTATATGTGTAAAAGAACCACATCTTCCACACCTCCAACAAGCCAAACATTGTAATCAAACTTGCTGTAATAAAAAAGAAAAATTAAATTGAAAACATGAACAAGAAGTAGGGAGACAAAGTTGAGGGGCTTTCTCCTGGCACATTCCATTCTAAATTCCAATCTAGAACACGACTTCCATTGAGGCTGAGTTGCCCTAGTAACCAGAATTGGTAAGGGAGAAGTGCTGCCACCTTGTGGCCGTTTCACACAACAGCAGCTTTAATCCCAGCGCTAATGGTCAGTTGATATTCAAAATCATTGCAGGCCTGTAAATGACACCTGCCCTGAAAACAAATCCTGGGGTCACATATAGACCAAAAAATTCAAAGGACGTCCATATTTCAAAACGACCGTTTCAAAAGCCATATTTTACGCACATTAGTGTTCCGCTTCTTTTTGTTTCTTTCCATGGATGGATCTAGAGACTGTCATACAGAATGAAGTAAGTCAGAAAGAGGAAAACAAATATTGTATATTAATGCATATATGTGGAACCTAAAAAATTGTACAGATGAACTGGTTTGCAGGGAAGAAATAGAGACACAGAGGTAGAGAACAAACGTATGGTCACCAAGTGTGGGAAGCCATGGGTTGGTGGTGGTGGGATGAGTTGGGAGATTGAGATTGACCTGTATACATGTATATGCATAAAATACATAACTAATAATAACCTGCTGTATAAAAAAGTAAATAAAATTAAATTTCAAAATTATAAAAAATAAAATTTAAAAATAAAACAGAAAAAAGTTCTTTCCTTCTCATAGATGTATTTATAGGAATGAATTATTTCCATGCTTATATCTATAAATAATAACAGAGGAATAAATCTAACTTGAATCATAAAAGAAAAAAAAACCTGAACCCACCAGTTATACAGAGGAAACCCCTATCAGGGCACTTGCTCCAAGGGCAAACAATTCTGAAATTGGTCATAGGTGGGGAATCATCTCCCATACAGCCAGCAACCCACACCCCACGCAAGGAGCGTCCTCATTGCAAAGCTGGGGACCGTGCCGAGGCATCTCTGAATAAAGGTGAACTGAGCCCCAGGCCAGCTGCTGCTGAACTGTTCCCACCCTTTCCAGGTAAAAAACCTGAATATGTACAAGGGCTTGAAAGACTAGAGGAAGGGCCATGGAGCCACACCAGCAACAGCACGCAGGCCAAATTGGGGCCTGCAGGCCAGCCAGGGTGGTCCTGCCCACGGGCATCTTCCGGAAGCTTTCCATTGTCCTGCCGGAGATACCCCACCTGTCCCGTCCCCCACTGCTTTTTTCCTTCCTCACCTCTGTCCGGAGAGAAATTCCAGCGGAAAGTATGGGTGACACATCCTCTTCTTTACAGGTGGCAGCCTGGCAACTCCTGCAGAAAGGCCAGCAGAACCCCACTCACTCCGGGCCACCAACAAAGCTGTGGCCCCTCATTCCCTCCCACCAGCACAGCCCCGAAACTGCTGACGGGGCAGACAATATGGAGTCAGGCACAGCTTCAGGGGCTATTTCTGCCTGGAGCGCTGTTTATATTGACCTCAAACAGGCACACCTGGGGAGGGCCGGGCGGCAGGATAAGGCTGCCTATGTCAGCTAATACACAACACTCAGGGAATCACATTGTTGAAACTGGACCTCGCTAAGGCAGAAGAGAAGCCAAGGAAAAAAAGAACACAATGCCATTTGCACCACCGTAGATGAGTCTAGAGGTAATCACGTGACTTGTAGTAAGTCAGAAAGTGAAAGACACATACCATATCATATCACTTATAGGCGTTACCTAAAAATGGATACCAGGGCAGATATTTACACCGAGAAGGGCAATCAGAGATTCATTAAACAAACTTATGGTTCACCAATGGAAAGGTGTGAGGATTGGTTTCATTACGATATCGGGGTTAACAGACTTATACAAACACAGGAGACATATATAATCACCAAAGACCTACGGAATACCAAAAGACTACTCATCGTTCTGTCATAACGTACATGGGGAAAGGATCACAGTAAAAACAGACATGTGTATATGTGTAAAAGAACCACATCTTCCACACCTCCAACAAGCCAAACATTGTAATCAAACTTGCTGTAATAAAAAATAAAAATTAAATTAAAAACACAAACAAGAAGTAGGGAGACAAACTTGAGGGGCTTTCTCCTGGCATATTCCATTCTAAATTCCAATCTAGAACACGACTTCCATTGAGGCTCTGTTGCCCTAGTAACCAGAATTGGTAAGGGAGAACTGCTGCCACCTTGTGGCCGTTTCACACAACAGCAGCTTTAATCCCAGCACTAAAGGTCAGTTGATATTCAAAATCATTGCAGGCCTGTAAATGACACCTGCCCTGAAAACAAATCCTGGGGTCACATATCGACCAAAAAATTCAAAGGACGTCCATATTTCAAAACGACCATTTCAAAAGGCATATTTTATGCACATTAGTTTTCTGCTTCTTTTTCTTTCTTTCTTTTTTGTTTAAAAATACGGGAATGGAAAAAGGCATCCCTCAGAAGGGGCGAAAATAGTTGCAAACGAATCAATGGACAAAGGTTTAATCTCCAATATATATAAACAGCTCATGCAGCTTAATATTAAAAAAACAAACAACCCAATACAAAAATGGGCAGAAGATCTAAAGATATGTTTCTTCAAAGAAGACACAGAGATGGCCAAGATGCACATGAAAAGCTGCTCAAGAGCACTAATTATTAGAGAGATGCAAATCAAAACTACCATGAGGTATCACCTCACACTGTTAGAATCGGCATCATCAGAAAATCTACAAACAACAAATTCTGGGGAGGGTGTGGACAAAAGGAGCCCTCTTCCACTATTGGTGGGAAAGTAAATTGATACAGTCACTATGGAGAACAGTATGGAGTTTCCTTAAAAAAAACTAGAAATAGAATTACCATCTGATCCAGCAATCCCACTTCTGGGCATATACCCAAAGAAAACCATAAATCAAAAAGGCACATTCACCACAATGTTCACTGCAGCACTATTTACAATAGCCAGGTAATGGAAGCAACCTAAATGCCCACAGACAGATGAATGGATAAAGATGTGGTACATGTATAAAATGGAATATTACTCAGCCAAAAAACGGAATGAAACTGGGTCATTTGTAGAGACATCGATGGATCTAGAGACTGTCATACAGAATGAAGTAAGTCAGAAAGAGGAAAACAAATATTGTATATTAATGCATATATGTGGAACCTAAAAACTGGTACAGATGAACTAGTTTGCAGGGAAGAAATAGAGACAGAGGTAGAGAACAAACGTATGGACACCAAGTGTGGGAAGCCATGGTGTGGTGGTGGTGGGATGAGTTGGAAGATTGGGATTGACCTGCCTACATGTATATGCATAAAATACATAACTAATAATAACCTGCTGTATAAAAAAATAAATAAAATTAAATTTCAAAATTAAAAAAATAATATTTAAAAATAATACAGAAAAAAGTTCTTCCCTTCACACAGATGTATTTATAGGAATGAATTATTTCCATGCTTATATCTATAAATACATAAAAGAGGAATAAAATCTAACTTGAACCCTAAAAGAAAAAAAAAAACCTGAACCCACCAGTTATACAGAGGAAAACCCTATCAGGGCACTTGCTCCAGCGGTACACAATTCTGAAATGGGTCTGAGTTGGGGAATCATCTCCCATACAGCCAGCAACCCACACCCCACGCAAGGAGCGTCCTCATTGCAAAGCTGGGGGATCGTGCTGAGGCATCTCTGAATAAAGGTGAGCTGAGCCCCAGGCCAGCTGCTGCTGAACTGTTCCCACACTTCCCAGGTAAAACACCTGAATATGTACAAAGGCTTGAAAGCCTAGAGGAAGGGCCGTGGAGCCACACCAGCGACAGCACGCAGGCCAACTTAGTGACTGCAGGCCAGCCAGGGTGATCCTGGCCCCGGGCGCTCTTCCAGAAGCTTTCCATTGTCCTGCCTGTGATACCCCTCTTGTCTCGGCACCCACTGCTTTTTTCCTTCCTCACCTCTGTACGGAGAGAAATTCCAGCGGAAGGTATGGGTGACACATCCTCTTCTTTACAGGTGGCAGCCTGGCAACTCCTGCAGAAAGGCCAGCAGAACCCCACTCACACCGGGCCACCAACAAAGCTGTGGCCCCTCACTCCCTCCCACCAGCACAGCCCCGAGACTGCTGACGGGGCAAAGAATATGGAGTCAGGCACAGCTTCAGGGGCTATTGCTGCCTGGAGCGCTGTTTATATTGACCTCAACCAGGCAGACCTGGGGAGGGCCGGCCGGCAGGGTAAGGCTGCCAAGGTCAGCTAATCCACAACCCTCAGGGAATCACATTGTTGAAAATTGACCACGCTAAGGCAGAATAGAAGCCAAGGAAAATAAGGACACAATGCCATTTGCAGCACCATAGATGAGTCTAGAGGTAATCACGTGACTTGGAGTAAGTCAGAAAGTGAAAGACACATATCATTTCATATCACTTATAGGTTTTACCTAAAATAGAAACCAGGGCAGTCATTTCCACTGAGAAGTGCAATCATAGATTCATTAAACAAACTTATGGTTCACCAATGGAAAGTTGTGAGGATTGGTTTCATTACGATATCAGGGTTAACAGACATATACAAACAGAGGTGACATATATAATCACCAAAGACCTACGGAATACCAAAAGAAGTCTACTCAACATTCTGTCATAACGTACATGGTAAAAGGATCCCAGGAAGAACAGACATCTGTATATGTGTAAAAGACCCACATCTTCCACACCTACAACAAGCCAAACATTGTAATCAAACTTGCTACAATAAAAAATAAAAAAATTAAATTAAAAATACGAACAAGAAGTAGGGAGTCAAACTTGAGGGACTTTCTCCTGGCACATTCCATTCTAAATTCCAATCTAGAACATGACTTCCATTGAGGCTCTGTTGCCCTAGTAACCAGAATTGGTAAGGGAGAACTGCTGCCACCTAGTGGCCATTTCACACAACAGCAGCTTTAATCCCAGTGCTACTGGTCAGTTGAAATTCAAAATCATTGCAGGCCTGTAAATGACACCTGCCCTGAAAACAAATCCTGGGGTCACATATCGACCAAAAAATTCAAAGGACGTCCATATTTCAAAAAGACCGTTTCAAAAGGCATATTTTATGCACATTAGTGTTCTGCTTCTTTTTCTTTCTTTCCTTTTTTTGGTTAAAAACACGGGAATGGAAAAAGGCATCCCTCAGAAGGTGCAAAAATAGTTGCAAACGAATCAATGGACAAAGGTTTAATCTCCAATATATATAAACAGCTCATGCAGCTTATTAAAAAAACAAACAACCCAATACAAAAATGGGCAGAAGATCTAAAGAGTCGTTTCTTCAAAGAAGACACAGAGATGGCCAAGACGCACATGAAAAGCTGCTCAAGAGCACTAATTATTAGAGAGATGCAAATCAAAACTACAATGATGTATCACCTCTCACCTGTTTGAATCGGCATCATCAGAAAATCTACAGACAACAAATTCTGGGGAGGGTGTGGACAAAAGGAGCCCTCTTCCACTATTGGTGGGAATGTAAATTGATACAGTCTCTATGGAGAACAGTATGGAGTTTCCTTTAAAAAACTAGAAATAGAATTACCATCTGACCCAGCAATCCCACTTTTGGGCATATACCTAGAGACAACCATAAATCAAAAAGGCACATTCACCACAAGGTTCATTGCAGCACTATTTACAATAGCCAGGTAATGGAAGCAACCTAAATGCCCACAGACACATGAATGGATAAAGATGGGGTACATATATAAAATGGAATATTACTCGGCCATAAAAAGGAATGAAACTGGGTCATTTGTAGAGACATCGATGGATCTAGAGACTGTCATACAGAATGAAGTAAGTCAGAAAGAGGAAAACAAATATTGTATATTAATGCATATATGTGGAACCTAAAAAATGGTACAGATGAACTGGTTTGCAGGGAAGACATAGAGACACAGAGGTAGAGAACAAACGTATGGACATCAAGTGTGGGAAGCCATGTGGTGGTGGTGGTGGGATGAGTTGGGAGTTTGCGATTGACCTGTATACATGTATATGCATAAAATACATAACTAATAATAACCCGCTGTATAAAAAAGTAAATAAAATTAAATTTCAAAATTTTAAAATATAAAATTTAAAAATAAAACAGAAAAAAGTTCTTCCCTTCACACAGATGTATTTATAGGAATGAATTATTTCCATGCTTATATCTATAAATACATAAAAGAGGAATAAAATCTAACTTGAACCATAAACGAAAAAAAACCCTGAACCCACCAGTTATACAGAGGAAAACCCTATCAGGGCACTTGCTCCAGCGGTAAACAATTCTGAAATTGGTCAGAGGTGGGGAATCATCTCCCGTACAGCCAGCAACCCACACACCATGCAAGGAGCGTCCTCATTGCAAAGCTGGGGGACCGTGCCGTGGCATCTCTGAATAAAGGTGAGCTGAGCCCCAGGTCAGCTGCTGCTGAACTGTTTCCACCCTTCCCAGGTAAAACACCTGAATATGTACAAAGGCTTGAAAGCCTAGAGGAAGGGCCGTGGAGCCACACCAGCGACAGCACGCAGGCCAACTTGGTGACTGCAGGCCAGCCAGGGTGATCCTGCCCCCGGGCGCTCTTCTAGAAGCTTTCCATTGTCCTGCCTGAGATACCCCTCTTGTCCCGGCCCCCACTGCTTTTTTCCTTCCTCACCTCTGTTCGGAGAGAAATTCCAGCGGAAGGTATGGGTGACACATCCTCTTCTTTACAGGTGGCAGCCTGGCAACTCCTGCAGAAAGGCCAGCAAAACCCCACTCACACCGGGCCACCAACAAAGCTGTGGCCCCTCACTCCCTCCCACCAGCAGAGCCCCGAGACTGCTGACGGGGCAAAGAATATGGAGTCAGGCACAGCTTCAGGGGCTATTGCTGCCTGGAGCGCTGTTTATATTGACCTCAACCAGGCAGACCTGGGGAGGGCCGGCCGGCAGGGTAAGGCTGCCCAGGTCAGCTAATCCACAACCCTCAGGGAATCACATTGTTGAAAATTGACCACGCTAAAGCAGAATAGGAGCCAAGGAAAATAAGTACACAATGCCATTTGCAGCACCGTAGATGAGTCTAGAGGTAATCACGTGACTTGGAGTAAGTCAGAAAGTGAAAGACACATATCATATCATATCACTTATAGGTGTTACCTAAAAATGGATACCAGGGCAGATATTTCCACCGAGAAGGGCAATCAGAGATTCATTAAACAAACTTATGGTTCACCAATGGAAAGGTGAGAGGATTGGTTTCATTACGATATCGGGGTTAAGAGACTTATACAAACACAGGTGACATATATAATCACCAAAGACCTACCGAATACCAAAAGACTACTCAACATTCTGTCATAACGTACATGGGAAAAGGATCCCAGGAAAAACAGACATGTGTATATGTGTAAAAGAACCACATCTTCCACACCTCCAACAAGCCAAACATTGTAATCAAACTTGCTGTAATAAAAAATAAAAATTAAATTAAAAACACGAACAAGATGTAGGGAGACAAACTTGCGGGGCTTTCTCCTGGCACATTCCATTCTAAATTCCAATCTAGAACACGACTTCCATTGAGGCTCTGTTGCCCTAGTTACCAGAATTGGTAAGGGAGCACTGCTGCCACCTTGTGGCCGTTTCACACAACACCAGCTTTAATCCCAGCGCTAATGGTCAGTTGATAGTCAAAATCATTGCAGGCCTGTAAATGACACCTGCCCTGAAAACAAATCCTGGGGTCACATACGACAAAAAAATTCAAAGGACTTCCATATTTCAAAACGACCATTTCAAAAGGCATATTTTATGCACATTAGTTTTCTGCTTCTTTTTCTTTCTTTCTTTCTTGGTTAAAAAAACGGGAATGGAAAAAGGCATTCCTCAGAAGCGGCGAAAATAGTTGCAAACGAATCAATGGACAAAGGTTTAATCTCCAATATATATAAACAGCTCATGCAGCTTAATATTAAAAAAAACAAACAACCCAATACAAAAATGGGCAGAAGATCTAAAGATACGTTTCTTCAAAGAAGACACAGAGATGGCCAAGACGCACATGAAAAGCTGCTCAACAGCACTAATTATTAGAGAACTGAAAATCAAAACTACAATGAGGTATCACTTCACACTGTTAGAATCGGCATCATCAGAAAATCTACAAACAACAAATTCTGGGGAGGGTGTGGACAAAAGGAGCCCTCTTCCACTATTGGTGGGAATGTAAATTGATACAGTCACTATGGATAACAGTATGGAGTTTCGTTAAAAAAAACTAGAAATAGAATTACCATCTGATCCAGCAATCCCACTTCTGGGCATATACCCAAAGAAAACCATAAATCAAAAAGGCACATTCACCACAATGTTCACTGCAGCACTATTTACAATAGCCCGGTAATGGAAGCAACCTAAATGCCCAAAGACAGAAGAATGGATAAAGATGTGGTACATGTATAAAATGGAATATTACTCAGCCATAAAAAGGAATGAAACTGGGTCATTTGTAGAGACATCGATGGATCTAGAGACTGTCATACAGAATGAAGTAAGTCAGAAAGAGGAAAACAAATATTGTATATTAATGCATATATGTGGAGCCTAAAAACTGGTACAGATGAACTGGTTTGCAGGTAAGAAATAGAGACAGAGGTAGAGAACAAACGTATGGACACCAAGTGTGGGAAGCCATGGTGTGGTGGTGGTGGGATGAGTTGGGAGATTGGGATTGACCTGCATACATGTATATGCATAAAATACATAACTAATAATAACCTGCTGTATAAAAAATAAATAAAATTAAATTTCAAAATTTAAAAAAAGAAAATTTAAATATAATACAGAAAAAGTTCTTCCCTTCACACAGATGTATTTATAGGAATGAATTATTTCCATGCTTATATCTATAAATACATAAAAGAGGAATAAAATCTAACTTGAACCATAAAAGAAAAAAAAAACCTGAACCCACCAGTTATACAGAGGAAAACCCTATCAGGGCACTTGCTCCAGCGGTAAACAATTCTGAAATTGGTCAGAGGTGGGGAATCATCTCCCATACAGCCAGCAACCCACACCCCACGCAAGGAGCGTCCTCATTGCAACGCTTGGGGATCGTGCAGAGGCATCTCTGAATAAAGGTGAGCTGAGCCCCAGGCCAGCTGCTGCTGAACTGTTCCCACCCTTCCCAGGTAAAACACCTGAATATGTACAAGGTCTTGAAAGACTAGAGGAAGGGCCATGGAGCCACCCCAGCAACAGCACGCAGGCCAACTTGGTGTCTGCTGTCCAGCCAGGGTGGTCCTGCCCCCGGGCGCTCTTCCGGAAGCTTTCCATTGTCCTGCCTGAGATACCCCACCTGTCCCGTCCCCCAATGCTTTTTTCCTTCCTCACCTCTGTACGGAGAGAAATTCCAGCGGAAGTTATGGGTGACACAACCTCTTCTTTACAGGTGGCAGCCTGGCAACTCCTGCAGAAAGGCCAGCAGAACCCAACTCACACCGGTCCACCAACAAAGTTGTGGCCCCTCATTCCCTCCCACCAGCACAGCCCCGAGACTGCTGAGGGTTCAGAAAATATGGAGTCAGGAACAGCTTCAGGGGCTATTGCTGCCTGGAGCGCTGTTTATATTGACCTCAACCAGGGACACCTGGGGAGGGCCGGGCGGCAGGGTAAGCCTGCCCAGGTCAGCTAATCCACAACACTCAGGGAATCACATTGTTGAAAATGGATCTCGCTAAGGCAGAAGAGAAGCCAAGGAAAAAAAGAACACAATGCCATTTGCACCACCGTAGATAATTCTAGATGTAATCACGTGACTTGTAGTAAGTCAGAAAGTGAAAGACACATATCATATCATATCACTTATAGGTGTTACCTAAAAATGGATACCAGGGCAGATATTTCCACCGAGAAGGGCAATCAGAGATTCATTAAACAACCTTATGGTTCACCAATGGAAAGGTGTGAGGATTGGTTTCATTACGATATTGGGGTTAACAGACTTATACAAACACAGGTGACATATATAATCACCAAAGACCTACGGAATACCAAAAGTCTACTCAACATTCTGTCATAACGTACATGGGAAAAGGATCCCAGGAAAAACAGACATGTGTATATGTGTAAAAGAACCACATCTTCCACACCATCCAACAAGCCAAACATTGTAATCAAACTTGCTGTAATAAAAAATAAAAATTAAATTAAAAACACGAACAAGAAGTAGGGAGACAAACTTGAGGGGCTTTCTCCTGGCACATTCCATTCTAAATTCCAATCTAGAACACGACTTCCATTGAGGCTCTGTTGCCCTAGAAACCAGAATTGGTAAGGGAGAACTGCTGCCACCTTGTGGCCGTTTCACACAACAGCAGCTTTAATCCCAGCGCTAAAGGTCAGTTGATATTCAAAATCATTGCAGGCCTGTAAATGACACCTGCCCTGAAAACAAATCCTGGGGTCACATATCGACCAAAAAATTCAAAGGACGTCCATATTTCAAAACGACCATTTCAAAAGGCATATTTTATGCACATTAGTTTTCTGCTTCTTTTTCTTTCTTTCTTTTTTGGTTAAAAAAACGGGAATGGAAAAAGGCATCCCTCAGAAGGGGCGAAAATAGTTGCAAACGAATCAATGGACAAAGGTTTAATCTCCAATATATATAAACAGCTCATGCAGCTTAATATTAAAAAAACAAACAACCCAATACAAAAATGGGCAGAAGATCTAAAGATATGTTTCTTCAAAGAAGACACAGAGATGGCCAAGATGCACATGAAAAGCTGCTCAAGAGCACTAATTATTAGAGAGATGCACATCAAAACTACCATGAGGTATCACCACACACTGTTAGAATCGGCATCATCAGAAAATCTACAAACAACAAATTCTGGGGAGGGTGTGGACAAAAGGAGCCCTCTTCCACTATTGGTGGGAAAGTAAATTGATACAGTCACTATGGAGAACAGTATGGAGTTTCCTTAAAAAAAAACTAGAAATAGAATTACCATCTGATCCAGCAATCCCACTTCTGGGCATATACCCAAAGAAAACCATAAATCAAAAAGGCACATTCACCACAATGTTCACTGCAGCACTATTTACAATAGCCAGGTAATGGAAGCAACCTAAATGCCCACAGACAGATGAATGGATAAAGATGTGGTACATGTATAAAATGGAATATTACTCAGCCAAAAAACGGAATGAAACTGGGTCATTTGTAGAGACATCGATGGATCTAGATTCTGTCATACAGAATGAAGTAAGTCAGAAAGAGGAAAACAAATATTGTATATTAATGCATATATGTGGAACCTAAAAACTGGTACAGATGAACTGGTTTGCAGGTAAGAAATAGAGACAGAGGTAGAGAACAAACGTATGGACACCAAGTGTGGGAAGCCATGGTGTGGTGGTGGTGGGATGAGTTGGGAGATTGGGATTGACCTGCCTACATGTATATGCATAAAATACATAACTAATAATAACCCGCTGTATAAAAAAGTAAATAAAATTAAATTTCAAAATTTTAAAATATAAAATTTAAAAATAAAACAGAAAAAAGTTCTTCCCTTCACACAGATGTATTTATAGGAATGAATTATTTCCATGCTTATATCTATAAATACATAAAAGAGGAATAAAATCTAACTTGAACCATAAACGAAAAAAAACCCTGAACCCACCAGTTATACAGAGGAAAACCCTATCAGGGCACTTGCTCCAGCGGTAAACAATTCTGAAATTGGTCAGAGGTGGGGAATCATCTCCCATACAGCCAGCAACCCACACACCATGCAAGGAGCGTCCTCATTGCAAAGCTGGGGGACAGTGCCGTGGCATCTCTGAATAAAGGTGAGCTGAGCCCCAGGTCAGCTGCTGCTGAACTGTTTCCACCCTTCCCAGGTAAAACACCTGAATATGTACAAAGGCTTGAAAGCCTAGAGGAAGGGCCGTGGAGCCACACCAGCGACAGCACGCAGGCCAACTTGGTGACTGCAGGCCAGCCAGGGTGATCCTGCCCCCGGGCGCTCTTCCGGAAGCTTTCCATTGTCCTGCCTGAGATACCCCTCTTGTCCCGGCCCCCACTGCTTTTTTCCTTCCTCACCTCTGTTCGGAGAGAAATTCCATCGGAAGGTATGGGTGACACATCCTCTTCTTTACAGGTGGCAGCCTGGCAACTCCTGCAGAAAGGCCAGCAAAACCCCACTCACACCGGGCCACCAACAAAGCTGTGGCCCCTCACTCCCTCCCACCAGCACAGCCCCGAGACTGCTGACGGGGCAAAGAATATGGAGTCAGGCACAGCTTCAGGGGCTATTGCTGCCTGGAGCGCTGTTTATATTGACCTCAACCAGGCAGACCTGGGGAGGGCCGGCCGGCAGGGTAAGGCTGCCCAGGTCAGGTAATCCACAACCCTCAGGGAATCACATTGTTGAAAATTGACCACGCTAAAGCAGAATAGGAGCCAAGGAAAATAAGGACACAATGCCATTTGCAGCACCGTAGATGAGTCTAGAGGTAATCACGTGACTTGGAGTAAGTCAGAAAGTGAAAGACACATATCATTTCATATCACTTATAGGTGTTACCTAAAATAGAAACCAGGACAGTCATTTCCACTGAGAAGTGCAATCATAGATTCATTAAACAAACTTATGGTTCACCAATGGAAAGTTGTGAGGATTGGTTTCATTACGATATCAGGGTTAACAGACATATACAAACAGAGGTGACATATATAATCACCAAAGACCTACGGAATACCAAAAGAAGACTACTCAACATTCTGTCATAACGTACATGGGAAAAGGATCCCAGGAAGAACAGACATCTGTATATGTGTAAAAGAACCACATCTTCCACACCTACAACAAGCCAAACATTGTAATCAAACTTGCTACCATAAAAAATAAAAAATTAAATTAAAAATACGAACAAGAAGCAGGGAGTCAAACTTGAGGGGCTTTCTCCTGGCACATTCCATTCTAAATTCCATTCTAGAACATGACTTCCATTGAGGCTCTGTTGCCCTAGTAACCAGAAATGGTAAGGGAGAACTGCTGCCACCTTGTGGCCGTTTCACACAACAGCAGCTTTAATCCCAGCGCTCATGGTCAGTTGATATTCAAAATCATTGCAGGCCTGTAAATGACACCTGCCCTGAAAACAAATCCTGGGGTCACATATCGACCAAAAAATTTAAAGGACGTCCATATTTCAAAACGACCGTTTCAATAGGCATATTTTATTCACATTAGTGTTCTGCTTCTTTTTCTTTCTTTCCTTTTTTTGGTTAAAAACACGGGAATGGAAAAAGGCATCCATCAGAAGGGGCGAAAATAGTTGCAAACGAATCAATGGACAAAGGTTTAATCTCCAATATATATAAACAGCTCATGCAGCTTATTAAAAAAACAAACAACCCAATACAAAAATGGGCAGAAGATCTAAAGAGTCGTTTCTTCAAAGAAGACACAGAGATGGCCAAGACGCACATGAAAAGCTGCTCAAGAGCACTAATTATTAGAGAGATGCAAATCAAAACTACAATGAGGTATCACCTCACACCTGTTAGAATCGGCATCATCAGAAAATCTACAGACAACAAATTCTGGGGAGGGTGTGGACAAAAGGAGCCCTCTTCCACTATTGGTGGGAATGTAAATTGATACAGTCACTATGGAGAACAGTATGGAGTTTCCTTTAAAAAACTAGAAATAGAATTACCATCTGACCCAGCAATCCCACTTTTGGGCATATACCCAGAGACAACCATAAATCAAAAAGGCACATTCACCACAAGGCTCATTGCAGCACTATTTACAATAGCCAGGTAATGGAAGCAACCTAAATGCCCACAGACAGATGAATGGATAAAGATGGGGTACATATATAAAATGGAATATTACTCGGCCATAAAAAGGAATGAAACTGGGTCATTTGTAGAGACATCGATGGATCTAGAGACTGTCATACAGAATGAAGTAAGTCAGAAAGAGGAAAACAAATATTGTATATTAATGCATATATGTGGAACCTAAAAAATGGTACAGATGAACTGGTTTGCAGAGAAGAAATAGAGACACAGAGGTAGAGAACAAACGTATGGACACCAAGTGTGGGAAGCCATGGGGTGGTGGTGGTGGGATGAGTTGGGAGTTTGCGATTGACCTGTATACATGTATATGCATAAAAAACATAACTAATAATAACCTGCTGTATAAAAAAGTAAATAAAATTAAATTTCAAAATTTTAAAATATAAAATTTAAAAATAAAACAGAAAATAGTTCTTCCCTTCACATAGATGTATTTATAGGAATGAATTATTTCCATGCTTATATCTATAAATACATAAAAGAGAAATAAAATCTAACTTGAACCATAAACGAAAAAAACCCTGAACCCACAAGTTATACAGAGGAAAACCCTATCAGGGCACTTGCTCCAGCGGTAATCAATTCTGAAATTGGTCAGAGGTGGGGAATCATCTCCCATACAGCCAGCAACCCACACACCATGCAAGGAGCGTCCTCATTGCAAAGCTGGGGGACCGTGCCGTCGCATCTCTGAATAAAGGTGAGCTGATCCCCAGGTCAGCTGCTGCTGAACTGTTTCCACCGTTCCCAGGTAAAACACCTGAATATGTACAAAGGCTTGAAAGCCTAGAGGAAGGGCCGTGGAGCCACACAAGCGACAGCACGCAGGCCAACTTGGTGACTGCAGGCCAGCCAGGGTGATCCAGGCCCCGGGCGCTCTTCTGGAAGCTTTCCATTGTCCTGCCTGAGATTCCCCTCTTGTCCCGGCCCCCACTGCTTTTTTCCTTCCTCACCTCTGTCCGGAGAGAAATTCCATCGGAAGGTATGGGTGACACATCCTCTTCTTTACAGGTGGCAGCCTGGCAACTCCTGCAGAAAGGTCAGCAGAACCCCACTCACACCGGGCCACCCACAAAGCACTGGCCCCTCACTCCCTCCCACCACACAGCCCCGAGACTGCTGACGGGGCAGAGAATATGGATTCAGGCACAGCTTCAGGGGCTATTGCGGCCTGGAGCGCTGTTTATATTGACCTCAAGCAGGCACGCCTGCGGTGGGCCGGCCGGCAGGGTAAGGCTGCCCAGGTCAGCTAATCCACAACCCTCAGGGAATCACATTCTTGAAAATGGACCTCGCTAAGGCAGAATAGAATCCAAGGAAAAAAAGGACCTTGTGCCATTTGCAGTACCGTAGATGAGTCTAGAGGTAATCCCGTGACTTGTAGTAAGTCAGAAAGTGAAAGACACATATCATATCATATCACTTATAGGTGTTACCGTAAAATGGATACCAGGGCAGATATTTCCACGGTGAAGGGCAATCAGAGATTCATTAAACAAACTTATGGTTCACCAATGGAAAGGTGTGAGGATTGGTTTCTTTACGATATCGGGGTTAACAGACTTATACAAACACAGGTGACATATATAATCACCAAAGACCTACGGAATACCAAAAGACTACTCAACATTCTGTCATAACGTACATGGGAAAAGGATCCCAGGAAAAACAGACATCTGTATATGTGTAAAAGAACCACATCTTCCACACCTACAACAAGCCAAACATTGTAATCAAACTTGCTGTAATAAAAAATAAAAAATTAAATTAAAAACACGAACAAGAAGTAGGGAGACAAACTTGAGGGGCTTTCTCCTGTCACATTCCATTCTAAATTCCAATCTAGAACATGACTTCCATTGAGGCTCTGTTGCCCTAGTAACCAGAATTGGTAAGGGAGCACTGCTGCCACCTTGTGGCCGTTTCACACAACAGCAGCTTTAATCCCAGCGCTCATGGTCAGTTGATATTCAAAATCATTGCAGGCCTGTAAATGACACCTGCCCTGAAAACAAATCCTGGGGTCACATATCGACCAAAAAATTTAAAGGACGTCCATATTTCAAAACGACCGTTTCAAAAGGCATATTTCATGCACATTAGTGTTCTGCTTCTTTTTCTTTCTTTCTTTTTTGGTTAAAAACACGGGAATGGAAAAAGGCATCCCTCAGAATGGGCAAAAATCGTTGAAAACGAATCAATGGACAAAGGTTTAATCTCCAATATATAAACAGCTCATGCAGCTTAATATTAAAAAAAACAAAAAACCCAATACAAAAATGGGCAGTAGATCTAAAGAGACGTTTCTTCAAAGACGACACAGAGATGGCCAAGACGCACATGAAAAGCTGCTGAAGAGCACTAATTATTAGAGAAATGCAAATCGAAACTACAATGAGGTATCACCTCACACCTGTTAGAATCGGCATCATCAGAAAATCTACAAACAACAAATTCTGGGGAGGGTGTGGACAAAAGGATCCCTCTTCCACTATTGGAGGGAATGTAAATTGATACAGTCACTATGGAGAACACTATGGAGTTTCCTTAAAAAACCTAGAAATAGAATTACCATCTGATCCTGCAATCCCACTTCTGGGAATAGACCCAGAGAAAACCATAAATCTAAAAGGCACATTCACCACAATGTTCATTGCAGCACTATTTACAAAGGCCAGGTAATGGAATCAACCTAAATGCCCTCACACAGATGAATGGATAAAGATGTGGTACATGTATAAAATGGAATATTACTCAACCATAAAAAGGAATGAAACTGGGTCATTGGTAGAGAAATCGATGGATCTAGAGACCGTCATACAGAATGAAGTAGGTCAGAAAGAGGAAAACAAATATTGCATATTAATGCATATATGTGGAACGTAAAAAATGGTACAGATGAACTGGTTTGCAGGGAAGAAATAGAGACACAGAGGTAGAGAACAAACGTATGGACAACAAGTGTGGGAAGCCATGGGGTGGTGGTGGTGGGATGAGTTGGGAGTTTGAGATTGACCTGTATACATGTATATGCATAAAATACATAACTAATAATAACCTGCTGTATATAAAAGTAAATAAAATTAAATTTCAAAATCTTAAAAAATAAAATTTAAATATAAAACAGAAAAAAGTTCTTCCCTTCACACAGATGTATTTATAGGAATGAATTATTTCCATGCTTATATCTATAAATATATAAAAGAGGAATAAAATCTAACTTGAACCATAAAAGAATAAAAACCTGAACCCACCAGTTATACAGAGGAAAACCCTATCAGGGCACTTGCTCCAGCGGCAAACAATTCTGAAATTGGTCAGAGGTGGGGAATCATCCCCATACAGCCAGCCACCCACACCCCACACAAGGAGCGTCCTCATTGAAAAGCTGGGGGACCGAGCCGAGGCATCTCTAAAAAAAGGTGAGCTGAGCCGCAGGCCAGCTGTTGCTGAACTGTTCCCACCCTTCCCAGGTAAAACAACTGAATATGTACAAGGGCTTGAAAGACTAGAGGAAGGGCCGTGGAGCCACAACAGCGACAGCACGCAGGCCAACTTGGTGCCTGCAGGCCAGCCAGGGTGGTCCTGGCCCCGGGCGCTCTTCCGGAATCTTTCCATTGTCCTGCCTGAGATACCCCACCTGTCCCGGCACCCACTGCTTTTTTCCTTCCTCACCTCTGTCCAGAGAGAAATTCCAGCAGAAGGTATGGGTGACACATCCTCTTCTTTACAGGAGGCAGCCTGGCAACTACTGCAGAAAGGCCAGGAGAACCCCACTCACACCGGGCCACCAACAAATCTGTGGCACCTCATTCCCTCCCACCAGCACAGCCCCGAGACTGCTCACGGGGCAGAAAATATGGAGTCAGGAACAGCTTCAGGGGCTATTGCTGCCTGGAGCACTGTTTATATTGACCTCAACCAGTCACACCTGAGGAGGGCCGGGCGGCAGGGTAAGGCTGCCCAGGTGAGCTAATCCACAACACTCAGGGAATCACATTGTTGAAAATGGACCTCGCTAAGGCAGAAGAGAAGCCAAGGAAAAAAAGAACACAATGCCATTTGCACCACCGTAGATGAGTCTAGAGGTAATCACGTGACTTGTAGTAAGTGAGAAAGTGAAAGACACATATCATATCATATCACTTATAGGTGTTACCTAAAAATGGATAACAGGGCATATATTTCCACCGAGAAGGGCAATCAGAGATTCATTAAACAAACTTATGGTTCACCAATGGAAAGGTGTGAGGATTGGTTTCTTTACGATATCGGGGTTAACAGACTTATACAAACACAGGTGACATATATAATCACCAAAGACCTACGGAATACCAAAAGACTACTCAACATTCTGTCATAACGTACATGGGAAAAGGATCCCAGGAAAAACAGACATCTGTATATGTGTAAAAGAACCACATCTTCCACACCTACAACAAGCCAAACATTGTAATCAAACTTGCTGTAATAAAAAATAAAAAATTAAATTAAAAACACGAACAAGAAGTAGGGAGACAAACTTGAGGGGCTTTCTCCTGTCACATTCCATTCTAAATTCCAATCTAGAACACGACTTCCATTGAGGCTCTGTTGCCCTAGTAACCAGAATTGGTAAGGGAGAACTGCTGCCACCTTGTGGCCGTTTCACACAACAGCAGCTTTAATCCCAGCGCTCATGGTCAGTTGATATTCAAAATCATTGCAGGCCGGTAAATGACACCTGCCCTGAAAACAAATCCTGGGGTCACATATCGACCAAAAAATTCAAAGGACGTCCATATTTCAAAACGACCGTTTCAAAAGCCATATTTTACGCACATTAGTGTTCTTCTTCTTTTTGTATCTTTAGTTTTTTGTTAAAAAAACGGGAATGGAAAAAGGCATCCCTCAGAATGGGCAAAAATCGTTGAAAACGAATCAATGGACAAAGGTTTAATCTCCAATATATAAACAGCTCATGCAGCTTAATATTAAAAAAAACAAAAAACCCAATACAAAAATGGGCAGTAGATCTAAAGAGACATTTCTTCAAAGACGACACAGAGATGGCCAAGACGCACATGAAAAGCTGCTGAAGAGCACTAATTATTAGAGAAATGCAAATCGAAACTACAATGAGGTATCACCTCACACCTGTTAGAATCGGCATCATCAGAAAATCTACAAACAACAAATTCTGGGGAGGGTGTGGACAAAAGGATCCCTCTTCCACTATTGGAGGGAATGTAAATTGATACAGTCACTATGGAGAACACTATGGAGTTTCCTTAAAAAACCTAGAAATAGAATTACCATCTGATCCTGCAATCCCACTTCTGGGAATAGACCCAGAGAAAACCATAAATCAAAAAGGCACATTCACCACAATGTTCATTGCAGCACTATTTACAAAGGCCAGGTAATGGAATCAACCTAAATGCCCTCACACAGATGAATGGATAAAGATGTGGTACATGTATAAAATGGAATATTACTCAACCATAAAAAGGAATGAAACTGGGTCATTTGTAGAGACATCGATGGATCTAGAGACCGTCATACAGAATGAAGTAGGTCAGAAAGAGGAAAACAAATATTGCATATTAATGCATATATGTGGAACCTAAAAAATGGTACAGATGAACTGGTTTGCAGGGAAGAAATAGAGACACAGAGGTAGAGAACAAACGTATGGACACCAAGTGTGGGAAGCCATGGGGTGGTGGTGGTGGGATGAGTTGGGAGTTTGAGATTGACCTGTATACATGTATATGCATAAAATACATAACTAATAATAACCTGCTGTATATAAAAGTAAATAAAATTAAATTTCAAAATCTTAAAAAATAACATTTAAATATAAAACAGAAAAAAGTTCTTCCCTTCACACAGATGTATTTATAGGAATGAATTATTTCCATGCTTATATCTATAAATATATAAAAGAGGAATAAAATCTAACATGAACCATAAAAGAATAAAAACCTGAACCCACCAGTTATACAGAGGAAAACCCTATCAGGGCACTTGCTCCAGCGGCAAACAATTCTGAAATTGGTCAGAGGTGGGGAATCATACCCATACAGCCAGCAACCCACACCCCAAGCAAGGAGCGTACTCATTGCAAAGCTGGGGGACCGTGCCGAGGCATCTCTGAATAAAGGTGAGCTGAGCCCCAGGCCAGCTGCTGCTGAACTGTTCCCATCCTTCCCAGGTAAAACACCTGAATATGTACAAGGGCTTGAAAGACTAGAGGAAGGGCCGTGGAGCCACAACAGCGACAGCACGCAGGCCAACTTGGTGCCTGCAGGCCAGCCAGGGTGGTCCTGGCCCCGGGCGCTCTTCCGGAAACTTTCCATTGTCCTGCCTGAGATACCCCACCTGTCCCGGCCCCCACTGCTTTTTTCCTTCCTCACCTCTGTCCGGAGAGAAATTCCAGCAGAAGGTATGGGTGACACATCCTCTTCTTTACAGGTGGCAACCTGGCAACTCCTGCAGAAAGGCCAGCAGAACCACACTCACACAGGGCCAACAATGCTGTGGCCCCTCACTCCCTCCCACCAGCAGAGCCCCGAGACTGCTGAAGGGGCAGAGAATATCGAGTCAGGCACAGCTTCAGGGGCTATTGCTGCCTGGAGCGCTGTTTATATTGACCTCAACCAGGCACACCTGGGGAGGGCCGGCCGGCACGGTAAGGCTGCCCAGGTCAGCTAATCCACAACCCTCAGGGAATCACATTGTTGAAAATGGACCTCACTAAGGCAGAATAGAAGCCAAGGAAAATAAGGACACAATGCCATTTGCAGCACCGTAGATGAGTCTAGAGGTAATCATGTGACATGTAGTAAGTCAGAAAGTGAAAGGCACATATCGTATCATATCACTTATAGGTGTTACCTAAAAATGGATACCAGGGCAGATATTTCCACGGAGAAGGGCAATCACATATTCATTAAACAAACTTATGGTTCACCAATGGAAAGGTGTGAGGATTGGTTTCATTACGATATTGGGGTTAACAGACATACAAACACAGGTGATATATATAATAACCAAAGAGCTACGGAATACAAAGAGAGGAGTACACAACATTCTGTCATAACGTACATGGGAAAAGGATCCCAGGAAGAACAGACATCTGTATATGTGTAAAAGAACCACATCTACCATACCTACAACAAGCCAAACATTGTAATCAAACTTGCAGTAATAAAAAATAAAAAATTAAATTAAAAACACGAACAAGAAGTAGTGAGACAAACTTGAGGGGCTTTTTCCTGTCACATTCTGTTCTAAATTCCAATCTAGAAGGCGACTTCCATTGAGGCTCTGTTGCCCTAGTAACCAGATATGAAAGAGAGAACTGCTGCCACCTTGTGGCCGTTTCACACAACAGCAGCTTTAATCCCAGCGCTAATGGTCAGTTGATATTCAAAATCATTGAGGGCCTGTAAATGACACCTGCCCTGAAAACAAATCCTGGCGTCACATATCGACCAAAAAATTTAAAGGACGTCCATATTTCAAAACGACCGTTTCAAAAGGCATATTTTATGCACATTAATGTTCTGCTTCTTTTTCTTTCTTTCTTTTTTGGTTAAAAACACGGGAATGGAAAAAGGCATCCCTCAGAAGGGGCGAAAATAGTTGCAAACGAATCAATGGACAAAGGTTTAATCTCCAATATATATAAACAGCTCATGCAGCTTATTAAAAAAACAAACAACCCAATACAAAAATGGGCAGAAGATCTAAAGAGACGTTTCTTCAAAGAAGACACAGAGATGGCCAAGACGCACATGAAAAGATGCTCAGGAGCACTAATTATTAGAGAAAAGCAAATCAAACTACAATGAGGTATCACCTCACACCTGTTAGAATCGGCATCATCAGAAAATCTACAAACAAGAAATTCTGGGGAGGGTGTGGACAAAAGGAGCCCTCTTCCACTATTGGTGGGAATGTAATTTGATACAGTCACTATGGAGAACAGTATGGAGTTTCCTTTAAAAAACTAGAAATAGAATTACCATCTGACCCAGCAATCCCACTGTTGGGCATATACACAGAGACAACCATAAATCAAAAAGGCACATTCACCACAAGTTTCATTGCAGCACTATTTACAATAGCCAGGTAATGGAAGAAACCTAAATGCCCACAGACAGATGAATGGATAAAGATGGAGTACATATATAAAATGGAATATTACTCGGCCATAAAAAGGAATGAAACTGGGTCATTTGTAGAGACATCGATGGATCTAGAGACTGTCATACAGAATGAAGTTAGTCAGAAAGAGGAAAACAAATACTGTATATTAATGCATATATGTGGAACCTAAAAAATGGTACAGATGAACTGGTTTGCAGGGAAGAAATAGAGACACAGAGGTAGAGAACAAACGTATGGACACCAAGTGTGTGAAGCCATGGGGTGGTGGTGGTGGGATGAGTTGGGAGTTTGAGATTGACCTGTATACATGTATATGCATAAAATACATAACTAATAATAACCCGCTGTATAAAAAAGTAAATAAAATTAAATTTCAAAATTTTAAAATATAAAATTTAAAAATAAAACAGAAAAAATTTCTTCCCTTCACACAGATGTATTTATAGGAATGAATTATTTCCATGCTTATATCTATAAATACATAAAAGAGGAATAAAATCTAACTTGAACCATAAAAGGAAAAAAACCTGAACCCACCAGTTATACAGAGGAAAACCCTATCAGGGCACTTGCTCCAGCGGTAAACAATTCTGAAATTGGTCAGAGGTGGGGAATCATCTCCCATACAGCCAGCAACCCACACCCCATGCAAGGAGCATCCTCATTGCAAAGCTGGGGGACCGTGCAGGGGCATCTCTGAATAAAGGTGAGCTGAGCCCCAGGCCAGCTGCTGCTGAACTGTTCCCACCCTTCCCAGGTCAAACACCTGAATATGTACAAAGGCTTGAAAGCCTAGAGGAAGGGCCGTGGAGCCACACCAGCGACAGCACGCAGGCCATCTTGGTGACTGCAGGCCAGCCAGGGTGATCCTGGCCCCGGGCGCTCTTCCGGAAGCTTTCCATTGTCCTGCCTGAGATACCCCATTTGTCCCGGCCCCCACTGCTTTTTGCCTTCCTCACCTCTGTCCGGAGCGAAATTCCAGCGGAAGTTATGTGTGACACATCCTCTTGTTTACAGGTGGCAGCCTGGCAACTCCTGCAGAAAGGCCAGCAGAACCCCACTCACAATGGGTCACCAACAAAGCTGTGGCCCCTCACTCCCTCCCACCAGCACAGCCCCGAGACTGCTGACGGGGCAGAGAATATGGAGTCAGGAACAGCTTCAGGGGCTATTGCTGCCTGGAGCGCTGTTTATATTGACCTCAACCAGGCAGACCTGGGGAGGGCCGGCCGGAAGGGTAAGGCTGCCCAGGTCAGCTAATCCACAAACCTCAGGGAATCACATTGTTGAAAATGGACCTCGCTAAGGCAGAATAGAAGCCAAGGAAAATAAGGACACAATGCCATTTGCAGCACTGTAGATGAGTCTAGAGGTAATCACGTGACTTGTAGTAAGTGAGAAAGTGAAAGACACATATCATTTCATATCACTTATAGGTGTTACCTAAAATAGAAACCAGGGCAGTCATTTCCACTGAGAAGTGCAATCACAGATTCATTAAACAAACTTATGGTTCACCAATGGAAAGGTGTGAGGATTGGTTTCATTACGATATCGGGGTTAACAGATATATACAAACAGAGGTGACATATATAATCACCAAAGACCTACGGAATACCAAGAGAAGACTACTCAACATTCTGTCATAACGTACATGGGAAAAGGATCCCAGGAAGTACAGACATCTGTATATGTGTAAAAGAACCACATCTTCCACACCTACAACAAGCCAAACATTTTAATCAAACTTGCTGTAATAAAAAATAAAAATTAAATTAAAAACACGAACAAGAAGTAGGGAGACAAACTTGAGGGGCTTTCTCCTGGCACATTCCATTCTAAATTCCAATCTAGAACAGGACTTCCATTGAGGCTCTGTTGCCCTAGTAACCAGAATTGGTAAGGGAGAACTGCTGCCACCTTGTGGCCGTTTCACACAACAGCAGCTTTAATCCCAGCGCTCATGGTCAGTTGATATTCAAAATCATTGCAGGCCGGTAAATGACACCTGCCCTGAAAACAAATCCTGGCGTCACATATCGACCAAAAAATTCAAAGGACGTCCATATTTCAAAACGACCGTTTCAAAAACCATATTTTACGCACATTAGTGTTCTTCTTCTTTTTGTTTCTTTAGTTTTTTGTTAAAAAAACGGGAATGGAAAAAGGCATCCCTCAGAATGGGCAAAAATCGTTGAAAACGAATCAATGGACAAAGGTTTAATCTCCAATATATATAAACAGCTCATGCAGCTTAATATTAAAAAAACAAACAACCCAATACAAAAATGGGCAGATCTAAAGAGACGTTTCTTCAAAGAAGACACAGAGATGGCCAAGACGCACATGAAAAGCTGTTCAACAGCACTAATTATTAGAGAAATGCAAATCAAAACTACAATGAGGTATCACCTCACACCTGTTAGAATCGGCATCATCAGAAAATCTACAAACAACAAATTCTGGGGAGGGTGTGGACAAAAGGAGACCTCTTCCACTATTGGTGGGAATGTAAATTGATACACTCACTATGGAGAACACTATGGAGTTTCCTTAAAAAAACTAGAAATAGAATTACCATCTGATCCAGCAATCCCACTTCTGCTCATATACCCAAAGAAAACCATAAATCAGAAAGGCACATTCACCACAATGTTCATTGCAGCACTATTTACAAAGGCCAGGTAATGGAAGCAACCTAAATGCCCACACACAGATGAATGGATAAAGATGTGCTACATGTATAAAATGGAATATTACTCAGCCATAAAAAGGAATGAAACCGGGTCATTTGTAGAGACAGCGATGGATCTAGAGACTGTCATACAGAATGAAGTAAGTCAGAAAGAGGAAAACAAATATTGTATATTAATGCATATATGTGGAACCTACGAAATTTTACAGAGGAACTGGTTTGCAGGGAAGAAATAGAGACACAGATGTAGAGAACAAACGTATGGACACCAAGTGTGGAAAGCCATGGGGTGGTGGTGGTGGGATGACTTGGGAGATTGGGATTGACCTGCATACATGTATATGCATAAAATACATAACTAATAATAACCTGCTGTATAAAAAAATAAATAAAATTAAATTTCAAAATTTAAAAAAATTAAATTTAAAAATAATACAGAAAAAAGTTCTTCCCTTCACACAGATGTATTTATACGAAAGTATTATTTCCATGCTTATATCTATAAATACATAAAAGAGGAATAAAACCTAACGTGAACCATAAAAGAAGAAAAACCTGAACCCACCAGTTATACAGAGGAAAACCCTATCAGGGCACTTGTTCCAACGGTAAACAATATTGAAATTGGTCAGAGGTGGGGAATCATCTCCCATACAGCCATCAACACACACCCCACACAAGGAGCGTCCTCATTGCAAAGCTGGGTGACCGAGCCGAGGCATCTCTGAATAAAGGTGAGCTGAGCCCCAGGTCAGCTGCTGCTGAACTCTTCCCACCCTTCCCAGGTAAAACACCTGAATATGTACATGGGCTTGAAAGACTAGAGGAAGGGCCATGGAGCCACACCAGCGACAACACGCAGGCCAACATGGTGCCTGCAGGCCAGCCAGGGTGGTCCTGGCCACGGGCACTCTTCCAGAAGCTTTCCATTGTCCTGCCTGAGATACCCACCCTGTCCCGGCCCCCACTGCTTTTTTCCTTCGTCACCTCAGTCCGGAGAGAAATTCCAGCGGAAGGTATGGGTGACACATCCTCCTCTTTACAGGAGGCAGCCTGGCATCTCCTGCAGAAAGGCCAGCAGAACCCCACTCACACCGGGCCACCAACAAAGCTGTGGACCCTCACTCCGTCCCACCAGCACAGCCCCGAGACTGCTCACGGGGCAGAGAATATGGAGGCAGGCACAGCTTCAGGGGCTATTGCTGCATGGAGCGCTGTTTATATTGACCTCAACCAGGCACACCTTGGGAAGGCCGGCCGGCAGGATAAGGCTGCCCACGTCAGCTAATCCACAACCCGCAGGGAATCACATTGTTGAAAAGGGACCTCGCTAATTCAGAATAGAAGGCAAGGAAAAAAAGGACACAATGCCTTTTGCAGCACCGTAGATGAGTCTAGAGTTAATCACGTGACATGTAGTAAGTCAGATAGTGAAAGACACATATCATATCATATCACTTATAGGTGTTACCTAAAAATGGATACCAGGGCAGATATTTCCACCGAGAAGGGCAATTAGAGATTCATTAAACAAACTTATGGTTCACCAATGGAAAGGTGTGAGCATTGGTTTCATTACGATATCGGGGTTAACAGACTTATACAAACACAGGTGACATATATAATCACCAAAGACCTACGGAATACCAAAAGACTACTCAACATTCTGTCATAACGTACATGGGAAAAGGATCCCAGGAAAAACCGACATCTGTATATGTGTAAAAGAACCACATCTTCCACACCTACAACAAGCCAAACATTTTAATCAAACTTGCTGTAATAAAAAATAAAAATTAAATTAAAAACACGAACAAGAAGTAGGGAGACAAACTTGAGGGGCTTTCTCCTGGCACATTCCATTCTAAATTCCAATCTAGAACAGGACTTCCATTGAGGCTCTGTTGCCCTAGTAACCAGAATTGGTAAGGGAGAACTGCTGCCACCTTGTGGCCGTTTCACACAACAGCAGATTTAATCCCAGCGCTCATGGTCAGTTGATATTCAAAATCATTGCAGGCCGGTAAATGACACCTGCCCTGAAAACAAATCCTGGGGTCACATATCAACCAAAAAATGTAAAGGACGTCCATATTTCAAAACGACCGTTTCAAAAGCCATATTTTACGCACATTAGTGTTCTTCTTCTTTTTGTTTCTTTAGTTTTTTGTTAAAAAAACGGGAATGGAAAAAGGCATCCCTCAGAATGGGCAAAAATCGTTGAAAACGAATCAATGGACAAAGGTTTAATCTCCAATATATAAACAGCTCATGCAGCTTAATATTAAAAAAAACAAAAAACCCAATACAAAAATGGGCAGTAGATCTAAAGAGACGTTTCTTCAAAGACGACACAGAGATGGCCAAGACGCACATGAAAAGCTGCTGAAGAGCACTAATTATTAGAGAAATGCAAATCGAAACTACAATGAGGTATCACCTCACACCTGTTAGAATCGGCAAAATCAGAAAATCTACAAACAACAAATTCTGGGGAGGGTGTGGACAAAAGGATCCCTCTTCCACTATTGGAGGGAATGTAAATTGATACAGTCACTATGGAGAACACTATGGAGTTTCCTTAAAAAAACTAGAAATAGAATTACCATCTGATCCTGCAATCCCACTTCTGGGAATAGACCCAGAGAAAACCATAAATCAAAAAGGCACATTCACCACAATGTTCATTGCAGCACTATTTACAAAGGCCAGGTAATGGAATCAACCTAAATGCCCTCACACAGATGAATGGATAAAGATGTGGTACATGTATAAAATGGAATATTACTCAACCATAAAAAGGAATGAAACTGGGTCATTTGTAGAGACATCGATGGATCTAGAGACCGTCATACAGAATGAAGTAGGTCAGAAAGAGGAAAACAAATATTGCATATTAATGCATATATGTGGAACCTAAAAAATGGTACAGATGAACTGGTTTGCAGGGAAGAAATAGAGACACAGAGGTAAAGAACAAACGTATGGACACCAAGTGTGGGAAGCCATGGGGTGGTGGTGGTGGGATGAGTTGGGAGTTTGAGATTGACCTGTATACATGTATATGCATAAAATACATAACTAATAATAACCTGCTGTATATAAAAGTAAATAAAATTAAATTTCAAAATCTTAAAAAATAAAATTTAAATATAAAACAGAAAAAAGTTCTTCCCTTCACACAGATGTATTTATAGGAATGAATTATTTCCATGCTTATATCTATAAATATATAAAAGAGGAATAAAATCTAACTTGAACCATAAAAGAATAAAAACCTGAACCCACCAGTTATACAGAGGAAAACCCTATCAGGGCACTTGCTCCAGCGGCAAACAATTCTGAAATTGGTCAGAGGTGGGGAATCATCCCCATACAGCCAGCAACCCACACCCCACACAAGGAGCGTCCTCATTGCAAAGCTGGGGGACCGAGCCGAGGCATCTCTAAAAAAAGGTGAGCTGAGCCGCAGGCCAGCTGTTGCTGAACTGTTCCCACCCTTCCCAGGTAAAACAACTGAATATGTACAAGGGCTTGAAAGACTAGAGGAAGGGCCGTGGAGCCACAACAGCGACAGCACGCAGGCCAACTTGGTGCCTGCAGGCCAGCCAGGGTGGTCCTGGCCCCGGGCGCTCTTCCTGAAACTTTCCATTGTCCTGCCTGAGATACCCCACCTGTCCCGGCCCCCACTGCTTTTTTCCTTCCTCACCTCTGTCCGGAGAGAAATTCCAGCAGAAGGTATGGGTGACACATCCTCTTCTTTACAGGAGGCAGCCTGGCAACTACTGCAGAAAGGCCAGAGAACCCCACTCACACCGGGCCAACAACAAATCTGTGGCACCTCATTCCCTCCCACCAGCACAGCCCCGAGACTGCTGACGGGGCAGAGAATATGGAGTCAGGAACAGCTTCAGGGGCTATTGCTGCCTGGAGCACTGTTTATATTGACCTCAACCAGGCACACCTGAGGAGGGCCGGGCGGCAGGGTAAGGCTGCCCAGGTGAGCTAATCCACAACACTCAGGGAATCACATTGTTGAAAATGGACCTCGCTAAGGCAGAAGAGAAGCCAAGGAAAAAAAGAACACAATGCCATTTGCACCACCGTAGATGAGTCTAGAGGTAATCACGTGACTTGTAGTAAGTGAGAAAGTGAAAGACACATATCATAACATATCACTTATAGGTGTTACCTAAAAATGGATAACAGGGCATATATTTCCACCGAGAAGGGCAATCAGAGATTCATTAAACAAACTTATGGTTCACCAATGGAAAGGTGTGAGGATTGGTTTCTTTACGATATCGGGGTTAACAGACTTATACAAACACAGGTGACATATATAATCACCAAAGACCTACGGAATACCAAAAGACTACTCAACATTCTGTCATAACGTACATGGGAAAAGGATCCCAGGAAAAACAGACATCTGTATATGTGTAAAAGAACCACATCTTCCACACCTACAACAAGCCAAACATTGTAATCAAACTTGCTGTAATAAAAAATAAAAAATTAAATTAAAAACACGAACAAGAAGTAGGGAGACAAACTTGAGGGGCTTTCTCCTGTCACATTCCATTCTAAATTCCAATCTAGAACACGACTTCCATTGAGGCTCTGTTGCCCTAGTAACCAGAATTGGTAAGGGAGAACTGCTGCCACCTTGTGGCCGTTTCACACAACAGCAGCTTTAATCCCAGCGCTCATGGTCAGTTGATATTCAAAATCATTGCAGGCCTGTAAATGACACCTGCCCTGAAAACAAATCCTGGGGCCACATATCGACCAAAAAATTTAAAGGACGTCCATATTTCAAAACGACCGTTTCAAAAGGCATATTTCATGCACATTAGTGTTCTGCTTCTTTTTCTTTCTTTCTTTTTTGGTTAAAAACACGGGAATGGAAAAAGGCATCCCTCAGAAGGGGCGAAAATAGTTGCAAACGAATCAATGGACAAAGGTTTAATCTCCAATATATATAAACAGCTCATGCAGCTTATTAAAAAAACAAACAACCCAATACAAAAATGGGCAGAAGATCTAAAGAGACGTTTCTTCAAAGAAGACACAGAGATGGCCAAGACGCACATGAAAAGCTGCTCAAGAGCACTAATTATTAGAGAAATGCAAATCAAAACTACAATGAGTTATCACCTCACACCGGTTAGAATCGGCATCATCAGAAAATCTACAAACAAATTCTGGGGAGGGTGTGGACAAAAGGAGCCCTCTTCCACTATGGTGGGAATGTAAATTGATACAGTCACTATGGAGAACAGTATGGAGTTTCCTTAAAAGAACTAGAAATAGAAACCTTGACTTTCCCTAACCCTAACCAGAGCCGGGAACGGAATCCTACCACCAACCATACACCTTATCTATGCCGTACACTAATCCTAATCCGTACGCTGGCACTAACCAGTGAGTCAACACGTACCCTGACCCTAACACGTTTCCATACCCTCAGCTGTGCCCTAAAACTTGTCGTTGCCTATCCTTAACCTTAGCCCGCAACGGAAACCTACCATCAGCCCTACAACTTACCCTAAGCTGTACCCTAATCCTAATTCATACATCAACACGTACCCTGACCCTAACACGCTTCCGTTCCCTCACCTCTGCCATAAACCTTGCCGTTCCCTAACCCTAACCCTAGCCCGGAACGGAAACCTACCACCAACCCTACACCTTACCTTACGCCGTACCCTAATCCTAATTCGTGTGCTGACACTAACCTGTGCATCAACACATACCCTGACCCTAACACGTTTCGTACCCTCACCTGTGCCCTAAACTTTGCCGGTCCCTAAACATAACCCTAGACTGGAACGGAAACGTACCACCAACCCTACACCTTACTCTATGCGGTACCCTAATCCTCATGCGTATGCTGACACTAACCCGTGAGTCAACACGTACCCTGAACCTAACACATTTCTGTACCATCACCTGTGCCCAAAACCTTGCAATTCGCTAACCCTAACCCTACAACGGAATGGAAACCTACCGCCCTCCGTACACCTTACCCTACGCCGTACCCTAATCCTAATGCGTATGATGACACTATTCCATGTATCAACATGTATCATGACCCTAACACGTTTCTGTACCGTCACCTGTACCCTAAACCTTGCCGTACCCTAACACTAACCCTAGCCCAGAATGGAAAACTACCACAAACCGTACAGCATACCCTACACGGTACCCTAATCCTAATCCGTACACTGACACTAACCCGTGCGTCAACACGTACACTGACCCTAACCCTTTTCCGTTCCCTCACCTGTGCCCTAAACCGTGCCGTTGCCTAACCCTAACCCTAGCCCAAAACGGAAACCTACAACCAACCCTACACGTTACTCTACGCCATACCCTAATCATAATCCGAGCGTCAACACGTACCCTGACCCTAACACATTTCCGTACCCTCACCTATGCCCTAAACCTTGCCGTTCCATAACACTAACCCTAGCCTGGAACGGAAACCTACCACCAACCCTAGACCTTAACCTACGAAGGACCATAAACCTACTCCGTACGCTGACACTAACACATGCGTCAACACTTACCCTGACCCTAACACGTTTCCGTACCTTCACCTGTGACCTAAACCTTGCCATTCCCTAAACCTAACCCTAGACCACAATGGAAACCCACCACCAGCCCTACACCTTACCCTACGACGTACACTACTCCTGGCCCCTACGCTGGCACTGACCCGTGCGTCAGCACATAGCCTGACTCTCCCACGTTTCCGTACCCGCACCTGTGCCCTAAGACTTGCCGTTCCCTAACCCTAACCCTAGCCCGGAAAGGAAGCCCACCACCAGCCCTACACCTTTCCCTACGCCGTAGCCTACGACTGGCACTGACACGTGTGTCAGCACGTAGCATGACCCTCCCACGTTTCCATACCCTCACCTGTGCCCTAAGCCTTGACATTCCCTAACCCTAACCCTAGCCCGGAAAGGAAACCAACCACCAGCCCTACACCTTACCCTACGTTGTTGCCTACTCCTGGCCTGTACGCTGGCACTGACCCGTGCGTCAGCACATAGCCTGACCCTCCACCATTTCCGTACCCTCAACTGTGCCCTAAGTCTTGTCCTTCCCTAACCCTAACCCTAGCCCAGAACAGAAACCCACCACCAGACCTACAGCTTACCCTATGCCGTAGCCTAATCCTGGCTCATACGCTGGCACTGATGCGTGCGTCAGCACGTAGCCTGACCTTCCCACGTTCCCGTACCCTCACCTGTGTCCTAAGCCTTGCCGTTCCATAACCCTAACCATAACCCCAAACGGAAAACCACAACCAGCCCTAAACCTTACCCTACGCCGTACCCTACACCTGGCCCGTACGCAGGCACTGATCCGTGCGTCAGCATGTAGCCTAACCCTCCCACTTTTCCTTACCCTCACCTGTTCCCTAAGCCTTGCCGATCCCTAACTCTAACCCTAGCCCGGAACGGAAACCCACCACCAGCCCTACACCCTACCCTACGTCGTAGCCTACTGCTGGCCCGTAAGCTGGCACTCTCCCATGTGTCAGCCCGTAGCCTGCCTCTCCCACGTTTCCGTACCCTCACCTGTGCCCTAAGCCTTGCAGTTCCCTACCTCTAACCCTAGCCTGGAACGGAAACCACCACCAGCCCTACACATTACGCTATGCCGTACCCTACTCCTGGCCCGTACGCTGGCACTGACCCATTCTTCAGCACGTATCCTGACCCTCCCACGTTTCCGTACCCTCACCTGTGTCCTAAGCCTTAACGTTCCCTAACCCTAACCTAGACCGGAATGGACACCCACCACCGCCCTTACACCATACCCAACGCCGTACCCTACTCCTGGTCCACACCCTGGCACTGACCCGTTCTTCTGCTTGTAGCCTGACCCTCCTACGTTTCCGTACCCTCACCTGTGCCCTAAGCCTTGCCGCTCCCTAACCCTAACACTAGCCCGGAATGGACACCCACCACCAGCCTTACACTTTACCCTACGCCGTACCCTACTCCTGGTCCATACCCTGGCATTGAACCGTGCTTCAGCATGTAGCCTAACCCTCCCACGTTTCCGTACCCTCACCTGTGCCCTAAGCCTTGCCTTTCCCTATCCCTAACCCTAGCCCGGAACGGAAACCCACCACAAAACCTAAACCTTAACGTACGCCGTAGACTACTCCTGACCCGTACGCTGGCAGTGACCCTTGCGTCAGCACATAGCCTGCCTCTGCCACGTTTCCATACCCTCACCTGTGCACTAAGCCTTGCCGTTCCCTAACTCTAACCTGGAACGGAAACCCACAACCAGCCCTACACCTTACCCAATGCCGTACCCGAATCCTGGCGCGTACGCTGGCAAAGACCCGTGCGTCATCACGTAGCCTGACCCTCCCACGTTTCCGTACCCTCACCTGTGCCCTAAGCCTTGCCGTTCCCTAACCCTAACCCTACACCTAACCCTACGCCATACCCTACACTTGGCCCATACGCTGGCACTGACCCGTGCGTCAGCACGTAGCCTGACCCTCCCACTTTTCCGTACCATCTTCTGTGCCCTAAGCTTTGCCGTTCCCTAACCCTAAACCTAGCCTGGAACGGAAACCCACCACCAGCCCTAAACCTTACCCTACGCCGTACCCTAATCCTGCCCCGTACGCTGGCACTGACCCGTGCGTCAGCACGTAGCCTGCCACTCCTACGTTTCCGTACCCTCACCTGTGCCCTAAGCCTTGCCGTTCCCTAACCCTAACCCTAGCCCGGAACATAAACCCACCACCAGCCCTAAACCTTACCCTACGCTGTACCCTACTCCTGGCCCCTACGCTGGCACTGACCTGTGCGTCAGCACGTAGCCTGCCTCTCCCACGTTTCCATACCCTCACCTGTGTCCTAAGCCTTGCCGTTCCCTAACCCTAACCCTAGCCTGGAACGGAAACCCACCACCAGCCCTAAACCTTACGCTACGAGGTACCCTAATCCTGGCCCGTACGCTGGCACAGACCCGTGCATCAACACGTAGCCTGCCACTCCCACGTTTCCGTACGTTCACCTGTGCCCTAAGCCTTGCTGTTCCCTCACCCTAACCCTAGCCCGGAACGGAAACCCACCACCAGCCCTAAACCTTACCCTACGCCATACCCTACTCCTGGCCCGTACGCTGGCACTGACCCGTGCGTCAGCACGTAGCCTGACCCTCCCACGTTTCCTTACGTTCACCTGTGCCCTAAGCCTTGCCGTTCCCTAACCCTAACCCTAGCCCGAAATGGTATCTCACAACCAGCCCTACTCCTTACCCTACGCCGTTCCCTATTCCTGGCACGTACGCTGGCACTGACCCGTGCGTCAGCACATAGCCGGACCCTCCCACGTTTCCGTACCCTCACCTGTGCCCTAAGACTTGTCATTCCCTAACCCTAACCCTAGCACGGAACGGAAACCCACCACCAGCCCTACACATTAGCCTACGCCGTAGCCTATTCCTGGCCCGTACATTGGCACTGACCCATGCGTAAGAACATAGCCTGACCATCCCACGTTTCCATACCCTCACCTGGGCCCTAAGCCTTGCCGTTCCCAAACCCTAAACCTAGCCCGGAACGGAAACCACCACCAGACCTACACCTTACCCTACCCAGTACCCTACTCCTGGCCCTTACACTGGCACTGACACGTGCGTGAGCACATAGCCTTACCCTCCAACCACCCTCCCAATACAGAAATGGTCAGAAGATCTCATGAGACGATCCTTCAAAGAAGACACAGACATGGCCAAGACGCAGATGAAAAGCTGCTCAACATCACTAATTATTAGAGAAATGCAAATCAAAACTACAATGAGGGGGCTTCCCTGGTGGCGCAGTGGTTGAGAGTCCGCCTGCCGATGCAGGGGACACGGGTTCGTGCCCCGGTCCGGGAAGATCCCACATGTCGCGGAGCAGCTGGGCCCGTGAGCCATGGCCACTGAGCCTGCGCGTCCAGAGCCTGTGCTCCACAACGGGAGAGGCCACAACAGTGAGAGGCCGGCGTACCACACAAAAACAAAATAAATGAAAAGAAAAAAAAAAAACTACAATGAGGTATCACCTCACACATGTTAGAATCGGCATCATCAGAAAATCTACAAACAACAAATTCTGTGGAGGGTGTGGACAAAAGGAGCCCTCTTCCACTATTGGTGGGAATGTAAATTGATACAGTCACTATGGAGAACAGTGTGGAGTTTCCTTAAAAAAACTAGAAATAGAATTACCATCTGATCCAGCAATCGCACTTCTGGGCATATACCCAGAGAAAACCATAAATCAAAAAGGCACATTCACCACAATTTTCATTGCAGCACTATTTACAATAGCCAGGTAAGGGAGCAAACTAAATACCCACAAACAGATGAATGGGTAAAGATGTGGTACATATATAAAATGGAATATTACTCGGCCATAAAAAGGAATGAAACTGGGTCATTTGTAGAGACATCGATGGATCTAGAGACTGTCATACAGAATGAAGTAAGTCAGAAAGAGGAAAACAAATATTGTATATTAATGCATATATGTGGAACCTAAAAAGTGGTACAGATGAACTGGTTTGCAGGGAAGAAATAGAGACACAGGTAGAGAACAAACTTATGGACACCAAGTGTGGGAAGCCATGGGGTGGTAGAGGTGGGATGAGTTGGGAGATTGGGATTGGCCTGCATACATGCATATGCATAAAATACATAACTAATAATAACCTGCTGTATAAAAAAATAAAACTAAATTTCAAAATTTTAAAAAATAAAATTTAAAAATAAAAGAGAAAAAAGTTCTTCCCTTCACACAGATGTATTTATAGGAATGTATTATTTCCATGCTTATATCTATAAATACATAAAAGAGGTATAAAATCTAACTTGAACCATAAACGAAAAAAAACCTGAACCCACCAGTTATACAGAGGAAAGCCCTATCAGGGAACTTGCTCCAGCGGTAAACAATTCTGAAATTGGTCAGAGGTGGGGAATCATCTCCCATACTGCCAGCAACCCACCCCGCATGCAAGGAGCGTCCTCATTGCAAAGCTGGGGGACCGTGCCGAGGCATCTCTGAATAAAGGTGAGCTGAGCCCCAGGCCAGCTGCAGCTGAACTGTTCCCACCCTTCCCAGGTAAAACACCTGAATATGTACAAGGGCATGAAATCCTAGAGGAAGGGCCGTGGAGCCACACCAGCGACAGCACACAGGCCAACTTGGTGCCTGCAGGCGAGGCAGAATGGTCCTGACCCCGGGCACTCTTCTGGAAGCTTTCCATTTCCCTGCCTGAGATACCCCTCCTGTCCCGGACCCCACCCCTTTTTTTCCTTCCTTACCTCAGCCCGGAGAGAAATTCCAGTGGAACTTATGGGTGACACATCCTCTTCTTTACAGGTGGCAGCCTGGCAACTCCTACACAAAGTCCAGCAGAGCCCCACACACACCGGGCCACCCACAAAGCCGTGGCCCCTCACACGCTCCCACCAGCAGAGCCCCGAGACTGCTGACGGGGCAGAGAATATGGAGTCAGGCACAGCTTCAGGGGCTATTGCTGCCTGGAGCGCTGTTTATATTGACCTCAACCAGGCACACCTGGGGAGGGCCGGCCGGCACGGTAAGGCTGCCCAGGTCAGCTAATCCACAACCCTCAGGGAATCACATTGTTGAAAATGGACCTCGATAAGGCAGAATAGAAGCCAAGGAAAATAACGACACAATGCCATTTGCAGCACCGTAGATGAGTCTAGATGTAATCATGTGACATGTAGTAAGTCAGAAAGTGAAAGGCACATATCGTATCATATCACTTATAGGTGTTACCTAAAAATGGATACCAGGGCAGATATTTCCACGGAGAAGGGCAATCACATATTCATTAAACAAACTTATGGTTCACCAATGGAAAGGTGTGAGGATTGGTTTCATTACGATATTGGGGTTAACAGACATACAATCACAGGTGATATATATAATAACCAAAGAGCTACGGAATACAAAGAGAGGAGTACACAACATTCTGTCATAACGTACATGGGAAAAGGATCCCAGGAAGAACAGACATCTGTATATGTGTAAAAGAACCACATCTACCATACCTACAACAAGCCAAACATTGTAATCAAACTTGCTGTAATAAAAAATAAAAAATTAAATTAAAAACACGAACAAGAAGTAGTGAGACAAACTTGAGGGGCTTTTTCCTGTCACATTCTGTTCTAAATTCCAATCTAGAAGGCGACTTCCATTGAGGCTCTGTTGCCCTAGTAAACAGATATGAAAGAGAGAACTGCTGCCACCTTGTGGCCATTTCACACAACAGCAGCTTTAATCCCAGAGCTAATGGTCAGTTGATATTCAAAATCATTGCGGGCCTGTAAATGACACCTGCCCTGAAAACAAATCCTGGGGTCACATATCGACCAAAAAATGTAAAGGACGTCCATATTTCAAAACGACCGTTTCAAAAGGCATATTTTATGCACATTAATGTTCTGCTTCTTTTTCTTTCTTTCTTTTTTGGTTAAAAACACGGGAATGGAAAAAGGCAACCCTCAGAAGGGGCGAAAATAATTGCAAACGAATCAATGGACAAAGGTTAATCTCCAATATATATAAACAGCTCATGCAGCTTATTAAAAAAACAAACAACCCAATACAAAAATGGGCAGAAGATCTAAAGAGACGTTTCTTCAAAGAAGACACAGAGATGGCCAAGACGCACATGAAAAGCTGCTCAAGAGCACTAATTATTAGAGAAATGCAAATCAAAACTACAATGAGGTATCACCTCACACCTGTTAGAATCGGCATCATCAGAAAATCTACAAACAACAAATTCTGGGGAGGGTGTGGACAAAAGGAGCCCTCTTCCACTATTGGTGGGAATGTAATTTGATACAGTCACTATGGAGAACAGTATGGAGTTTCCTTTAAAAAACTAGAAATAGAATTACCATCTGACCCAGCATCCCACTGTTGGGCATATACCCAGAGAAAACCATAAATCAAAAAGGCACATTCACCACAAGGTTCTTTGCAGCACTATTTACAATAGCCAGGTAATGGAAGCAACCTAAATGCCCACAGACAGATGAATGGATAAAGATGGGGTACATATATAAAATGGAATATTACTCGGCCATAAAAAGGAATGAAACTGGGTCATTTGTAGAGACATCGATGGATCTAGAGACTGTCATACAGAATGAAGTAAGTCAGAAAGAGGAAAAAAATTTTGTATATTAATGCATATATGTGGAACCTAAAAAATGGTAAAGATGAACTGGTTTGCAGGGAAGAAATAGAGACACAGAGGTAGAGAACAAACGTATGGACACCAAGTGTGGGAAGCCATGGGGTGGTGGTGGTGGGATGAGTTGGGAGTTTGAGATTGACCTGTATACATGTATATGCATAAAATACATAACTAATAATAACCCGCTGTATAAAAAAGTAAATAAAATTAAATTTCAAAATTTTAAAATATAAAATTTAAAAATAAAACAGAAAAATGTCCTTCCCTTCACACAGATGTATTTATAGGAATGAATTATTTCCATGCTTATATCTATAAATACATAAAAGAGGAATAAAAGCTACCTTGAACCATAAACGAAAAAAAAACCTGAACCCACCAGTTATACAGAGCAAAACCCTATCAGGGCACTTGCTCCAGCGGTAAACAATTCTGAAATTGGTCAGAGGTGGGGAATCATCTCCCATACAGCCATCAACACACACCCCATGCAAGGAGCATCCTCATTGCAAAGCTGGGGGACCGTGCCGGGGCATCTCTGAATAAAGGTGAGCTGAGCCCCAGGCCAGCTGCTGCTGAACTGTTCCCACCCTTCCCAGGTCAAACACCTGAATATGTACAAAGGCTTGAAAGCCTAGAGGAAGGGCCGTGGAGCCACACCAGCGACAGCACGCAGGTCAACTTGGTGCCTGCAGGCCAGCCAGGGTGGTCCTGGCCCCGGGCGCTCTTCCAGAAGCTTTCCATTGTCCTGCCTGAGATACCCACCCTGTCCCGTCCCCCACTGCTTTTTTCCTTCGTCACCTCAGTCCGGAGAGAAATTCCAGCGGAAGGTATGGGTGACACATCCTCCTCTTTACAGGAGGCAGCCTGGCATCTCCTGCAGAAAGGCCAGCAGAACCCCACTCACACCGGGCCACCAACAAAGCTGTGGCCCCTCACTCCCTCCCACCAGCACAGCCCCGAGACTGCTCACGGGGCAGAGAATATGGAGGCAGGCACAGCTTCAGGGGCTATTGCTGCATGGAGCGCTGTTTATATTGACCTCAACCAGGCACACCTTGGGAGGGCCGGCCGGCAGGATAAGGCTGCCCACGTCAGCTAATCCACAACCCGCAGGGAATCACATTGTTGAAAAGGGACCTCGCTAAGTCAGAATAGAAGGCAAGGAAAAAAAGGACACAATGCCTTTTGCAGCACCGTAGATGAGTCTAGAGGTAATCACGTGACATGTAGTAAGTCAGAAAGTGAAAGACACATATCATATCATATCACTTATAGGTGTTACCTAAAAATGGATTCCAGGGCAGATATTTCCACCGAGAAGGGCAATTAGAGATTCATTAAACAAACTTACGTTCACCAATGGAAAGGTGTGAGCATTGGTTTCATTACGATATCGGGGTTAACAGACTTATACAAACACAGGTGACATATATAATCACCAAAGACCTACGGAATACCAAAAGACTACTCAACATTCTGTCATAACGTACATGGGAAAAGGATCCCAGGAAAAACCGACATCTGTATATGTGTAAAAAAACCACATCTTCCACACCTACAACAAGCCAAACATTTAATCAAACTTGCTGTAATAAAAAATAAAAATTAAATTAAAAACACGAACAAGAAGTAGGGAGACAAACTTGAGGGGCTTTATCCTGGCACATTCCATTCTAAATTCCAATCTAGAACAGGACTTCCATTGAGGCTATGTTGCCCTAGTAACCAGAATTGGTAAGGGAGAACTGCTGCCACCTTGTGGCTGTTTCACACAACAGCAGCTTTAATCCCAGCGCTAATGGTCAGTTGATATTCAAAATCATTGCAGGCCGGTAAATGACACCTGCCCTGAAAACAAATCCTGGGGTCACATATCGACCAAAAAATTCAAAGGACGTCCATATTTCAAAACGACCGTTTCAAAAACCATATTTTACGCACATTAGTGTTCTTCTTCTTTTTGTTTCTTTAGTTTTTTGTTAAAAAAACGGGAATGGAAAAAGGCATCCCTCAGAATGGGCAAAAATCGTTGAAAACGAATCAATGGACAAAGGTTTAATCTCCAATATATATAAACAGCTCATGCAGCTTAATATTAAAAAAGCAAACAACCCAATACAAAAATGGGCAGATCTAAAGAGACGTTTCTTCAAAGAAGACACAGAGATGGCCAAGACGCACATGAAAAGCTGTTCAACAGCACTAATTATTAGAGAAATGCAAATCAAAACTACAATGAGGTATCACCTCACACCTGTTAGAATCGGCATCATCAGAAAATCTACAAACAACAAATTCTGGGGAGGGTGTGGACAAAAGGAGACCTCTTCCACTATTGGTGGGAATGTAAATTGATACACTCACTATGGAGAACACTATGGAGTTTCCTTAAAAAAACTAGAAATAGAATTACCATCTGATCCAGCAATCCCACTTCTGCTCATATACCCAAAGAAAACCATAAATCAGAAAGAAACATTCACCACAATGTTCATTGCAGCACTATTTACAAAGGCCAGGTAATGGAAGCAACCTAAATGCCCACACACAGATGAATGGATAAAGATGTGCTACATGTATAAAATGGAATATTACTCAGCCATAAAAAGGAATGAAACCGGGTCATTTGTAGAGACAGCGATGGATCTAGAGACTGTCATACAGAATGAAGTAAGTCAGAAAGAGGAAAACAAATATTGTATATTAATGCATATATGTGGAACCTACGAAATTTTACAGAGGAACTGGTTTGCAGGGAAGAAAGAGAGACACAGAGGTAGAGAACAAACGTATGGACACCAAGTGTGGAAAGCCATGGGGTGGTGGTGGAGGGATAAGTTGGGAGTTTGAGATTGACCTGTATACATGTATATGCATAAAATATATAACTAATAATAACCCGCTGTATAAAAAAGTAAATAAAATTAAATTTCAAAATTTTAAAATATAAAATTTAAAAATAAAACAGAAAAAAGTTCTTCCCTTCACACAGATGTATTTATAGGAATGAATTTTTTCCATGTTTATATCTATAAATACATAAAAGAGGAATAAAATCTAACTTGAACCATAAAAGGAAAAAAACCCTGAACCCACCAGTTATACAGAGGAAAACCCTATAAGGGCACTTGCTCCAGCGGCAAACAATTCTGAAATTGGTCAGAGGTGGGGAATCATCTCCCATACAGCCATCAACACACACCCCATGCAAGGAGCATCCTCATTGCAAAGCTGGGGGACCGTGCCGGGGCATCTCTGAATAAAGGTGAGCTGAGCCCCAGGCCAGCTGCTGCTGAACTGTTCCCACCCTTCCCAGGTCAAACACCTGAATATGTACAAAGGCTTGAAAGCCTAGAGGAAGGGCCGTGGAGCCACACCAGCGACAGCACGCAGGCCATCTTGGTGACTGCAGGCAAGCCAGGGTGATCCTGGCACCGGGCGCTCTTCCGGAAACTTTCCATTGTCCTGCCTGAGATACCCCATTTGTCCCGGCCCCCACTGCTTTTTTCCTTCCTCACCTCTGTCCGGAGAGAAATTCCAGCGGAAGTTATGGGTGACACATCCTCTTCTTTACAGGTGGCAGCCTGGCAACTCCTGCAGAAAGGCCAGCAGAACCCCACTCACACAGGGTCACCAACAAAGCTGTGGCCCCTCACTCCCTCCCACCAGCACAGCCCCGAGACTGCTGACGGGGCAGAGAATATGGAGTCAGGAACAGCTTCAGGGGCTATTGCTGCCTGGAGCGCTGTTTATATTGACCTCAACCAGGCAGACCTGGGGAGGCCTGGCCGGCAGGGTAAGGCTGCCCAGGTCAGCTAATCCACAACCCTCAGGGAATCACATTGTTGAAAATGGACCTCGCTAAGGCAGAATAGAAGCCAAGGAAAATAACGACACAATGCCATTTGCAGCACTGTAGATGAGTCTAGAGGTAATCACGTGACTTGTAGTAAGTCAGAAAGTGAAAGACACATATCATTTCATATCACTTATAGGTGTTACCTAAAATAGAAACCAGGGCAGTCATTTCCACTGAGAAGTGCAATCATAGATTCATTAAACAAACTTATGGTTCACCAATGGAAAGGTGTGAGGATTGGTTTCATTACGATATCGGGGTTAACAGACATATACAAACAGAGGTGACATATATAATCACCAAAGACCTACGGAATACCAAGAGAAGACTACTCAACATTCTGTCATAACGTACATGGGAAAAGGATCCCAGGAAGTACAGACATCTGTATATGTGTAAAAGAACCACATCTTCCACACCTACAACAAGCCAAACATTTTAATCAAACTTTCTGTAATAAAAAATAAAAATTAAATTAAAAACACGAACAAGAAATAGGGGGACAAACTTGAGGGGCTTTCTCCTGGCACATTCCATTCTAAATTCCAATCTAGAACACGACTTCCATTGAGGCTCTGTTGCCCTAGTAACCAGAATTGGTAAGGGAGAACTGCTGCCACCTTGTGGCCGTTTCACACAACAGCAGATTTAATCCCAGCGCTCATGGTCAGTTGATATTCAAAATCATTGCAGGCCGGTAAATGACACCTGCCCTGAAAACAAATCCTGGGGTCACATATCGACCAAAAAATTCAAAGGACGTCCATATTTCAAAACGACCGTTTCAAAAGGCATATTTTACGCACATTAGTGTTCTTCTTCTTTTTGTTTCTTTAGTTTTTTGTTAAAAAAACGGGAATGGAAAAAGGCATCCCTCAGAATGGGCAAAAATCGTTGAAAACGAATCAATGGACAAAGGTTTAATCTCCAATATATATAAACAGCTCATGCAGCTTAATATTAAAAAAACAAACAACCCAATAGAAAAACGGGCAGATCTAAAGAGACGTTTCTTCAAAGAAGACACAGAGATGGCCAAGACGCACATGAAAAGCTGTTCAACAGCACTAATTATTAGAGAAATGCAAATCAAAACTACAATGAGGTATCACCTCACACCTGTTAGAATCGGCATCATCAGAAAATCTACAAACAACAAATTCTGGGGAGGGTGTGGACAAAAGGAGACCTCTTCCACTATTGGTGGGAATGTAAATTGATACACTCACTATGGAGAACACTATGGAGTTTCCTTAAAAAAACTAGAAATAGAATTACCATCTGATCCAGCAATCCCACTTCTGCTCATATACCCAAAGAAAACCATAAATCAGAAAGGCACATTCACCACAATGTTCATTGCAGCACTATTTACAAAGGCCAGGTAATGGAAGCAACCTAAATGCCCACACACAGATGAATGGATAAAGATGTGCTCCATGTATAAAATGGAATATTACTCAGCCATAAAAAGGAATGAAACCGGGTCATTTGTAGAGACAGCGATGGATCTAGAGACTGTCATACAGAATGAAGTAAGTCAGAAAGAGGAAAACAAATATTGTATATTAATGCATATATGTGGAACCTACGAAATTTTACAGAGGAACTGGTTTGCAGGGAAGAAATAGAGACACAGATGTAGAGAACAAACGTATGGACACCAAGTGTGGAAAGCCATGGGGTGGTGGTGTTGGTATGAGTTGGGAGATTGGGATTGACCTGCATACATGTATATGCATAAAATACATAACTAATAATAACCTGCTGTATAAAAAAATAAATAACATTAAATTTCAAAATTTTAAAAAATAAAATTTAAAAATAATACAGAAAAAATTCTTCCCTTCACACAGATGTATTTATAGGAAAGTATAATTTCCATGCTTATATCTATAAATACATAAAAGAGGAATAAAAGCTAACGTGAACCATAAAAGAAGAAAAACCTGAACCCACCAGTTATACAGAGGAAAACCCTATCAGGGCACTTGTTCCAACGGTAAACAATATTGAAATTGGTCAGAGGTGGGGAATCATCTCCCATACAGCCATCAACACACACCCCACACAAGGAGCGTCCTCATTGCAAAGCTGGGTGACAGAGCCGAGGCATCTCTGAATAAAGGTGAGCTGAGCCCCAGGTCAGCTGCTGCTGAACTGTTCCCACCCTTCCCAGGTAAAACACCTGAATATGTACATGGGCTTGAAAGACTAGAGGAAGGCCCATGGAGCCACACCAGCGACAGCACGCAGGCCAACATGGTGCCTGCAGGCCAGCCAGGGTGGTCCTGGCCACGGGCACTCTTCCAGAAGCTTTCCATTGTCCTGCCTGTGATACCCACCCTGTCCCGGCCCCCACTGCTTTTTTCCTTCGTCACCTCAGTCCGGAGAGAAATTCCAGCGGAAGGTATGGGTGACACATCCTCCTCTTTACAGGAGGCAGCCTGGCATCTCCTGCAGAAAGGCCAGCAGAACCCCACTCACACCGGGCCACCAACAAAGCTGTGGCCCCTCACTCCCTCCCACCAGCACAGCCCTGAGACTGCTCACGGGGCAGAAAATATGGAGTCAGGAACAGCTGCAGGGGCTATTGCTGCCTGGAGCGCTGTTTATATTGACCTCAACCAGGCACACCTGAGGAGGGCCGGGCGGCAGGGTAAGGCTGCCCAGGTGAGCTAATGCACAACACTCAGGGAATCACATTGTTGAAAATGGACCTCGCTAAGGCAGAAGAGAAGCCAAGGAAAAAAAGAACACAATGCCGTTTGCACCACCGTAGATGAGTCTAGAGGTAATCAAGTGACTTGTAGTAAGTGAGAAAGTGAAAGACACATATCATATCATATCACTTATAGGTGTTACCTAAAAATGGATACCAGGGCATATATTTCCACCGAGAAGGGCAATCAGAGATTCATTAAACAAACTTATGGTTCACCAATGGAAAGGTGTGAGGATTGGTTTCATTACGATATCGGGGTTAACAGACTTATACAAACACAGGTGACATATATAATCACCAAAGACCTACGGAATACCAAAAGATTACTCAACATTCTGTCATAACGTACATGGGAAAAGGATCCCAGGAAAAACAGACATGTGTATATGTGTCAAAGAACCACATCTTCCACACCTACAACAGGCCAAACATTGTAATCAAACTTGCTGTAATAAAAAATAAAAAATAAAAAATTAAATTAAAAACACGAACAAGAAGTAGGGAGACAAACTTGAGGGGCTTTCTCCTGTCACATTCCATTCTAAATTCCAAACTAGAACACGACTTCCATTGAGGCTCTGTTGCCCTAGTAACCAGAATTGGTAAGGGAGAACTGCTGCCACCTTGTGGCCGTTTCACACAACAGCAGCTTTAATCCCAGCGCTCATGGTCAGTTGATATTCAAAATCATTGCAGGCCTGTAAATGACACCTGCCCTGAAAACAAATCCTGGGGTCACATATCGACCAAAAAATTTAAAGGACGTCCATATTTCAAAACGACCGTTTCAAAAGGCATATTTCATGCACATTAGTGTTCTGCTTCTTTTTCTTTCTTTCTTTTTTGGTTAAAAACACGGGAATGGAAAAAGGCATCCCTCAGAAGGGGCGAATATAGTTGCAAACGAATCAATGGACAAAGGTTTAATCTCCAATATATATAAACAGCTCATGCAGCTTATTAAAAAAACAAACAACCCAATACAAAAATGGGCAGAAGATCTAAAGAGACGTTTCTTCAAAGAAGACACAGAGATGGCCAAGACGCACATGAAAAGCTGCTCAAGAGCACTAATTATTAGAGAAATGCAAATCAAAACTACAATGAGGTATCACCTCACACTGGTTAGAATCGGCATCATCAGAAAATCTACAAACAAATTCTGGGGAGGGTGTGGACAAAAGGAGCCCTCTTCCACTATGGTGGGAATGTAAATTGATACAGTCACTATGGAGAACAGTATGGAGTTTCCTTAAAAGAACTAGAAATAGAAACCTTGACTTTCCCTAACCCTAACCATAGCCGGGAACGGAATCCTACCACCAACCCTACACCTTATCTATGCCGTACACTAATCCTAATCCGTACGCTGGCACTAACCAGTGAGTCAACACGTACCCTGACCCGAACACGTTTCCATACCCTCAGCTGTGCCCTAAAACTTGTCGTTGCCTATCCTTAACCTTAGCCCGGAACGGAAACCTACCATCAGCCCTACAACTTACCCTAAGCTGTACCCTAATCCTAATTCATACATCAACACGTACCCTGACCCTAACACGCTTCCGTTCCCTCACCTCTGCCATAAACCTTGCCGTTACCTAACCCTAACCCTAGCCCGGAACTGAAACCTACCACCAACCCTACACCTTACCTTACGCCGTACCCTAATCCTAATTCGTGTGCTGACACTAACCTGTGCATCAACACATACCCTGACCCTAACACGTTTCGTACCCTCACCTGTGCCCTAAACTTTGCCGGTCCCTAAACATAACCCTAGACTGGAACGGAAACGTACCACCAACCCTACACCTTACTCTATGCGGTACCCTAATCCTCATGCGTATGCTGACACTAACCCGTGAGTCAACACGTACCCTGAACCTAACACATTTCTGTACCATCACCTGTGCCCAAAACCTTGCAATTCGCTAACCCTAACCCTACAACGGAATGGAAACCTACCGCCCTCCGTACACCTTACCCTACGCCGTACCCTAATCCTAATGCGTATGATGACACTATTCCATGTATCAACATGTATCATGACCCTAACACGTTTCTGTACCGTCACCTGTACCCTAAACCTTGCCGTACCCTAACACTAACCCTAGCCCAGAATGGAAAACTACCACAAACCGTACAGCATACCCTACACGGTACCCTAATCCTAATCCGTACACTGACACTAACCCGTGCGTCAACACGTACACTGACCCTAACACTTTTCCGTTCCCTCACCTGTGCCCTAAACCGTGCCGTTGCCTAACCCTAACCCTAGCCCAAAACGGAAACCTACCACCAACCCTACACGTTACTCTATGCCATACCCTAATCATTAACCGAGCGTCAACACGTACCCTGACCCTAACACATTTCCGTACCCTCACCTATGCCCTAAACCTTGCCGTTCCATAACACTAACCCTAGCCTGGAACGGAAACCTACCACCAACCCTAGACCTTAACCTACGAAGGACCATAAACCTACTCCGTACGCTGACACTAACACATGCGTCAACACTTACCCTGACCCTAACACGTTTCCGTACCTTCACCTGTGACCTAAAGCTTGCCATTCCCTAACCCTAACCCTAGACCACAATGGAAACCTACCACCAAGCCTACACCTTACCCTTAGCCGTACCCTAATGCTAATCCATATGTCAACACGTACCCTGACACTAACACGTTTCCATACCCTCATCTGTGCCCAAAACCTTGCCGTTCCCTAACACTAACCCTAGCCTGAAACGGAAACCTACCACCAACCATACACTTTACCCTATGCCGCACCATAATCCTCATCTGTACGTTCACACTAACCCGTGCGTCAACACGTACCCAGAGCCTAACACGTTTCGATACCCTCACGTGTGCCCTAAACCTTGCCGTTCCCTAACCCTAACCCTAGCCCAGAACGGAAACCCACCACCAGCCCTACACCTTACCCTACGACGTACACTACTCCTGGCCCGTACGCTGGCACTGACCCGTGCGTCAGCACATAGCCTGACTCTCCCACGTTTCCGTACCCGCACCTGTGCCCTAAGACTTGCCGTTCCCTAACCCTAACCCTAGCCCGGAAAGGAAGCCCACCACCAGCCCTACACCTTTCCCTACGCCGTAGCCTACGACTGGCCCATACGCTGGCACTGACACGTGTGTCAGCACGTAGCATGACCCTCCCACGTTTCCATACCCTCACCTGTGCCCTAAGCCTTGACATTCCCTAACCCTAACCCTAGCCCGGAAAGGAAACCAACCACCAGCCCTACACCTTACCCTACGTTGTTGCCTACTCCTGGCCTGTACGCTGGCACTGACCCGTGCGTCAGCACATAGCCTGACCCTCCACCATTTCCGTACCCTCAACTGTGCCCTAAGTCTTGTCCTGCCCTAACCCTAACCCTAGCCCAGAACAGAAACCCACCACCAGCCCTACAGCTTACCCTATGCTGTAGCCTAATCCTGGCTCATACGCTGGCACTGATGCGTGCGTCAGCACGTAGCCTGACCTTCCCACGTTCCCGTACCCTCACCTGTGTCCTAAGCCTTGCCGTTCCATAACCCTAACCATAACAACAAACGGAAACCCACAACCAGCCCTAAACCTTACCCTACGCCTTACCCTACACCTGGCCCGTACGCAGGCACTGATCCGTACGTCAGCATGTAGCCTAACCCTCCCACTTTTCCTTACCCTCACCTGTTCCCTAAGCCTTGCCGATCCCTAACTCTAACCCTAGCCCGGAACGGAAACCCACCACCAGCCCTACACCCTACCCTACGTCGTAGCCTACTGCTGGCCCGTAAGCTGGCACTCTCCCATGTGTCAGCCCGTAGCCTGCCTCTCCCACGTTTCCGTACCCTCACCTGTGCCCTAAGCCTTGCAGTTCCCTACCTCTAACCCTAGCCCGGAACGGAAACCACCATCAGCCCTACACATTACGCTATGCCGTACCCTACTCCTGGCCCGTACGCTGGCACTGACCCATTCTTCAGCACGTATCCTGACCCTCCCACGTTTCCGTACCCTCACCTGTGTCCTAAGCCTTAACGTTCCCTAACCCTAACCTAGACCGGAATGGACACCCACCACCGCCCTTACACCATACCCAACGCCGTACCCTACTCCTGGTCCACACCCTGGCACTGACCCGTTCTTCAGCATGTAGCCTGACCCTCCTACGTTTCCGTACCCTCACCTGTGCCCTAAGCCTTGCCGCTCCCTAACCCTAACACTAGCCCGGAATGGACACCCACCACCAGCCTTACACTTTACCCTACGCTGTACCCTACTCCTGGTCCATACCCTGGCATTGAACCGTGCTTCAGCATGTAGCCTAACCCTCCCACGTTTCCGTACCCTCACCTGTGCCCTAAGCCTTGCCTTTCCCTATCCCTAAACCTAGCCCGGAACGGAAACCCACCACAAAACCTAAACCTTAACGTACGCCGTAGACTACTCCTGACCCGTACGGTGGCAGTGACCCTTGCGTCAGCACATAGCCTGCCTCTGCCACGTTTCCATACCCTCACCTGTGCACTAAGCCTTGCCGTTCCCTAACTCTAACCTGGAACGGAAACCCACAACCAGCCCTACACCTTACCCAATGCCGTACCCGAATCCTGGCGCGTACGCTGGCAAAGACCCGTGCGTCATCACGTAGCCTGACCCTCCCACGCTTCCGTACCCTCACCTGTGCCCTAAGCCTTGCCGTTCCCTAACCCTAACCCTACACCTAACCCTACGCCATACCCTACACTTGGCCCATACGCTGGCACTGACCCGTGCGTCAGCACGTAGCCTGACCCTCCCACTTTTCCGTACCATCTTCTGTGCCCTAAGCTTTGCCATTCCCTAACCCTAAACCTAGCCTGGAACGGAAACCCACCACCAGCCCTAAACCTTACCCTACGCCGTACCCTAATCCTGCCCCGTACGCTGGCAGTGACCCGTGGGTCAGCACGTAGCCTGCCACTCCTACGTTTCCGTACCCTCACCTGTGCCCTAAGCCTTGCCGTTCCCTAACCCTAACCCTAGCCCGGAACATAAACCCACCACCAGCCCTAAACCTTACCCTACGCTGTACCCTACTCCTGGCCCCTACGCTGGCACTGACCTGTGCGTCAGCACGTAGCCTGCCTCTCCCACGTTTCCATACCCTCACCTGTGTCCTAAGCCTTGCCGTTCCCTAACCCTAACCCTAGCCTGGAACGGAAACCCACCACCAGCCCTAAACCTTACGCTACGACGTACCCTAATCCTGGCCCGTACGCTGGCACAGACCCGTGCATCAACACGTAGCCTGCCACTCCCACGTTTCCGTACGTTCACCTGTGCCCTAAGCCTTGCTGTTCCCTCACCCTAACCCTAGCCCGGAACGGAAACCCACCACCAGCCCTAAACCTTACCCTACGCCATACCCTACTCCTGGCCCGTACGCTGGCACTGACCCGTGCGTCAGCATGTAGCCTGACCCTCCCACGTTTCCTTACGTTCACCTGTGCCCTAAGCCTTGCCGTTCCCTAACCCTAACCCTAGCCCGAAATGGTATCTCACAACCAGCCCTACTCCTTACCCTACGCCGTTCCCTATTCCTGGCCCGTACGCTGGCACTGACCCGTGCGTCAGCACATAGCCGGACCCTCCCACGTTTCCGTACCCTCACCTGTGCCCTAAGCCTTGTCATTCCCTAACCCTAACCCTAGCACGGAACGGAAACCCACCACCAGCCCTACACATTAGCCTACGCCGTAGCCTATTCCTGGCCCGTACATTGGCACTGACCCATGCGTAAGAACATAGCCTGACCATCCCACGTTTCTGTACCCTCACCTGGGCCCTAAGCCTTGCCGTTCCCAAACCCTAAACCTAGCCCGGAACGGAAACCACCACCAGACCTACACCTTACCCTACGCAGTACCCTACTCCTGGCCCTTACGCTGGCACTGACACGTGCGTGAGCACATAGCCTTACCCTCCAACCACCCTCCCAATACAGAAATGGTCAGAAGATCTCATGAGACGATCCTTCAAAGAAGACACAGACATGGCCAAGACGCAGATGAAAAGCTGCTCAACATCACTAATTATTAGAGAAATGCAAATCAAAACTACAATGAGGGGGCTTCCCTGGTGGCGCAGTGGTTGAGAGTCCGCCTGCCGATGCAGGGGACACGGGTTCGTGCCCCGGTCCGGGAAGATCCCACATGTCGCGGAGCAGCTGGGCCCGTGAGCCATGGCCACTGAGCCTGCGCGTCCAGAGCCTGTGCTCCGCAACGGGAGAGGCCACAACAGTGAGAGGCCCGCGTACGACACAAAAACAAAATAAATGAAAAGAAAAAAAAAAAACTACAATGAGGTATCACCTCACACATGTTAGAATCGGCATCATCAGAATATCTACAAACAACAAATTCTGTGGAGGGTGTGGACAAAAGGAGCCCTCTTCCACTATTGGTGGGAATGTAAATTGATACAGTCACTATGGAGAACAGTGTGGAGTTTCCTTAAAAAAACTAGAAATAGAATTACCATCTGATCCAGCAATCGCACTTCTGGGCATATACCCAGAGAAAACCATAAATCAAAAAGGCACATTCACCACAATTTTCATTGCAGCACTATTTACAATAGCCAGGTAAGGGAGCAAACTAAATACCCACAAACAGATGAATGGGTAAAGATGTGGTACATATATAAAATGGAATATTACTCGGCCATAAAAAGGAATGAAACTGGGTCATTTGTAGAGACATCGATGGATCTAGAGACTGTCATACAGAATGAAGTAAGTCAGAAAGAGGAAAACAAATATTGTATATTAATGCATATATGTGGAACCTAAAAAGTGGTACAGATGAACTGGTTTGCAGGGAAGAAATAGAGACACAGGTAGAGAACAAACTTATGGACACCAAGTGTGGGAAGCCATGGGGTGGTAGAGGTGGGATGAGTTGGGAGATTGGGATTGGCCTGCATACATGCATATGCATAAAATACATAACTAATAATAACCTGCTGTATAAAAAAATAAAACTAAATTTCAAAATTTTAAAAAATAAAATTTAATAATAAAAGAGAAAAAAGTTCTTCCCTTCACACAGATGTATTTATAGGAATGTATTATTTCCATGCTTATATCTATAAATACATAAAAGAGGTATAAAATCTAACTTGAACCATAAACGAAAAAAAACCTGAACCCACCAGTTATACAGAGGAAAGCCCTATCAGGGAACTTGCTCCAGCGGTAAACAATTCTGAAATTGGTCAGAGGTGGGGAATCATCTCCCATACTGCCAGCAACCCACCCCGCATGCAAGGAGCGTCCTCATTGCAAAGCTGGGGGACCGTGCCGAGGCATCTCTGAATAAAGGTGAGCTGAGCCCCAGGCCAGCTGCAGCTGAACTGTTCCCACCCTTCCCAGGTAAAACACCTGAATAAGTACAAGGGCATGAAATCCTAGAGGAAGGGCCGTGGAGCCACACCAGCGACAGCACACAGGCCAACTTGGTGCCTGCAGGCGAGGCAGGATGGTCCTGACCCCGGGCACTCTTCTGGAAGCTTTCCATTTCCCTTCCTGAGATACCCCTCCTGTCCCGGACCCCACCCCTTTTTTTCCTTCCTTACCTCAGCCCGGAGAGAAATTCCAGTGGAACTTATGGGTGACACATCCTCTTCTTTACAGGTGGCAGCCTGGCAACTCCTACACAAAGTCCAGCAGAGCCCCACACACACCGGGCCACCCACAAAGCCGTGGCCCCTCACACGCTCCCACCAGCAGAGCCCCGAGACTGCTGACGGGGCAGAGAATATGGAGTCAGGCACAGCTTCAGGGGCTATTGCTGCCTGGAGCGCTGTTTATATTGACCTCAACCAGGCACACCTGGGGAGGGCCGGCCGGCACGGTAAGGCTGCCCAGGTCAGCTAATCCACAACCCTCAGGGAATCACATTGTTGAAAATGGACCTCGCTAAGGCAGAATAGAAGCCAAGGAAAATAACGACACAATGCCATTTGCAGCACCGTAGATGAGTCTAGAGGTAATCATGTGACATGTAGTAAGTCAGAAAGTGAAAGGCACATATCGTATCATATCACTTATAGGTGTTAACTAAAAATGGATACCAGGGCAGATATTTCCACGGAGAAGGGCAATCACATATTCATTAAACAAACTTATGGTTCACCAATGGAAAGGTGTGAGGATTGGTTTCATTACGATATTGTGGTTAACAGACATACAATCACAGGTGATATATATAATAACCAAAGAGCTACGGAATACAAAGAGAGGAGTACACAACATTCTGTCATAACGTACATGGGAAAAGGATCCCAGGAAGAACAGACATCTGTATATGTGTAAAAGAACCACATCTACCATACCTACAACAAGCCAAACATTGTAATCAAACTTGCTGTAATAAAAAATAAAAAATTAAATTAAAAACACGAACAAGAAGTAGTGAGACAAACTTGAGGGGCTTTTTCCTGTCACATTCTGTTCTAAATTCCAATCTAGAAGGCGACTTCCATTGAGGCTCTGTTGCCCTAGTAAACAGATATGAAAGAGAGAACTGCTGCCACCTTGTGGCCATTTCACACAACAGCAGCTTTAATCCCAGAGCTAATGGTCAGTTGATATTCAAAATCATTGCAGGCCTGTAAATGACACCAGCCCTGAAAACAAATCCTGGGGTCACATATCGACCAAAAAATGTAAAGGACGTCCATATTTCAAAACGACCGTTTCAAAAGGCATATTTTATGCACATTAATGTTCTGCTTCTTTTTCTTTCTTTCTTTTTTGGTTAAAAACACGGGAATGGAAAAAGGCAACCCTCAGAAGGGGCGAAAATAGTTGCAAACGAATCAATGGACAAAGGTTAATCTCCAATATATATAAACAGCTCATGCAGCTTATTAAAAAAACAAACAACCCAATACAAAAATGGGCATAAGATCTAAAGAGACGTTTCTTCAAAGAAGACACAGAGATGGCCAAGACGCACATGAAAAGCTGCTCAAGAGCACTAATAATTAGAGAAATGCAAATCAAAACTACAATGAGGTATCACCTCACACCTGTTAGAATCGGCATCATCAGAAAATCTACAAACAACAAATTCTGGGGAGGGTGTGGACAAAAGGAGACCTCTTCCACTATTGGTGGGAATGTAATTTGATACAGTCACTATGGAGAACAGTATGGAGTTTCCTTTAAAAAACTAGAAATAGAATTACCATCTGACCCAGCAATCCCACTGTTGGGCATATACCCAGAGAAAACCATAAATCAAAAAGGCACATTCACCACAAGGTTCATTGCAGCACTATTTACAATAGCCAGGTAATGGAAGCAACCTAAATGCCCACAGACAGATGAATGGATAAAGATGGGGTACATATATAAAATGGAATATTACTCGGCCATAAAAAGGAATGAAACTGGGTCATTTGTAGAGACATCGATGGATCTAGAGACTGTCATACAGAATGAAGTAAGTCAGAAAGAGGAAAAAAATTTTGTATATTAATGCATATATGTGGAACCTAAAAAATGGTAAAGATGAACTGGTTTGCAGGGAAGAAATAGAGACACAGAGGTAGAGAACAAACGTATGGACACCAAGTGTGGGAAGCCATGGGGTGGTGGTGGTGGGATGAGTTGGGAGTTTGAGATTGACCTGTATACATGTATATGCATAAAATACATAACTAATAATAACCCGCTGTATAAAAAAGTAAATAAAATTAAATTTCAAAATTTTAAAATATAAAATTTAAAAATAAAACAGAAAAATGTCCTTCCCTTCACACAGATGTATTTATAGGAATGAATTATTTCCATGCTTATATCTATAAATACATAAAAGAGGAATAAAAGCTACCTTGAACCATAAACGAAAAAAAAACCTGAACCCACCAGTTCTACAGAGCAAAACCCTATCAGGGCACTTGCTCCAGCGGTAAACAATTCTGAAATTGGTCAGAGGTGGGGAATCATCTCCCATACAGCCATCAACACACACCCCATGCAAGGAGCATCCTCATTGCAAAGCTGGGGGACCGTGCCGGGGCATCTCTGAATAAAGGTGAGCTGAGCCCCAGGCCAGCTGCTGCTGAACTGTTCCCACCCTTCCCAGGTCAAACACCTGAATATGTACAAAGGCTTGAAAGCCTAGAGGAAGGGCCGTGGAGCCACACCAGCGACAGCACGCAGGTCAACTTGGTGCCTGCAGGCCAGCCAGGGTGGTCCTGGCCACGGGCGCTCTTCCAGAAGCTTTCCATTGTCCTGCCTGAGATACCCACCCTGTCCCGTCCCCCACTGCTTTTTTCCTTCGTCACCTCAGTCCGGAGAGAAATTCCAGCGGAAGGTATGGGTGACACATCCTCCTCTTTACAGGAGGCAGCCTGGCATCTCCTGCAGAAAGGCCAGCAGAACCCCACTCACACCGGGCCACCAACAAAGCTGTGGCCCCTCACTCCCTCCCACCAGCACAGCCCCGAGACTGCTCACGGGGCAGAGAATATGGAGGCAGGCACAGCTTCAGGGGCTATTGCTGCATGGAGCGCTGTTTATATTGACCTCAACCAGGCACACCTTGGGAGGGCCGGCCGGCAGGATAAGGCTGCCCACGTCAGCTAATCCACAACCCGCAGGGAATCACATTGTTGAAAAGGGACCTCGCTAAGTCAGAATAGAAGGCAAGGAAAAAAAGGACACAATGCCTTTTGCAGCACCGTAGATGAGTCTAGAGGTAATCACGTGACATGTAGTAAGTCAGAAAGTGAAAGACACATATCATATCATATCACTTATAGGTGTTACCTAAAAATGGATTCCAGGGCAGATATTTCCACCGAGAAGGGCAATTAGAGATTCATTAAACAAACTTACGTTCACCAATGGAAAGGTGTGAGCATTGGTTTCATTACGATATCGGGGTTAACAGACTTATACAAACACAGGTGACATATATAATCACCAAAGACCTACGGAATACCAAAAGACTACTCAACATTCTGTCATAACGTACATGGGAAAAGGATCCCAGGAAAAACCGACATCTGTATATGTGTAAAAGAACCACATCTTCCACACCTACAACAAGCCAAACATTTTAATCAAACTTGCTGTAATAAAAAATAAAAATTAAATTAAAAACACGAACAACAAGTAGGGAGACAAACTTGAGGGGCTTTCTCCTGGCACATTCCATTCTAAATTCCAATCTAGAACAGGACTTCCATTGAGGCTATGTTGCCCTAGTAACCAGAATTGGTAAGGGAGAACTGCTGCCACCTTGTGGCTGTTTCACACAACAGCAGCTTTAATCCCAGCGCTAATGGTCAGTTGATATTCAAAATCATTGCAGGCCGGTAAATGACACCTGCCCTGAAAACAAATCCTGGGGTCACATATCGACCAAAAAATTCAAAGGACGTCCATATTTCAAAACGACCGTTTCAAAAACCATATTTTACGCACATTAGTGTTCTTCTTCTTTTTGTTTCTTTAGTTTTTTGTTAAAAAAACGGGAATGGAAAAAGGCATCCCTCAGAATGGGCAAAAATCGTTGAAAACGAATCAATGGACAAAGGTTTAATCTCCAATATATATAAACAGCTCATGCAGCTTAATATTAAAAAAGCAAACAACCCAATACAAAAATGGGCAGATCTAAAGAGACGTTTCTTCAAAGAAGACACAGAGATGGCCAAGACGCACATGAAAAGCTGTTCAACAGCACTAATTATTAGAGAAATGCAAATCAAAACTACAATGAGGTATCACCTCACACCTGTTAGAATCGGCATCATCAGAAAATCTACAAACAACAAATTCTGGGGAGGGTGTGGACAAAAGGAGACCTCTTCCACTATTGGTGGGAATGTAAATTGATACACTCACTATGGAGAACACTATGGAGTTTCCTTAAAAAAACTAGAAATAGAATTACCATCTGATCCAGCAATCCCACTTCTGCTCATATACCCAAAGAAAACCATAAATCAGAAAGAAACATTCACCACAATGTTCATTGCAGCACTATTTACAAAGGCCAGGTAATGGAAGCAACCTAAATGCCCACACACAGATGAATGGATAAAGATGTGCTCCATGTATAAAATGGAATATTACTCAGCCATAAAAAGGAATGAAACCGGGTCATTTGTAGAGACAGCGATGGATCTAGAGACTGTCATACAGAATGAAGTAAGTCAGAAAGAGGAAAACAAATATTGTATATTAATGCATATATGTGGAACCTACGAAATTTTACAGAGGAACTGGTTTGCAGGGAAGAAATAGAGACACAGAGGTAGAGAACAAACGTATGGACACCAAGTGTGGAAAGCCATGGGGTGGTGGTGGAGGGATGAGTTGGGAGTTTGAGATTGACCTGTATACATGTATATGCATAAAATATATAACTAATAATAACCCTCTGTATAAAAAAGTAAATAAAATTAAATTTCAAAATTTTAAAATATAAAATTTAAAAATAAAACAGAAAAAAGTTCTTCCCTTCACACAGATGTATTTATAGGAATGAATTTTTTCCATGTTTATATCTATAAATACATAAAAGAGGAATAAAATCTAACTTGAACCATAAAAGGAAAAAAACCCTGAACCCACCAGTTATACAGAGGAAAACCCTATCAGGGCACTTGCTCCAGCGGCAAACAATTCTGAAATTGGTCAGAGGTGGGGAATCATCTCCCATACAGCCAGCAACCCACACCCCATGCAAGGAGCATCCTCACTGCAAAGCTGGGGGACCGTGCCGGGGCATCTCTGAATAAAGGTGAGCTGAGCCCCAGGCCAGCTGCTGCTGAACTGTTCCCACCCTTCCCAGGTAAAACACCTGAATATGTACATGGGCTTGAAAGACTAGAGGAAGGCCCATGGAGCCACACCAGCGACAGCACGCAGGCCAACATGGTGCCTGCAGGCCAGCCAGGGTGGTCCTGGCCACGGGCACTCTTCCAGAAGCTTTCCATTGTCCTGCCTGTGATACCCACCCTGTCCCGGCCCCCACTGCTTTTTTCCTTCGTCACCTCAGTCCGGAGAGAAATTCCAGCGGAAGGTATGGGTGACACATCCTCCTCTTTACAGGAGGCAGCCTGGCATCTCCTGCAGAAAGGCCAGCAGAACCCCACTCACACAGGGTCACCAACAAAGCTGTGGCCCCTCACTCCCTCCCACCAGCACAGCCCCGAGACTGCTGACGGGGCAGAGAATATGGAGTCAGGAACAGCTTCAGGGGCTATTGCTGCCTGGAGCGCTGTTTATATTGACCTCAACCAGGCAGACCTGGGGAGGGCTGGCCGGCAGGATAAGGCTGCCCAGGTCAGCTAATCCACAACCCTCAGGGAATCACATTGTTGAAAATGGACCTCGCTAAGGCAGAATAGAAGCCAAGGAAAATAAGGACACAATGCCATTTGCAGCACTGTAGATGAGTCTAGAGGTAATCACGTGACTTGTAGTAAGTGAGAAAGTGAAAGACACATATCATTTCATATCACTTATAGGTGTTACCTAAAATAGAAACCAGGGCAGTCATTTCCACTGAGAAGTGCAATCATAGATTCATTAAACAAACTTATGGTTCACCAATGGAAAGGTGTGAGGATTGGTTTCATTACGATATCGGGGTTAACAGACATATACAAACAGAGGTGACATATATAATCACAAAAGACCTACGGAATACCAAGAGAAGACTACTCAACATTCTGTCATAACGTACATGGGAAAAGGATCCCAGGAAGTACAGACATCTGTATATGTGTAAAAGAACCACATCTTCCACACCTACAACAAGCCAAACATTTTAATCAAACTTGCTGTAATAAAAAATAAAAATTAAATTAAAAACACGAACAAGAAATAGGGGGACAAACTTGAGGGGCTTTCTCCTGGCACATTCCATTCTAAATTCCAATCTAGAACACGACTTCCATTGAGGCTCTGTTGCCCTAGTAACCAGAATTGGTAAGGGAGAACTGCTGCCACCTTGTGGCCGTTTCACACAACAGCAGATTTAATCCCAGCGCTCATGGTCAGTTGATATTCAAAATCATTGCAGGCCAGTAAATGACACCTGCCCTGAAAACAAATCCTGGGGTCACATATCGAACAAAAAATTCAAAGGACGTCCATATTTCAAAACGACCGTTTCAAAAGGCATATTTTACGCACATTAGTGTTCTTCTTCTTTTTGTTTCTTTAGTTTTTTGTTAAAAAAACGGGAATGGAAAAAGGCATCCCTCAGAATGGGCAAAAATCGTTGAAAACGAATCAATGGACAAAGGTTTAATCTCCAATATATATAAACAGCTCATGCAGCTTAATATTAAAAAAACAAACAACCCAATAGAAAAACGGGCAGATCTAAAGAGACGTTTCTTCAAAGAAGACACAGAGATGGCCAAGACGCACATGAAAAGCTGTTCAACAGCACTAATTATTAGAGAAATGCAAATCAAAACTACAATGAGGTATCACCTCACACCTGTTAGAATCGGCATCATCAGAAAATCTACAAACAACAAATTCTGGGGAGGGTGTGGACAAAAGGAGACCTCTTCCACTATTGGTGGGAATGTAAATTGATACACTCACTATGGAGAACACTATGGAGTTTCCTTAAAAAAACTAGAAATAGAATTACCATCTGATCCAGCAATCCCACTTCTGCTCATATACCCAAAGAAAACCATAAATCAGAAAGGTACATTCACCACAATGTTCATTGCAGCACTATTTACAAAGGCCAGGTAATGGAAGCAACCTAAATGCCCACACACAGATGAATGGATAAAGATGTGCTCCATGTATAAAATGGAATATTACTCAGCCATAAAAAGGAATGAAACCGGGTCATTTGTAGAGACAGCGATGGATCTAGAGACTGTCATACAGAATGAAGTAAGTCAGAAAGAGGAAAACAAATATTGTATATTAATGCATATATGTGGAACCTACGAAATTTTACAGAGGAACTGGTTTGCAGGGAAGAAATAGAGACACAGATGTAGAGAACAAACGTATGGACACCAAGTGTGGAAAGCCATGGGGTGGTGGTGGTGGGATGACTTGGGAGATTGGGATTGACCTGCATACATGTATATGCATAAAATACATAACTAATAATAACCTGCTGTATAAAAAAATAAATAAAATTAAATTTCAAAATTTTAAAAAATTAAATTTAAAAATAATACAGAAAAAAGTTCTTCCCTTCACACAGATGTATTTATACGAAAGTATTATTTCCATGCTTATATCTATAAATACATAAAAGAGGAATAAAAGCTAACGTGAACCATAAAAGAAGGAAAACCTGAACCCACCAGTTATACAGAGGAAAACCCTATCAGGGCACTTGTTCCAACGGTAAACAATATTGAAATTGGTCAGAGGTGGGGAATCATCTCCCATACAGCCAGCAACACACACCCCACACAAGGAGCGTCCTCATTGCAAAGCTGGGTGACCGAGCCGAGGCATCTCTGAATAAAGGTGAGCTGAGCCCCAGGTCAGCTGCTGCTGAACTCTTCCCACCCTTCCCAGGTAAAACACCTGAATATGTACATGGGCTTGAAAGACTAGAGGAAGGGCCATGGAGCCACACCAGCGACAACACGCAGGCCAACATGGTGCCTGCAGGCCAGCCAGGGTGGTCCTGGCCACGGGCACTCTTCCAGAAGCTTTCCATTGTCCTGCCTGAGATACCCACCCTGTCCCGGCCCCCACTGCTTTTTTCCTTCGTCACCTCAGTCCGGAGAGAAATTCCAGCGGAAGGTATGGGTGACACATCCTCCTCTTTACAGGAGGCAGCCTGGCATCTCCTGCAGAAAGGCCAGCAGAACCCCACTCACACCGGGTCACCAACAAAGCTGTGGCCCCTCACTCCCTCCCAACAGCACAGCCCCGAGACTGCTCACGGGGCAGAGAATATGGAGGCAGGCACAGCTTCAGGGGCTATTGCTGCATGGAGCGCTGTTTATATTGACGTCAACCAGGCACACCTTGGGAAGGCCGGCCGGCAGGATAAGGCTGCCCACGTCAGCTAATCCACAACCCGCAGGGAATCACATTGTTGAAAATGGACCTCGCTAAGGCAGAAGAGAAGCCAAGGAAAAAAAGAACACAATGCCATTTGCACCACCGTAGATGAGTCTAGAGGTAATCACGTGACTTGTAGTAAGTGAGAAAGTGAAAGACACATATCATATCATATCACTTATAGGTGTTACCTAAAAATGGATAACAGGGCATATATTTCCACCGAGAAGGGCAATCAGAGATTCATTAAACAAACTTATGGTTCACCAATGGAAAGGTGTGAGGATTGGTTTCTTTACGATATCGGGGTTAACAGACTTATACAAACACAGGTGACATATATAATCACCAAAGACCTACGGAATACCAAAAGATTACTCAACATTCTGTCATAACGTACATGGGAAAAGGATCCCAGGAAAAAGAGACATCTGTATATGTGTAAAAGAACCACATCTTCCACACCTAAAACAAGCCAAACATTGTAATCAAACTTGCTGTAATAAAAAATAAAAAATTAAATTAAAAACACGAACAAGAAGTAGGGAGACAAACTTGAGGGGCTTTCTCGTGTCACATTCCGTTCTAAATTCCAATCTAGAACACGACTTCCATTGAGGCTCTGTTGCCCTAGTAACCAGAATTGGTAAGGGAGAACTGCTGCCACCTTGTGGCCGTTTCACACAACAGCAGCTTTAATCCCAGCGCTCATGGTCAGTTGATATTCAAAATCATTGCAGGCCTGTAAATGACACCTGCCCTGAAAACAAATCCTGGGGTCACATATCGACCAAAAAATTTAAAGGACGTCCATATTTCAAAACGACCGTTTCAAAAGGCATATTTCATGCACATTAGTGTTCTGCTTCTTTTTCTTTCTTTCTTTTTTGGTTAAAAACAAGGGAATGGAAAAAGGCATCCCTCAGAAGGGGCGAAAATACTTGCAAACGAATCAATGGACAAAGGTTTAATCTCCAATATATATAAACAGCTCATGCAGCTTATTATAAAAACAAACAACCCAATACAAAAATGGGCAGAAGATCTAAAGAGACGTTTCTTCAAAGAAGACACAGAGATGGCCAAGACGCACATGAAAATCTGCTCAAGAGCACTAATTATTAGAGAAATGCAAATCAAAACTACAATGAGGTATCACCTCACACCAGTTAGAATCGGCATCATCAGAAAATCTACAAACAAATTCTGGGGAGGGTGTGGACAAAAGGAGCCCTCTTCCACTATTGGTGGGAATGTAAATTGATACAGTCACTATGGAGAACAGTATGGAGTTTCCTTAAAAGAACTAGAAATAGAAACATTGCCGTTCCCTAACCCTAACCCTAGCCCAGAACGGAAACCCACCACCAGCCCTACACCTTACCCTACGACGTACACTACTCCTGGCCCGTACGCTGGCACTGACCCGTGCGTCAGCACATAGCCTGACTCTCCCACGTTTCCGTACCCGCACCTGTGCCCTAAGACTTGCCGTTCCCTAACCCTAACCCTAGCCCGGAAAGGAAGCCCACCACCAGCCCTACACCTTTCCCTACGCCGTAGCCTACGACTGGCCCATACGCTGGCACTGACACGTGTGTCAGCACGTAGCATGACCCTCCCACGTTTCCATACCCTCACCTGTGCCCTAAGCCTTGACATTCCCTAACCCTAACCCTAGCCCGGAAAGGAAACCAACCACCAGCCCTACACCTTACCCTACGTTGTTGCCTACTCCTGGCCTGTACGCTGGCACTGACCCGTGCGTCAGCACATAGCCTGACCCTCCACCATTTCCGTACCCTCAACTGTGCCCTAAGTCTTGTCCTTCCCTAAACCTAACCCTAGCCCAGAACAGAAACCCACCACCAGCCCTACAGCTTACCCTATGCCGTAGCCTAATCCTGGCCCGTACGCTGGCACTGATGCGTGCGTCAGCACGTAGCCTGACCTTCCCACGTTCCCGTACCCTCACCTGTGTCCTAAGCCTTGCCGTTCCATAACCCTAACCATAACCCCAAACGGAAACCCACAACCAGCCCTAAACCTGACCCTACGCCGTACCCTACACCTGGCCCGTACGCAGGCACTGATCCGTGCGTCAGCATGTAGCCTAACCCTCCCACTTTTCCTTACCCTCACCTGTTCCCTAAGCCTTGCCGATCCCTAACTCTAACCCTAGCCCGGAACGGAAACCCACCACCAGCCCTACACCCTACCCTACGTCGTAGCCTACTGCTGGCCCATAAGCTGGCACTCTCCCATGTGTCAGCCCGTAGCATGCCTCTCCCACGTTTCCGTACCCTCACCTGTGCCCTAAGCCTTGCAGTTCCCTACCTCTAACCCTAGCCCGGAACGGAAACCACCACCAGCCCTACACATTACGCTATGCCGTACCCTACTCCTGGCCCGTACGCTGGCACTGACCCATTCTTCAGCACGTATCCTGACCCTCCCACGTTTCCGTACCCTCACCTGTGTCCTAAGCCTTAACGTTCCCTAACCCTAACCTAGACCGGAATGGACACCCACCACCGCCCTTGCACCATACCCAACGCCGTACCCTACTCCTGGTCCACACCCTGGCACTGACCCGTTCTTCTGCTTGTAGCCTGACCCTCCTACGTTTCCGTACCCTCACCTGTGCCCTAAGCCTTGCCGCTCCCTAACCCTAACACTAGCCCGGAATGGACACCCACCACCAGCCTTACACTTTACCCTACGCCGTACCCTACTCCTGGTCCATACCCTGGCATTGAACCGTGCTTCAGCATGTAGCCTAACCCTCCCACGTTTCCGTACCCTCACCTGTGCCCTAAGCCTTGCCTTTCCCTATCCCTAACCCTAGCCCGGAACGGAAACCCACCACAAAACCTAAACCTTAACGTACGCCGTAGACTACTCCTGACCCGTACGCTGGCAGTGACCCTTGCGTCAGCACATAGCCTGCCTCTGCCACGTTTCCATACCCTCACCTGTGCACTAAGCCTTGCCGTTCCCTAACTCTAACCTGGAACGGAAACCCACAACCAGCCCTACACCTTACCCAATGCCGTGCCCGAATCCTGGCGCGTACGCTGGCAAAGACCCGTGCGTCATCACGTAGCCTGACCCTCCCACGTTTCCGTACCCTCACCTGTGCCCTAAGCCTTGCCGTTCCCTAACCCTAACCCTACACCTAACCCTACGCCATACCCTACACTTGGCCCATACGCTGGCACTGACCCGTGCGTCAGCACGTAGCCTGACCCTCCCACTTTTCCGTACCATCTTCTGTGCCCTAAGCTTTGCCGTTCCCTAACCCTAAACCTAGCCTGGAACGGAAACCCACCACCAGCCCTAAACCTTACCCTACGCCGTACCCTAATCCTGCCCCGTACGCTGGCACTGACCCGTGCGTCAGCACGTAGCCTGCCACTCCTACGTTTCCGTACCCTCACCTGTGCCCTAAGCCTTGCCGTTCCCTAACCCTAACCCTAGCCCGGAACATAAACCCACCACCAGCCCTAAACCTTACCCTACGCTGTACCCTACTCCTGGCCCCTACGCTGGCACTGACCTGTGCGTCAGCACGTAGCCTGCCTCTCCCACGTTTCCATACCCTCACCTGTGTCCTAAGCCTTGCCGTTCCCTAACCCTAACCCTAGCCTGGAACGGAAACCCACCACCAGCCCTAAACCTTACGCTACGACGTACCCTAATCCTGGCCCGTACGCTGGCACAGACCCGTGCATCAACACGTAGCCTGACCCTCCCACGTTTCCTTACGTTCACCTGTGCCCTAAGCCTTGCCGTTCCCTAACCCTAACCCTAGCCCGAAATGGTTTATCACAACCAGCCCTACTCCTTACTCTACGCCGTTCCCTATTCCTGGCCCGTACGCTGGCACTGACCCGTGCGTCAGCACATAGCCGGACCCTCCCACGTTTCCGTACCCTCACCTGTGCCCTAAGACTTGTCATTCCCTAACCCTAACCCTAGCACGGAACGGAAACCCACCACCAGCCCTACACATTAGCCTACGCCGTAGCCTATTCCTGGCCCGTACATTGGCACTGACCCATGCGTAAGAACATAGCCTGACCATCCCACGTTTCCGTACCCTCACCTGGGCCCTAAGCCTTGCCGTTCCCAAACCCTAAACCTAGCCCGGAACGGAAACCACCACCAGACCTACACCTTACCCTACGCAGTACCCTACTCCTGGCCCTTACGCTGACACTGACACGTGCGTGAGCACATAGCCTTACCCTCCAACCACCCTCCCAATACAGAAATGGTCAGAAGATCTCATGAGACGATCCATCAAAGAAGACACAGACATGGCCAAGACACAGATGAAAAGCTGCTCAACATCACTAATTATTAGAGAAATGCAAATCAAAACTACAATGAGGGGGCTTCCCTGGTGGCGCAGTGGTTGAGAGTCCGCCTGCCGATGCAGGGGACACGGGTTCGTGCCCCGGTCCGGGAAGATCCCACATGTCGCGGAGCAGCTGGGCCCGTGAGCCATGGCCACTGAGCCTGCGCGTCCAGAGCCTGTGCTCCGCAATGGGAGAGGCCACAACAGTGAGAGGCCCGCGTACCACAAAAAAAATAACTAAAAAAAAAAAAAAAAAAAAACTACAATGAGGTATCACCTCACACATGTTAGAATCGGCATCATCAGAAAACCTACAAACAACAAATTCTAGGGAGGGTGTGGACAAAAGGAGCCCTCTTCCACTATTGGTGGGAATGTAAATTGATACAGTCACTATGGAGAACAGTGTGGAGTTTCCTTAAAAAAACTAGAAATAGAATTACCATCTGATCCAGCAATCGCACTTCTGGGCATATACCCAGAGAAAACCATAAATCAAAAAGGCACATTCACCACAATGTTCATTGCAGCACTATTTACAATAGCCAGGTAAGGGAGCAAACTAAATACCCACAAACAGATGAATGGGTAAAGATGTGGTACATATATAAAATGGAATATTACTCGGCCATAAAAAGGAATGAAACTGGGTCATTTGTAGAGACATCGATGGATCTAGAGACTGTCATACAGAATGAAGTAAGTCAGAAAGAGGAAAACAAATATTGTATATTAATGCATATATGTGGAACCTAAAAAGTGGTACAGATGAACTGGTTTGCAGGGAAGAAATAGAGACACAGGTAGAGAACAAACTTATGGACACCAAGTGTGGGAAGCCATGGGGTGGTAGAGGTGGGATGAGTTGGGAGATTGGGATTGGCCTGCATACATGCATATGCATAAAATATATAACTAATAATAACCTGCTGTATAAAAAAATAAAACTAAATTTCAAAATTTTAAAAAATAAAATTTAAAAATAAAAGAGAAAAAAGTTCTTCCCTTCACACAGATGTATTTATAGGAATGTATTATTTCCATGCTTATATCTATAAATACATAAAAGAGGTATAAAATCTAACTTGAACCATAAACGAAAAAAAACCTGAACCCACCAGTTATACAGAGGAAAGCCCTATCAGGGAACTTGCTCCAGCGGTAAACAATTCTGAAATTGGTCAGAGGTGGGGAATCATCTCCCATACAGCCAGCAACCCACCCCGCATGCTAGGAGCGTCCTCATTGCCAAGCTGGGGGACCGTGCCGAGGCATCTCTGAATAAAGGTGAGCTGAGCCCCAGGCCAGCTGCAGCTGAACTGTTCCCACCCTTCCCAGGTAAAACAACTGAATATGTACAACGGCATGAAATCCTAGAGGAAGGGACGTGGAGCCACACCAGCCACAGCACACAGGCCAACTTGGTGCCTGCAGGCGAGGCAGGATGGTCCTGACCCCGGGCGCTCTTCTGGAAGCTTTCCATTTCCCTGCCTGAGATACCCCTCCTGTCCCGGACACCACGCCTTTTTTTCCTTCCTTACCTCAGCCCGGAGAGAAATTCCAGTGGAACTTATGGTTGACACATCCTCTTCTTTACAGGTGGCAGCCTGGCAACTCCTGCACAAAGTCCAGCAGAGCCCCACACACACCGGGCCACCCACAAAGCCGTGGCCCCTCACACGCTCCCACCAGCAGAGCCCCGAGACTGCTGAAGGGGCAGAGAATATGGAGTCAGGCACAGCTTCAGGGACTATTGCTGCCTGGAGCGCTGTTTATGTTGACCTCAACCAGGCAGACCTGGGGAGGGCCGGCCGGCACGGTAAGGCTGCCCAGGTCAGCTAATCCACAACCCTCAGGGAATCACATTGTTGAAAATGGACCTCGCTAAGGCAGAATAGAAGCCAAGGAAAATAAGGACACAATGCCATTTGCAGCACCGTAGATGAGTCTAGAGGTAATCATGTGACATGTAGTAAGTCAGAAAGTGAAAGGCACATATCGTATCATATCACTTATAGGTGTTACATAAAAATGGATACCAGGGCAGATATTTCCACGGAGAAGGGCAATCACATATTCATTAAACAAACTTATGGTTCACCAATGGAAAGGTGTGAGGATTGGTTTCATTACGATATTGGGGTTAACAGACATACAAACACAGGTGATATATATAATAACCAAAGAGCTACGGAATACAAGAGAGGAGTACACAACATTCTGTCATAACGTACATGGGAAAAGGATCCCAGGAAGAACAGACATCTGTATATGTGTAAAAGAACCACATCTACCATACCTACAACAAGCCAAACATTGTAATCAAACTTGCTGTAATAAAAAATAAAAAATTAAATTAAAAACACGAACAAGAAGTAGTGAGACAAACTTGAGGGGCTTTTTCCTGTCACATTCTGTTCTAAATTCCAATCTAGAAGGCGACTTCCATTGTGGCTCTGTTGCCCTAGTAACCAGATATGAAAGAGAGAACTGCTGCCACCTTGTGGCCGTTTCACACAACAGCAGCTTTAATCCCAGCGCTAATGGTCAGTTGATATTCAAAATCATTGCGGGCCTGTAAATGACACCTGCCCTGAAAACAAATCCTGGGATCACATATCGACCAAAAAATTTAAAGGACGTCCATATTTCAAAACGACCGTTTCAAAAGGCATATTTTATGCACATTAATGTTCTGCTTCTTTTTCTTTCTTTCTTTTTTGGTTAAAAACACGGGAATGGAAAAAGGCATCCCTCAGAAGGGGCGAAAATAGTTGCAAACGAATCAATGGACAAAGGTTTAATCTCCAATATATATAAACAGCTCATGCAGCTTATTAAAAAAACAAACAACCCAATACAAAAATGGGCAGAAGATCTAAAGAGACGTTTCTTCAAAGAAGACACAGAGATGGCCAAGACGCACATGAAAAGCTGCTCAGGAGCACTAATTATTAGAGAAAAGCAATTCAAAACTACAGTGAGGTATCACCTCACACCTGTTAGAATTGGCATCATCAGAAAATCTACAAACAACAAATTCTGGGGAGGGTGTGGACAAAAGGAGCCCTCTTCCACTATTGGTGGGAATGTAATTTGATACAGTCACTATGCAGAACAGTATGGAGTTTCCTTTAAAAAACTAGAAATAGAATTACCATCTGACCCAGCAATCCCACTGTTGGGCATATACCCAGAGACAACCATAAATTAAAATTCACATTCTCCACAAGGTTCATTGCAGCACTATTTACAATAGCCAGGTAATGGAAGCAACCTAAATGCCCACAGACAGATGAATGGATAAAGATGGAGTACATATATAAAATGGAATATTACTCGGCCATAAAAAGGAATGAAACTGGGTCATTTGTAGAGACATCGATGGATCTAGAGACTGTCATACAGAATGAAGTTAGTCAGAAAGAGGAAAACAAATATTGTATATTAATGCATATATGTGGAACCTAAAAAATGGTACAGATGAACTGGTTTGCAGGGAAGAAATAGAGACACAGAGGTAGAGAACAAACGTATGGACACCAAGTGTGGGAAGCCATGGGGTGGTGGTGGTGGGATGAGTTGGGAGTTTGAGATTGACCTGTATACATGTATATGCATAAAATATATAACTAATAATAACCCTCTGTATAAAAAAGTAAATAAAATTAAATTTCAAAATTTTAAAATATAAAATTTAAAAATAAAACAGAAAAAAGTTCTTCCCTTCACACAGATGTATTTATAGGAATGAATTATTTCCATGCTTATATCTATAAATACATAAAAGAGGAATAAAATCTAACTTGAACCATAAAAGGAAAAAAACCTGAACCCACCAGTTATACAGAGGAAAACCCTATCAGGGCACTTGCTCCAGCGGTAAACAATTCTGACATTGGTCAGAGGTGGGGAATCATCTCCCATACAGCCAGCAACACACACCCCATGCAAGGAGCATCCTCATTGCAAAGCTGGGGGACCGTGCCGGGGCATCTCTGAATAAAGGTGAGCTGAGCCCCAGGCCAGCTGCTGCTGAACTGTTCCCACCCTTCCCAGGTCAAACACCTGAATATGTACAAAGGCTTGAAAGCCTAGAGGAAGGGCCGTGGAGCCACACCAGCGACAGCACGCAGGCCATCTTGGTGACTGCAGGCCAGCCAGGGTGATCCTGGCCCCGGGCGCTCTTCCGGAAGCTTTCCATTGTCCTGCCTGAGATACCCCATTTGTCCCGGCCCCCACTGCTTTTTTCCTTCCTCACCTCTGTCCGGAGAGAAATTCCAGCGGAAGTTATGTGCGACACATCCTCTTCTTTACAGGTGGCAGCCTGGCAACTCCTGCAGAAAGGCCAGCAGAACCCCACTCACACAGGGTCACCAACAAAGCTGTGGCCCCTCACTCCCTCCCACCAGCACAGCCCCGAGACTGCTGACGGGGCAGAGAATATGGAGTCAGGAACAGCTTCAGGGGCTATTGATGCCAGGAGCGCTGTTTATATTGACCTCAACCAGGCAGACCTGGGGAGGGCCGGCCGGCAGGGTAAGGCTGCCCAGGTCAGCTAATCCACAACCCTCAGGGAATCACATTGTTGAAAATGGACCTCGCTAAGGCAGAATAGAAGCCAAGGAAAATAAGGACACAATGCCATTTGCAGCACTGTAGATGAGTCTAGAGGTAATCACGTGACTTGTAGTAAGTCAGAAAGTGAAAGACACATATCATTTCATATCACTTATAGGTGTTACCTAAAATAGAAACCAGGGCAGTCATTTCCACTGAGAAGTGCAATCACAGATTCATTAAACAAACTTATGGTTCACCAATGGAAAGGTGTGAGGATTGGTTTCATTACGATATCGGGGTTAACAGACATATACAAACAGAGGTGACATATATAATCACCAAAGACCTACGGAATACCAAGAGAAGACTACTCAACATTCTGTCATAACGTACATGGGAAAAGGATCCCAGGAAGAACAGACATCTGTATATGTGTAAAAGAACCACATCTTCCACACCTACAACAAGCCAAACATTTTAATCAAACTTGCTGTAATAAAAAATAAAAATTAAATTAAAAACACGAACAAGAAGTAGGGAGACAAACTTGAGGGGCTTTCTCCTGGCACATTCCATTCTAAATTCCAATCTAGAACACGACTTCCATTGAGGCTCTGTTGCCCTAGTAACCAGAATTGGTAAGGGAGAACTGCTGCCACCTTGTGGCCGTTTCACACAACAGCAGCTTTAATCCCAGCGCTCATGGTCAGTTGATATTCAAAATCATTGCAGGCCGGTAAATGACACCTGCCCTGAAAACAAATCCTGGCGTCACATATCGACCAAAAAATTCAAAGGACGTCCATATTTCAAAACGACCATTTCAAAAACCATATTTTACGCACATTAGTGTTCTTCTTCTTTTTGTTTCTTTAGTTTTTTGTTAAAAAAACGGGAATGGAAAAAGGCATCCCTCAGAATGGGCAAAAATCTTTGAAAACGAATCAATGGACAAAGGTTTAATCTCCAATATATATAAACAGCTCATGCAGCTTAATATTAAAAAAAACAAACAACCCAATACAAAAATGGGCAGATCTAAAGAGACGTTTCTTCAAAGAAGACACAGAGATGGCCAAACGCACATGAAAAGCTGTTCAACAGCACTAATTATTAGAGAAATGCAAATCAAAACTACAATGAGGTATCACCTCACACCTGTTAGAATCGGCATCATCAGAAAATCTACAAACAACAAATTCTGGGGAGGGTGTGGACAAAAGGAGACCTCTTCCACTATTGGTGGGAATGTAAATTGATACACTCACTATGGAGAACACTATGGAGTTTCCTTAAAAAAACTAGAAATAGAATTACCATCTGATCCAGCAATCCCACTTCTGCTCATATACCCAAAGAAAACCATAAATCAGAAAGGCACATTCACCACAATGTTCATTGCAGCACTATTTACAAAGGCCAGGTAATGGAAGCAACCTAAATGCCCACACACAGATGAATGGATAAAGATGTGCTCCATGTATAAAATGGAATATTACTCAGCCATAAAAAGGAATGAAACCGGGTCATTTGTACAGACAGCGATGGATCTAGAGACTGTCATACAGAATGAAGTAAGTCAGAAAGAGGAAAACAAATATTGTATATTAATGCATATATGTGGAACCTACGATATTTTACAGAGGAACTGGTTTGCAGGGAAGAAATAGAGACACAGATGTAGAGAACAAACGTATGGACACCAAGTGTGGAAAGCCATGGGGTGGTGCTGTTGGTATGAGTTGGGAGATTGGGATTGACCTGCATACATGTATATGCATAAAATACATAACTAATAATAACCTGCTGTATAAAAAAATAAATAAAATTAAATTTCAAAATTTTAAAAAATAAAATTTAAAAATAATACAGAAAAAAGTTCTTCCCTTCACACAGATGTATTTATAGGAAAGTATAATTTCCATGCTTATATCTATAAATACATAAAAGAGGAATAAAAGCTAACGTGAACCATAAAAGAAGAAAAACCTGAACCCACCAGTTATACAGAGGAAAACCCTATCAGGGCACTTGTTCCAACGGTAAACAATATTGAAATTGGTCAGAGGTGGGGAATCATCTCCCATACAGCCATCAACACACACCCCACACAAGGAGCGTCCTCATTGCAAAGCTGGGTGACCGAGCCGAGGCATCTCTGAATAAAGGTGAGCTGAGCCCCAGGTCAGCTGCTGCTGAACTGTTCCCACCCTTCCCAGGTAAAACACCTGAATATGTACATGGGCTTGAAAGACTAGAGGAAGGGCCATGGAGCCACACCAGTGACAGCACGCAGGCCAACATGGTGCCTGCAGGCCAGCCAGGGTGGTCCTGGCCACGGGCACTCTTCCAGAAGCTTTCCATTGTCCTGCCTGAGATACCCACCCTGTCCCGGCCCCCACTGCTTTTTTCCTTCGTCACCTCAGTCCGGAGAGAAATTCCAGCGGAAGGTATGGGTGACACATCCTCCTCTTTACAGGAGGCAGCCTGGCATCTCCTGCAGAAAGGCCAGCAGAACCCCACTCACACCGGGCCACCAACAAAGCTGTGGCCCCTCACTCCCTCCCACCAGCACAGCCCCGAGACTGCTCACGGGGCAGAGAATATGGAGGCAGGCACAGCTTCAGGGGCTATTGCTGCATGGAGCGCTGTTTATATTGACCTCAACCAGGCACACCTTGGGAAGGCCGGCCGGCAGGATAAGGCTGCCCACGTCAGCTAATCCACAACCCGCAGGGAATCACATTGTTGAAAAGGGACCTCGCTAAGTCAGAATAGAAGGCAAGGAATAAAAGGACACAATGCCTTTTGCAGCACCGTAGATGAGTCTAGAGTTAATCACGTGACATGTAGTAAGTCAGAAAGTGAAAGACACATATCATATCATATCACTTATAGGTGTTACCTAAAAATGGATACCAGGGCAGATATTTCCACCGAGAAGGGCAATTAGAGATTCATTAAACAAACTTATGGTTCACCAATGGAAAGGTGTGAGCATTGGTTTCATTACGATATCGGGGTTAACAGACTTATACAAACACAGGTGACATATATAATCACCAAAGACCTACGGAATACCAAAAGACTACTCAACATTCTGTCATAACGTACATGGGAAAAGGATCCCAGGAAAAACCGACATCTGTATATGTGTAAAAGAACCACATCTTCCACACCTACAACAAGCCAAACATTTTAATCAAACTTGCTGTAATAAAAAATAAAAAATTAAATTAAAAACACGAACAAGAAGTAGGGAGACAAACTTGAGGGGCTTTCTCCTGGCACATTCCATTCTAAATTCCAATCTAGAACACGACTTCCATTGAGGCTCTGTTGCCCTAGTAACCAGAATTGGTAAGGGAGAACTGCTGCCACCTTGTGGCCGTTTCACACAACAGCAGCTTTAATCCCAGCGCTCATGGTCAGTTGATATTCAAAATCATTGCAGGCCTGTAAATGACACCCTCCCTGAAAACAAATCCTGGGGTCACATATCGACCAAAAAATTTAAAGGACGTCCATATTTCAAAACGACCGTTTCAAAAGGCATATTTTATGCACATTAGTGTTCTGCTTCTTTTTCTTTCTTTCTTTTTTGGTTAAAAACACGGGAATGGAAAAAGGCATCCCTCAGAAGGGGCGAAAATAGTTGCAAACGAATCAATGGACAAAGGTTTAATCTCCAATATATATAAACAGCTCATGCAGCTTATTAAAAAAACAGACAACCCAATACAAAAATGGGCAGAAGATCTAAAGAGACGTTTCTTCAAAGAAGACACAGAGATGGCCAAGACGCACATGAAAAGCTGCTCAAGAGCACTAATTATTAGAGAAATGCAAATCAAAACTACAATAAGGTATCACCTCACACCGTTTAGAATCGGCATCATCAGAAAATCTACAAACAAATTCTGGGGAGGGTGTGGACAAAAGGAGCCCTCTTCCACTATGGTGGGAATGTAAATTGATACAGTCACTATGGAGAACAGTATGGAGTTTCCTTAAAAGAACTAGAAATAGAAACCTTGACTTTCCCTAACCCTAACCATAGCCGGGAACGGAATCCTACCACCATCCCTACACCTTATGTATGCCGTACACTAATCCTAATCCGTACGCTGGCACTAACCAGTGAGTCAACACGTACCCTGACCCTAACACGTTTCCATACCCTCAGCTGTGCCCTAAAACTTGTCGTTGCCTATCCTTAACCTTAGCCCGGAACGGAAACCTACCATCAGCCCTACAACTTACCCTAAGCTGTACCCTAATCCTAATTCATACATCAACACGTACCCTGACCCTAACACGCTTCCGTTCCCTCACCTCTGCCATAAACCTTGCCGTTCCCTAACCCTAACCCTAGCCCGGAACGGAAACCTACCACCAACCCTACACCTTACCTTACGCCGTACCCTAATCCTAATTCGTATGCTGACACTAACCTGTGCATCAACACATACCCTGACCCTAACACGTTTCGTACCCTCACCTGTGCCCTAAACTTTGCCGGTCCCTAAACATAACCCTAGACTGGAACGGAAACGTACCACCAACCCTACACCTTACTCTATGCGGTACCCTAATCCTCATGCGTATGCTGACACTAACCCGTGAGTCAACACGTACCCTGAACCTAACACATTTCTGTACCATCACCTGTGCCCAAAACCTTGCAATTCGCTAACCCTAACCCTACAACGGAATGGAAACCTACCGCCCTCCGTACACCTTACCCTACGCCGTACCCTAATCCTAATGCGTATGATGACACTATTCCATGTATCAACATGTATCATGACCCTAACACGTTTCTGTACCGTCACCTGTACCCTAAACCTTGCCGTATCCTAACACTAACCCTAGCCCAGAATGGAAAACTACCACAAACCGTACAGCATACCCTACACGGTACCCTAATTCTAATCCGTACACTGACACTAACCCGTGCGTCAACACGTACACTGACCCTAACACTTTTCCGTTCCCTCACCTGTGCCCTAAACCGTGCCGTTGCCTAACCCTAACCCTAGCCCAAAACGGAAACCTACCACCAACCCTACACGTTACTCTACGCCATACCCTAATCATAATCCGAGCGTCAACACGTACCCTGACCCTAACACATTTCCGTACCCTCACCTATGCCCTAAACCTTGCCGTTCCATAACACTAACCCTAGCCTGGAACGGAAACCTACCACCAACCCTAGACCTTAACCTACGAAGGACCATAAACCTACTCCGTACGCTGACACTAACACATGCGTCAACACTTACCCTGACCCTAACACGTTTCCGTACCTTCACCTGTGACCTAAAGCTTGCCATTCCCTAACCCTAACCCTAGACCACAATGGAAACCTACCACCAAGTCTACACCTTACCCTAAGCCGTACCCTAATGCTAATCCATATGTGAACACGTACCCTGACACTAACACGTTTCCATACCCTCATCTGTGCCCAAAACCTTGCCGTTCCCTAACACTAACCCTAGCCTGAAACGGAAACCTACCACCAACCATACACTTTACCCTATGCCGCACCATAATCCTCATCTGTACGTTCACACTAACCCGTGCATCAACACGTACCCTGAGCCTAACACGTTTCGATACCCTCACCTGTGCCCTAAACCTTGCCGTTCCCTAACCCTAACCCTAGCCCAGAACGGAAACCCACCACCAGCCCTACACCTTACCCTACGACGTACACTACTCCTGGCCCGTACGCTGGCACTGACCCGTGCGTCAGCACATAGCCTGACTCTCCCACGTTTCCGTACCTGCACCTGTGCCCTAAGACTTGCCGTTCCCTAACCCTAACCCTAGACCGGAAAGGAAGCCCACCACCAGCCCTACACCTTTCCCTACGCCGTAGCCTACGACTGGCCCATACGCTGGCACTGACACGTGTGTCAGCACGTAGCATGACCCTCCCACGTTTCCATACCCTCACCTGTGCCCTAAGCCTTGACATTCCCTAACCCTAACCCTAGCCCGGAAAGGAAACCAACCACCAGCCCTACACCTTACCCTACGTTGTTGCCTACTCCTGGCCTGTACGCTGGCACTGACCCGTGCGTCAGCACATAACCTGACCCTCCACCATTTCCGTACCCTCAACTGTGCCCTAAGTCTTGTCCTTCCCTAACCCTAACCCTAGCCCAGAACAGAAACCCACCACCAGCCCTACAGCTTACCCTATGCCGTAGCCTAATCCTGGCCCGTACGCTGGCACTGATGCGTGCGTCAGCACGTAGCCTGACCTTCCCACGTTCCCGTACCCTCACCTGTGTCCTAAGCCTTGCCGTTCCATAACCCTAACCATAACCCCAAACGGAAACCCACCACCAGCCCTAAAACTTACCCTACGCCGTACCCTACACCAGGCCCGTACGCAGGCACTGATCCGTGCGTCAGCATGTAGCCTAACCCTCCCACTTTTCCTTACCCTCACCTGTTCCCTAAGCCTTGCCGATCCCTAACTCTAACCCTAGCCCGGAACGGAAACCCACCACCAGCCCTACACCCTACCCTACGTCGTAGCCTACTGCTGGCCCGTAAGCTGGCACTCTCCCATGTGTCAGCCCGTAGCCTGCCTCTCCCACGTTTCCGTACCCTCACCTGTGCCCTAAGCCTTGCAGTTCCCTACCTCTAACCCTAGCCCGGAACGGAAACCACCACCAGCCCTACACATTACGCTATGCCGTACCCTACTCCTGGCCCGTACGCTGGCACTGACCCATGGTTCAGCACGTATCCTGACCCTCCCACGTTTCCGTACCCTCACCTGTGTCCTAAGCCTTAACGTTCCCTAACCCTAACCCTAGACCTGAATGGACACCCACCACCGCCCTTACACCATACCCAACGCCGTACCCTACTCCTGGTCCACACCCTGGCACTGACCCGTTCTTCAGCATGTAGCCTGACCCTCCCACGTTTCCGTACCCTCACCTGTGCCCTAAGCCTTGCCGCTCCCTAACCCTAACACTAGCCCGGAATGGACACCCACCACCAGCCTTACACTTTACCCTACGCCGTACCCTACTCCTGGTCCATACCCTGGCATTGAACCGTGCTTCAGCATGTAGCCTAACCCTCCCACGTTTCCGTACCCTCACCTGTGCCCTAAGCCTTGCCTTTCCCTATCCCTAACCCTAGCCCGGAACGGAAACCCACCACAAAACCTAAACCTTAACGTACGCCGTAGACTACTCCTGACCCGTACGCTGGCAGTGACCCTTGCGTCAGCACATAGCCTGCCTCTGCCACGTTTCCATACCCTCACCTGTGCACTAAGCCTTGCCGTTCCCTAACTCTAACCTGGAACGGAAACCCACAACCAGCCCTACACCTTACCCAATGCCGTACCCGAATCCTGGCGCGTACGCTGGCAAAGACCCGTGCGTCATCACGTAGCCTGACCCTCCCACGTTTCCGTACCCTCACCTGTGCCCTAAGCCTTGCCGTTCCCTAACCCTAACCCTACACCTAACCCTACGCCATACCCTACACTTGGCCCATACGCTGGCACTGACCCGTGCGTCAGCACGTAGCCTGACCCTCCCACTTTTCCGTACCATCTTCTGTGCCCTAAGCTTTGCCGTTCCCTAACCCTAAACCTAGCCTGGAACGGAAACCCACCACCAGCCCTAAACCTTACCCTACGCCGTACCCTAATCCTGCCCCGTACGCTGGCACTGACCCGTGCGTCAGCACGTAGCCTGCCACTCCTACGTTTCCGTACCCTCACCTGTGCCCTAAGCCTTGCCGTTCCCTAACCCTAACCCTAGCCCGGAACATAAACCCACCACCAGCCCTAAACCTTACCCTACGCTGTACCCTACTCCTGGCCCCTACGCTGGCACTGACCTGTGCGTCAGCACGTAGCCTGCCTCTCCCACGTTTCCATACCCTCACCTGTGTCCTAAGCCTTGCCGTTCCCTAACCCTAACCCTAGCCTGGAACGGAAACCCACCACCAGCCCTAAACCTTACGCTACGAGGTACCCTAATCCTGGCCCGTACGCTGGCACAGACCCGTGCATCAACACGTAGCCTGCCACTCCCACGTTTCCGTACGTTCACCTGTGCCCTAAGCCTTGCTGTTCCCTCACCCTAACCCTAGCCCGGAACGGAAACCCACCACCAGCCCTAAACCTTACCCTACGCCATACCCTACTCCTGGCCCGTACGCTGGCACTGACCCGTGCGTCAGCACGTAGCCTGACCCTCCCACGTTTCCTTACATTCACCTGTGCCCTAAGCCTTGCCATTCCCTAAACCTAACCCTAGCCCGAAATGGTATCTCACAACCAGCCCTACTCCTTACCCTACGCCGTTCCCTATTCCTGGCCCGTACGCTGGCACTGACCCGTGCGTCAGCACATAGCCGGACCCTCCCACGTTTCCGTACCCTCACCTGTGCCCTAAGCCTTGTCATTCCCTAACCCTAACCCTAGCACGGAACGGAAACCCACCACCAGCCCTACACATTAGCCTATGCCGTAGCCTATTCCTGGCCCGTACATTGGCACTGACCCATGCGTAAGAACATAGCCGGACCATCCCACGTTTCCGTACCCTCACCTGGGCCCTAAGCCTTGCCGTTCCCAAACCCTAAACCTAGCCCGGAACGGAAACCACCACCAGACCTACACCTTACCCTACGCAGTACCCTACTCCTGGCCCTTACGCTGGCACTGACACGTGCGTGAGCACATAGCCTTACCCTCCAACCACCCTCCCAATACAGAAATGGTCAGAAGATCTCATGAGACGATCCTTCAAAGAAGACACAGACATGGCCAAGACGCAGATGAAAAGCTGCTCAACATCACTAATTATTAGAGAAATGCAAATCAAAACTACAATGAGGGGGCTTCCCTGGTGGCGCAGTGGTTGAGAGTCCACCTGCCGATGCAGGGGACACGGGTTCGTGCCCCGGTCCGGGAAGATCCCACATGTCGCGGAGCAGCTGGGCCCGTGAGCCATGGCCACTGAGCCTGTGCGTCCAGAGCCTGTGCTCCGCAACGGGAGAGGCCACAACAGTGAGAGGCCCGCGTACCACAAAAAAAATAACTAAAAAAAAAAAAAAAAAAAACTACAATGAGGTATCAACTCACACATGTTAGAATCGGCATCATCAGAAAACCTACAAACAACAAATTCTAGGGAGGGTGTGGACAAAAGGAGCCCTCTTCCACTATTGGTGGGAATGTAAATTGATACAGTCACTATGGAGAACAGTGTGGAGTTTCCTTAAAAAAACTAGAAATAGAATTACCATCTGATCCAGCAATCGCACTTCTGGGCATATACCCAGAGAAAACCATAAATCAAAAAGGCACATTCACCACAATGTTCATTGCAGCACTATTTACAATAGCCAGGTAAGGGAGCAAACTAAATACCCACAAACAGATGAATGGGTAAAGATGTGGTACATATATAAAATGGAATATTACTCGGCCATAAAAAGGAATGAAACTGGGTCATTTGTAGAGACATCGATGGATCTAGAGACTGTCATACAGAATGAAGTAAGTCAGAAAGAGGAAAACAAATATTGTATATTAATGCATATATGTGGAACCTAAAAAGTGGTACAGATGAACTGGTTTGCAGGGAAGAAATAGAGACACAGGTAGAGAACAAACTTATGGACACCAAGTGTGGGAAGCCATGGGGTGGTAGAGGTGGGATGAGTTGGGAGATTGGGATTGGCCTGCATACATGCATATGCATAAAATACATAACTAATAATAACCTGCTGTATAAAAAAATAAAACTAAATTTCAAAATTTTAAAAAATAAAATTTAAAAATAAAAGAGAAAAAAGTTCTTCCCTTCACACAGATGTATTTATAGGAATGTATTATTTCCATGCTTATATCTATAAATACATAAAAGAGGTATAAAATCTAACTTGAACCATAAACGAAAAAAAACCTGAACCCACCAGTTATACAGAGGAAAGCCCTATCAGGGAACTTGCTCCAGCGGTAAACAATTCTGAAATTGGTCAGAGGTGGGGAATCATCTCCCATACAGCCAGCAACCCACCCCGCATGCAAGGAGCGTCCTCATTGCAAAGCTGGGGGACCGTTCCGAGGCATCTCTGAATAAAGGTGAGCTGAGCCCCAGGCCAGCTGCAGCTGAACTGTTCCCACCCTTCCCAGGTAAAACACCTGAATATGTACAAGGGCATGAAATCCTAGAGGAAGGGCCGTGGAGCCACACCAGCGACAGCACACAGGCCAACTTGGTGCCTGCAGGCGAGGCAGGATGGTCCTGACACCGGGCGCTCTTCTGGAAGCTTTCCATTTCCCTGCCTGAGATACCCCTCCTGTCCCGGACCCCAACCCTTTTTTTCCTTCCTTACCTCAGCCCGGAGAGAAATTCCAGTGGAACTTATGGGTGACACATCCTCTTCTTTACAGGTGGCAGCCTGGCAACTCCTGCACAAAGTCCAGCAGAGCCCCACACACACCGGGCCACCCACAAAGCCGTGGCCCCTCACACGCTCCCACCAGCAGAGCCCCGAGACTGCTGACGGGGCAGAGAATATGGAGTCAGGCACAGCTTCAGGGGCTATTGCTGCCTGGAGCGCTGTTTATGTTGACCTCAACCAGGCAGACCTGGGGAGGGCCGGCCGGCACGGTAAGGCTGCCCAGGTCAGCTAATCCACAACCCTCAGGGAATCACATTGTTGAAAATGGACCTCGCTAAGGCAGAATAGAAGCCAAGGAAAATAAGGACACAATGCCATTTGCAGCACCGTAGATGAGTCTAGAGGTAATCATGTGACATGTAGTAAGTCAGAAAGTGAAAGGCACATATCGTATCATATCACTTATAGGTGTTACCTAAAAATGGATACCAGGGCAGATATTTCCACGGAGAAGGGCAATCACATATTCATTAAACAAACTTATGGTTCACCAATGGAAAGGTGTGAGGATTGGTTTCATTACGATATTGGGGTTAACAGACATACAAACACAGGTGATATATATAATAACCAAAGAGCTACGGAATACAAAGAGAGGAGTACACAACATTCTGTCATAACGTACATGGGAAAAGGATCCCAGGAAGAACAGACATCTGTATATGTGTAAAAGAACCACATCTACCATACCTACAACAAGCCAAACATTGTAATCAAACTTGCTGTAATAAAAAATAAAAAATTAAATTAAAAACACGAACAAGAAGTAGTGAGACAAACTTGAGGGGCTTTTTCCTGTCACATTCTGTTCTAAATTCCAATCTAGAAGGCGACTTCCATTGAGGCTCTGTTGCCCTAGTAACCAGATATGAAAGAGAGAAATGCTGCCACCTTGTGGCCGTTTCACACAACAGCAGCTTTAATCCCAGCGCTAATGGTCAGTTGATATTCAAAATCATTGCGGGCCTGTAAATGACACCTGCCCTGAAAACAAATCCTGGGGTCACATATCGACCAAAAAATTTAAAGGACGTCCATATTGCAAAACGACCATTTCAAAAGGCATATTTTATGCACATTAATGTTCTGCTTCTTTTTCTTTCTTTCTTTTTTGGTTAAAAACACGGGAATGGAAAAAGGCATCCCTCAGAAGGGGCGAAAATAGTTGCAAACGAATCAATGGACAAAGGTTTAATCTCCAATATATATAAACAGCTCATGCAGCTTATTAAAAAAACAAACAACCCAATACAAAAATGGGCAGAAGATCTAAAGAGACGTTTCTTCAAAGAAGACACAGAGATGGCCAAGACGCACATGAAAAGCTGCTCAGGAGCACTAATTATTAGAGAAAAGCAAATCAAAACTACAATGAGGTATCACCTCACACCTGTTAGAATCGGCATCATCAGAAAATCTACAAACAACAAATTCTGGGGAGGGTGTGGACAAAAGGAGCCCTCTTCCACTATTGGTGGGAATGTAATTTGATACAGTCACTATGGAGAACAGTATGGAGTTTCCTTTAAAAAACTAGAAATAGAATTACCATCTGACCCAGCAATCCCACTGTTGGGCATATACCCAGAGACAACCATAAATCAAAAAGGCACATTCACCACAAGGTTCATTGCAGCACTATTTACAATAGCCAGGTAATGGAAGCAACCTAAATGCCCACAGACAGATGAATGGATAAAGATGGAGTACATATATAAAATGGAATATTACTCGGCCATAAAAAGGAATGAAACTGGGTCATTTGTAGAGACATCGATGGATCTAGAGACTGTCATACAGAATGAAGTAAGTCAGAAAGAGGAAAACAAATATTGTATATTAATGCATATATGTGGAACCTAAAAAATGGTACAGATGAACTGGTTTGCAGGGAAGAAATAGAGACACAGAGGTAGAGAACAAACGTATGGACACCAAGTGTGGGAAGCCATGGGGTGGTCGTGGTGGGATGAGTTGGGAGTTTGAGATTGACCTGTATACATGTATATGCATAAAATATATAACTAATAATAACCCTCTGTATAAAAAAGTAAATAAAATTAAATTTCAAAATTTTAAAATATAAAATTTAAAAATAAAACAGAAAAAAGTTCTTCCCTTCACACAGATATATTTATAGGAATGAATTATTTCCATGCTTATATCTATAAATACATAAAAGAGGAATAAAATCTAACTTGAACCATAAAAGGAAAAAAACCTGAACCCACCAGTTATACAGAGGAAAACCCTATCAGGGCACTTGCTCCAGCGGTAAACAATTCTGAAATTGGTCAGAGGTGGGGAATCATCTCCCATACAGCCATCAACACACACCCCACACAAGGAGCGTCCTCATTGCAAAGCTGGGTGACCGAGCCGAGGCATCTCTGAATAAAGGTGAGCTGAGCCCCAGGTCAGCTGCTGCTGAACTGTTCCCACCCTTCCCAGGTAAAACACCTGAATATGTACATGGGCTTGAAAGACTAGAGGAAGGGCCATGGAGCCACACCAGCGACAGCACGCAGGCCAACATGGTGCCTGCAGGCCAGCCAGGGTGGTCCTGGCCACGGGCACTCTTCCAGAAGCTTTCCATTGTCCTGCCTGAGATACCCACCCTGTCCCGGCCCCCACTGCTTTTTTCCTTCATCACCTCAGTCCGGAGAGAAATTCCAGCGGAAGGTATGGGTGACACATCCTCCTCTTTACAGGAGGCAGCCTGGCATCTCCTGCAGAAAGGCCAGCAGAACCCCACTCACACCGGGCCACCAACAAAGCTGTGGCCCCTCACTCCCTTCCACCAGCACAGCACCGAGACTGCTCACGGGGCAGAGAATATGGAGGCAGGCACAGCTTCAGGGGCTATTGCTGCATGGAGCGCTGTTTATATTGACCTCAACCAGGCACACCTTGGGAAGGCCGGCCGGCAGGATAAGGCTGCCCACGTCAGCTAATCCACAACCCGCAGGGAATCACATTGTTGAAAAGGGACCTCGCTAAGTCAGAATAGAAGGCAAGGAAATAAAGGACACAATGCCTTTTGCAGCACCGTAGATGAGTCTAGAGTTAATCACGTGACATGTAGTAAGTCAGAAAGTGAAAGACACATATCATATCATATCACTTATAGGTGTTACCTAAAAATGGATACCAGGGCATATATTTCCACCGAGAAGGGCAATTAGAGATTCATTAAACAAACTTATGGTTCACCAATGGAAAGGTGTGAGCATTGGTTTCATTACGATATCAGGGTTAACAGACTTATACAAACACAGGTGACATATATAATCACCAAAGACCTACGGAATACCAAAAGACTACTCAACATTCTGTCATAACGTACATGGGAAAAGGATCCCAGGAAAAACCGACATCTGTATATGTGTAAAAGAACCACATCTTCCACACCTACAACAAGCCAAACATTTTAATCAAACTTGCTGTAATAAAAAATAAAAATTAAATTAAAAACACGAACAAGAAGTAGGGAGACAAACTTGAGGGGCTTTCTCCTGGCACATTCCATTCTAAATTCCAATCTAGAACACGACTTCCATTGAGGCTCTGTTGCCCTAGTAACCAGAATTGGTAAGGGAGAACTGCTGCCACCTTGTGGCCGTTTCACACAACAGCAGCTTTAATCCCAGCGCTAATGGTCAGTTGATATTCAAAATCATTGCAGGCCGGTAAATGACACCTGCCCTGAAAACAAATCCTGGGGTCACATATCGACCAAAAAATTCAAAGGACGTCCATATTTCAAAACGACCGTTTCAAAAGCCATATTTTACGCACATTAGTGTTCTTCTTCTTTTTGTTTCTTTAGTTTTTTGTTAAAAAAACGGGAATGGAAAAAGGCATCCCTCAGAATGGACAAAAATCGTTGAAAACGAATCAATGGACAAAGGTTTAATCTCCAATATATAAACAGCTCATGCAGCTTAATATTAAAAAAAACAAGAAACCCAATACAAAAATGGGCAGTAGATCTAAAGAGACGTTTCTTCAAAGACGACACAGAGATGGCCAAGACGCACATGAAAAGCTGCTGAAGAGCACTAATTATTAGAGAAATGCAAATCGAAACTACAATGAGGTATCACCTCACACCTGTTAGAATCGGCATCATCAGAAAATCTACAAACAACAAATTCTGGGGAGGGTGTGGACAAAAGGATCCCTCTTCCACTATTGGTGGGAATGTAAATTGATACAGTCACTATGGAGAACACTATGTAGTTTCCTTAAAAAACCTAGAAATAGAATTACCATCTGATCCTGCAATCCCACTTCTGGGAATAGACCCAGAGAAAACCATAAATCAAAAAGGCACATTCACCACAATGTTCATTGCAGCACTATTTACAAAGGCCAGGTAATGGAAGCAACCTAAATGCCCACACACAGATGAATGGATAAAGATGTGCTCCATGTATAAAATGGAATATTACTCAACCATAAAAAGGAATGAAACTGGGTCATTTGTAGAGACATCGATGGATCTAGAGACCGTCATACAGAATGTAGTAGGTCGAAAAAGAGGAAAACAAATATTGTATATTAATGCATATATGTGGAACCTAAAAAATGGTACAGATGAACTGGTTTGCAGGGAAGAAATAGAGACACAGAGGTAGAGAACACACGTATGGACACCAAGTGTGAGAAGCCATGGGGTGGTGGTGGTGGGATGAGTTGGGAGTTTGAGATTGACCTGTATACATGTATATGCATAAAATACATAACTAATAATAACCTGCTGTATATAAAAGTAAATAAAATTAAATTTCAAAATCTTAAAAAATAAAATTTAAATATAAAACAGAAAAAAGTTCTTCCCTTCACACAGATGTATTTATAGGAATGAATTATTTCCATGCTTATATCTATAAATATATAAAAGAGGAATAAAATCTAACTTGAACCATAAAAGAATAAAAACCTGAACCCACCAGTTATACAGAGGAAAACCCTATCAGGGCACTTGCTCCAGCGGCAAACAATTCTGAAATTGGTCAGAGGTGGGGAATCATCCCCATACAGCCAGCAACCCACACCCCACACAAGGAGCGTCCTCATTGCAAAGCTGGGGGACCGAGCCGAGGCATCTCTAAAAAAAGGTGAGCTGAGCCGCAGGCCAGCTGTTGCTGAACTGTTCCCACCCTTCCCAGGTAAAACAACTGAATATGTACAACGGCTTGAAAGACTAGAGGAAGGGCCGTGGAGCCACAACAGCGACAGCACGCAGGCCAACTTGGTGCCTGCAGGCCAGCCAGGGTGGTCCTGGCCCCGGGCGCTCTTCCGGAAACTTTCCATTGTCCTGCCTGAGATACCCCACCTGTCCCGGCCCCCACTGCTTTTTTCCTTCCTCACCTCTGTCCGGAGAGAAATTCCTGCAGAAGGTATGGGTGACACATCCTCTTCTTTACAGGAGGCAGCCTGGCAACTACTGCAGAAAGGCCAGGAGAAACCCACTCACACCGGGCCACCAACAAATCTGTGGCACCTCATTCCCTCCCACCAGCACAGCCCCGAGACTGCTGACGGGGCAGAGAATATGGAGTCAGGAACAGCTTCAGGGGCTATTGCTGCATGGAGCACTGTTTATATTGACCTCAACCAGGCACACCTGAGGAGGGCCGGGCGGCAGGGTAAGGCTGCCCACGTCAGCTAATCCACAACCCGCAGGGAAGCACATTGTTGAAAAGGGACCTCGCTAAGTCAGAATAGAAGGCAAGGAAAAAAAGGACACAATGCCTTTTGCAGCACAGTAGATGAGTCTAGAGGTAATCACGTGACATGTAGTAAGTCAGAAAGTGAAAGACACATATCATATCATATCACTTATAGGTGTTACCTAAAAATGGATACCAGGGCAGATATTTCCACCGAGAAGGGCAATCACAGATTCATTAAACAAACTTATGGTTCACCAATGGAAAGGTGTGAGGATTGGTTTCATTACGATATCGGGGTTAAAGGACTTATACAAACACAGGTGACATATATAATCACCAAAGACCTACGGAATACCAAAAGACTACTCAACATTCTGTCATAAGGTACATGGGAAAAGGATCCCAGGAAAAACCGACATCTGTATATGTGTAAAAGAACCACATCTTCCACACCTACAACAAGCCAAACATTGTAATCAAACTTGCTGTAATAAAAAATAAAAATTAAATTAAAAACACGAACAAGAAGTAGGGAGACAAACTTGAGGGGTTTTCTCCTGGCACATTCCATTCTAAATTCCAATGTAGAACCCGACTTCCATTGAGGCTCTGTTGCCCTAGTAACCAGAATAGGTAAGGGAGAACTGCTGCCACCTTGTGGCCGTTTCACACAACAGCAGCTTTAATCCCAGCGCTTATGGTCAGTTGATATTCAAAATCATTGCAGGCCTGTAAATGACACCTGCCCTGAAAACAAATCCTGGGGTCACATATCGACCAAAAAATTCAAAGGACGTCCATATTTCAAAACGACCGTTTCAAGAGGCATATTTTACGCACATTAGTTTTCTACTTCTTTTTCTTTTTTTCTTTTTTGGTTAAAAAAACGGGAAAGGAAAAAGACATCCCTCAAAAGGGGCGAAAATAGTTGCAAACGAATCAATGGACAAAGGTTTAATCTCCAATATATATAAACAGCTCATGCAGCTTAATATTAAAAAAACAAACAACCCTATACAAAAATGGGCAGATCTAAAGAGACGTTTCTTCAAAGAAGACACAGAGATGGCCAAGACGCTCATGAAAAGCTGCTCTAGAGCACTAATTATTAGAGAAATGCAAATCAAAACTACAATGAGGTATCACCTCACACCTGTTAGAATCGGCATCATCAGAAAATCTACAAACAACAAATTCTGGGGAGGGTGTGGACAAAAGGAGACCTCTTCCACTATTGGTGGGAATGTAAATTGATACACTCACTATGGAGAACACTATGGAGTTTCCTTAAAAAAACTAGAAATAGAATTACCATCTGATCCAGCAATCCCACTTCTGCTCATATACCCAAAGAAAACCATAAATCAGAAAGGCACATTCACCACAATGTTCATTGCAGCACTATTTACAAAGGCCAGGTAATGGAAGCAACCTAAATGCCCACACACAGATGAATGGATAAAGATGTGCTCCATGTATAAAATGGAATATTACTCAGCCATAAAAAGGAATGAAACCGGGTCATTTGTAGAGACAGCGATGGATCTAGAGACTGTCATACAGAATGAAGTAAGTCAGAAAGAGGAAAACAAATATTGTATATTAATGCATATATGTGGAACCTACGAAATTTTACAGAGGAACTGGTTTGCAGGGAAGAAATAGAGACACAGAGGTAGAGAACAAACGTATGGACACAAAGTGGGGGAAGCCATGGGGTGGTGGTGATGGGATGACTTGGGAGATTAGGATTGACCTGTATACATGTCTATGCATAAAATAGATAACTAATAATAACCTACTGTATAAAAAATAACTAAAATTAAATTTCAAAATTTTAAAATATAAAATTTAAAAATAAAACAGAAAAAAGTTCTTCCCTTCACACAGATGTATTTATAGGAATGAATTTTTTCCATGTTTATATCTATAAATACATAAAAGAGGAATAAAATCTAACTTGAACCATAAAAGGAAAAAAACCCTGAACCCACCAGTTATACAGAGGAAAACCCTATCAGGGCACTTGCTCCAGCGGCAAACAATTCTGAAATTGGTCAGAGGTGGGGAATCATCTCCCATACAGCCAGCAACCCACACCCCATGCAAGGAGCATCCTCACTGCAAAGCTGGGGGACCGTGCCGGGGCATCTCTGAATAAAGGTGAGCTGAGCCCCAGGCCAGCTGCTGCTGAACTGTTCCCACCCTTCCCAGGTCAAACACCTGAATATGTACAAAGGCTTGAAAGCCTAGAGGCAGGGCCGTGGAGCCACACCAGCGACAGCACGCAGGCCATCTTGGTGACTGCAGGCCAGCCAGGGTTATCCTGGCACCGGGCGCTCTTCCGGAAACTTTCCATTGTCCTGCCTGAGATACCCCATTTGTCCCGGCCCCCACTGCTTTTTTCCTTCCTCACCTCTGTCCGGAGAGAAATTCCAGCGGAATTTATGGGTGACACATCCTCTTCTTTACAGGTGGCAGCCTGGCAACTCCTGCAGAAAGGCCAGCAGAACCCCACTCACACAGGGTCACCAACAAAGCTGTGGCCCCTCACTCCCTCCCACCAGCACAGCCCCGAGACTGCTGACGGGGCAGAGAATATGGAGTCAGGAACAGCTTCAGGGGCTACTGCTGCCTGGAGCGCTGTTTATATTGACCTCAACCAGGCAGACCTGGGGAGGGCTGGCCGGCAGGGTAAGGCTGCCCAGGTCAGCTAATCCACAACCCTCAGGGAATCACATTGTTGAAAATGGACCTCGCTAAGGCAGAATAGAAGCCAAGGAAAATAAGGACACAATGCCATTTGCAGCACTGTAGATGAGTCTAGAGGTAATCACGTGACTTGTAGTAAGTGAGAAAGTGAAAGACACATATCATTTCATATCACTTATAGGTGTTACCTAAAATAGAAACCAGGGCAGTCATTTCCACTGAGAAGTGCAATCATAGATTCATTAAACAAACTTATGGTTCACCAATGGAAAGGTGTGAGGATTGGTTTCATTACGATATCGGGGTTAACAGACATATACAAACAGAGGTGACATATATAATCACCAAAGACCTACGGAATACCAAGAGAAGACTACTCAACATTCTGTCATAACGTACATGGGAAAAGGATCCCAGGAAGTACAGACATCTGTATATGTGTAAAAGAACCACATCTTCCACACCTACAACAAGCCAAACATTTTAATCAAACTTGCTGTAATAAAAAATAAAAATTAAATTAAAAACACGAACAAGAAATAGGGGGACAAACTTGAGGGGCTTTCTCCTGGCACATTCCATTCTAAATTCCAATCTAGAACACGACTTCCATTGAGGCTCTGTTGCCCTAGTAACCAGAATTGGTAAGGGAGAACTGCTGCCACCTTGTGGCCGTTTCACACAACAGCAGATTTAATCCCAGCGCTCATGGTCAGTTGATATTCAAAATCATTGCAGGCCGGTAAATGACACCTGCCCTGAAAACAAATCCTGGGGTCACATATCGACCAAAAAATTCAAAGGACGTCCATATTTCAAAACGACCGTTTCAAAAGGCATATTTTACGCACATTAGTGTTCTTCTTCTTTTTGTTTCTTTAGTTTTTTGTTAAAAAAACGGGAATGGAAAAAGGCATCCCTCAGAATGGGCAAAAATCGTTGAAAACGAATCAATGGACAAAGGTTTAATCTCCAATATATATAAACAGCTCATGCAGCTTAATATTAAAAAAACAAACAACCCAATAGAAAAACGGGCAGATCTAAAGAGACGTTTCTACAAAGAAGACACAGAGATGGCCAAGACGCACATGAAAAGCTGTTCAACAGCACTAATTATTAGAGAAATGCAAATCAAAACTACAATGAGGTATCACCTCACACCTGTTAGAATCGGCATCATCAGAAAATCTACAAACAACAAATTCTGGGGAGGGTGTGGACAAAAGGAGACCTCTTCCACTATTGGTGGGAATGTAAATTGATACACTCACTATGGAGAACACTATGGAGTTTCCTTAAAAAAACTAGAAATAGAATTACCATCTGATCCAGCAATCCCACTTCTGCTCATATACCCAAAGAAAACCATAAATCAGAAAGGCACATTCACCACAATGTTCATTGCAGCACTATTTACAAAGGCCAGGTAATGGAAGCAACCTAAATGCCCACACACAGATGAATGGATAAAGATGTGCTCCATGTATAAAATGGAATATTACTCAGCCATAAAAAGGAATGAAACCGGGTCATTTGTAGAGACAGCGATGGATCTAGAGACTGTCATACAGAATGAAGTAAGTCAGAAAGAGGAAAACAAATATTGTATATTAATGCATATATGTGGAACCTACGAAATTTTACAGAGGAACTGGTTTGCAGGGAAGAAATAGAGACACAGATGTAGAGAACAAACGTATGGACACCAAGTGTGGAAAGCCATGGGGTGGTGGTGGTGGGATGACTTGGGAGATTGGGATTGACCTGCATACATGTATATGCATAAAATACATAACTAATAATAACCTGCTGTATAAAAAAATAAATAAAATTAAATTTCAAAATTTTAAAAAATTAAATTTAAAAATAATACAGAAAAAAGTTCTTCCCTTCACACAGATGTATTTATACGAAAGTATTATTTCCATGCTTATATCTATAAATACATAAAAGAGGAATAAAAGCTAACGTGAACCATAAAAGAAGGAAAACCTGAACCCACCAGTTATACAGAGGAAAACCCTATCAGGGCACTTGTTCCAACGGTAAACAATATTGAAATTGGTCAGAGGTGTGGAATCATCTCCCATACAGCCAGCAACACACACCCCACACAAGGAGCGTCCTCATTGCAAAGCTGGGTGACCGAGCCGAGGCATCTCTGAATAAAGGTGAGCTGAGCCCCAGGTCAGCTGCTGCTGAACTCTTCCCACCCTTCCCAGGTAAAACACCTGAATATGTACATGGGCTTGAAAGACTAGAGGAAGGGCCATGGAGCCACACCAGCGACAACACGCAGGCCAACATGGTGCCTGCAGGCCAGCCAGGGTGGTCCTGGCCACGGGCACTCTTCCAGAAGCTTTCCATTGTCCTGCCTGAGATACCCACCCTGTCCCGGCCCCCACTGCTTTTTTCCTTCGTCACCTCAGTCCGGAGAGAAATTCCAGCGGAAGGTATGGGTGACACATCCTCCTCTTTACAGGAGGCAGCCTGGCATCTCCTGCAGAAAGGCCAGCAGAACCCCACTCACACCAGGCCACCAACAAAGCTGTGGCCCCTCACTCCCTCCCAACAGCACAGCCCCGAGACTGCTCACGGGGCAGAGAATATGGAGGCAGGCACAGCTTCAGGGGCTATTGCTGCATGGAGCGCTGTTTATATTGACGTCAACCAGGCACACCTTGGGAAGGCCGGCCGGCAGGATAAGGCTGCCCACGTCAGCTAATCCACAACCCGCAGGGAATCACATTGTTGAAAATGGACCTCGCTAAGGCAGAAGAGAAGCCAAGGAAAAAAAGAACACAATGCCATTTGCACCACCGTAGATGAGTCTAGAGGTAATCACGTGACTTGTAGTAAGTGAGAAAGTGAAAGACACATATCATATCATATCACTTATAGGTGTTACCTAAAAATGGATAACAGGGCATATATTTCCACCGAGAAGGGCAATCAGAGATTCATTAAACAAACTTATGGTTCACCAATGGAAAGGTGTGAGGATTGGTTTCTTTACGATATCGGGGTTAACAGACTTATACAAACACAGGTGACATATATAATCACCAAAGACCTACGGAATACCAAAAGATTACTCAACATTCTGTCATAACGTACATGGGAAAAGGATCCCAGGAAAAAGAGACATCTGTATATGTGTAAAAGAACCACATCTTCCACACCTAAAACAAGCCAAACATTGTAATCAAACTTGCTGTAATAAAAAATAAAAAATTAAATTAAAAACACGAACAAGAAGTAGGGAGACAAACTTGAGGGGCTTTCTCCTGTCACATTCCGTTCTAAATTCCAATCTAGAACACGACTTCCATTGAGGCTCTGTTGCCCTAGTAACCAGAATTGGTAAGGGAGAACTGCTGCCACCTTGTGGCCGTTTCACACAACAGCAGCTTTAATCCCAGCGCTCATGGTCAGTTGATATTCAAAATCATTGCAGGCCTGTAAATGACACCTGCCCTGAAAACAAATCCTGGGGTCACATATCGACCAAAAAATTTAAAGGACGTCCATATTTCAAAACGACCGTTTCAAAAGGCATATTTCATGCACATTAGTGTTCTGCTTCTTTTTCTTTCTTTCTTTTTTGGTTAAAAACAAGGGAATGGAAAAAGGCATCCCTCAGAAGGGGCGAAAATACTTGCAAACGAATCAATGGACAAAGGTTTAATCTCCAATATATATAAACAGCTCATGCAGCTTATTATAAAAACAAACAACCCAATACAAAAATGGGCAGAAGATCTAAAGAGACGTTTCTTCAAAGAAGACACAGAGATGGCCAAGACGCACATGAAAAGCTGCTCAAGAGCACTAATTATTAGAGAAATGCAAATCAAAACTACAATGAGGTATCACCTCACACCAGTTAGAATCGGCATCATCAGAAAATCTACAAACAAATTCTGGGGAGGGTGTGGACAAAAGGAGCCCTCTTCCACTATTGGTGGGAATGTAAATTGATACAGTCACTATGGAGAACAGTATGGAGTTTCCTTAAAAGAACTAGAAATAGAAACCTTGCCGTTCCCTAACCCTAACCCTAGCCCAGAACGGAAACCCACCACCAGCCCTACACCTTACCCTACGACGTACACTACTCCTGGCCCGTACGCTGGCACTGACCCGTGCGTCAGCACATAGCCTGACTCTCCCACGTTTCCGTACCCGCACCTGTGCCCTAAGACTTGCCGTTCCCTAACCCTAACCCTAGCCCGGAAAGGAAGCCCACCACCAGCCCTACACCTTTCTCTACGCCGTAGCCTACGACTGGCCCATACGCTGGCACTGACACGTGTGTCAGCACGTAGCATGACCCTCCCACGTTTCCATACCCTCACCTGTGCCCTAAGCCTTGACATTCCCTAACCCTAACCCTAGCCCGGAAAGGAAACCAACCACCAGCCCTACACCTTACCCTACGTTGTTGCCTACTCCTGGCCTGTACGCTGGCACTGACCCGTGCGTCAGCACATAGCCTGACCCTCCACCATTTCCGTACCCTCAACTGTGCCCTAAGTCTTGTCCTTCCCTAACCCTAACCCTAGCCCAGAACAGAAACCCACCACCAGCCCTACAGCTTACCCTATGCCGTAGCCTAATCCTGGTCCGTACGCTGGCACTGATGCGTGCGTCAGCACGTAGCCTGACCTTCCCACGTTCCCGTACCCTCACCTGTGTCCTAAGCCTTGCCGTTCCATAACCCTAACCATAACCCCAAACGGAAACCCACAACCAGCCCTAAACCTGACCCTACGCCGTACCCTACACCTGGCCCGTACGCAGGCACTGATCCGTGCGTCAGCATGTAGCCTAACCCTCCCACTTTTCCTTACCCTCACCTGTTCCCTAAGCCTTGCCGATCCCTAACTCTAACCCTAGCCCGGAACGGAAACCCACCACCAGCCCTACACCCTACCCTACGTCGTAGCCTACTGCTGGCCCATAAGCTGGCACTCTCCCATGTGTCAGCCCGTAGCATGCCTCTCCCACGTTTCCGTACCCTCACCTGTGCCCTAAGCCTTGCAGTTCCCTACCTCTAACCCTAGCCCGGAACGGAAACCACCACCAGCCCTACACATTACGCTATGCCGTACCCTACTCCTGGCCCGTACGCTGGCACTGACCCATTCTTCAGCACGTATCCTGACCCTCCCACGTTTCCGTACCCTCACCTGTGTCCTAAGCCTTAACGTTCCCTAACCCTAACCTAGACCGGAATGGACACCCACCACCGCCCTTGCACCATACCCAACGCCGTACCCTACTCCTGGTCCACACCCTGGCACTGACCCGTTCTTCTGCTTGTAGCCTGACCCTCCTACGTTTCCGTACCCTCACCTGTGCCCTAAGCCTTGCCGCTCCCTAACCCTAACACTAGCCCGGAATGGACACCCACCACCAGCCTTACACTTTACCCTACGCCGTACCCTACTCCTGGTCCATACCCTGGCATTGAACCGTGCTTCAGCATGTAGCCTAACCCTCCCACGTTTCCGTACCCTCACCTGTGCCCTAAGCCTTGCCTTTCCCTATCCCTAACCCTAGCCCGGAACGGAAACCCACCACAAAACCTAAACCTTAACGTACGCCGTAGACTACTCCTGACCCGTACGCTGGCAGTGACCCTTGCGTCAGCACATAGCCTGCCTCTGCCACGTTTCCATACCCTCACCTGTGCACTAAGCCTTGCCGTTCCCTAACTCTAACCTGGAACGGAAACCCACAACCAGCCCTACACCTTACCCAATGCCGTACCCGAATCCTGGCGCGTACGCTGGCAAAGACCCGTGCGTCATCACGTAGCCTGACCCTCCCACGTTTCCGTACCCTCACCTGTGCCCTAAGCCTTGCCGTTCCCTAACCCTAACCCTACACCTAACCCTACGCCATACCCTACACTTGGCCCATACGCTGGCACTGACCCGTGCGTCAGCACGTAGCCTGACCCTCCCACTTTTCCGTACCATCTTCTGTGCCCTAAGCTTTGCCGTTCCCTAACCCTAAACCTAGCCTGGAACGGAAACCCACCACCAGCCCTAAACCTTACCCTACGCCGTACCCTAATCCTGCCCCGTACGCTGGCACTGACCCGTGCGTCAGCACGTAGCCTGCCACTCCTACGTTTCCGTACCCTCACCTGTGCCCTAAGCCTTGCCGTTCCCTAACCCTAACCCTAGCCCGGAACATAAACCCACCACCAGCCCTAAACCTTACCCTACGCTGTACCCTACTCCTGGCCCCTACGCTGGCACTGACCTGTGCGTCAGCACGTAGCCTGCCTCTCCCACGTTTCCATACCCTCACCTGTGTCCTAAGCCTTGCCGTTCCCTAACCCTAACCCTAGCCTGGAACGGAAACCCACCACCAGCCCTAAACCTTACGCTACGACGTACCCTAATCCTGGCCCGTACGCTGGCACAGACCCGTGCATCAACACGTAGCCTGCCACTCCCACGTTTCCATACGTTCACCTGTGCCCTAAGCCTTGCTGTTCCCTCACCCTAACCCTAGCCCGGAACGGAAACCCACCACCAGCCCTAAACCTTACCCTACGCCATACCCTACTCCTGGCCCGTACGCTGGCACTGACCCGTGCGTCAGCACGTAGCGTGACCCTCCCACGTTTCCTTACGTTCACCTGTGCCCTAAGCCTTGCCGTTCCCTAACCCTAACCCTAGCCCGAAATGGTATCTCACAACCAGCCCTACTCCTTACCCTACGCCGTTCCCTATTCCTGGCCCGTACGCTGGCACTGACCCATGCGTCAGCACATAGCCGGACCCTCCCACGTTTCCGTACCCTCACCTGTGCCCTAAGCCTTGTCATTCCCTAACCCTAACCCTAGCACGGAACGGAAACCCACCACCAGCCCTACACATTAGCCTACGCCGTAGCCTATTCCTGGCCCGTACATTGGCACTGACCCATGCGTAAGAACATAGCCTGACCATCCCACGTTTCCGTACCCTCACCTGGGCCCTAAGCCTTGCCGTTCCCAAACCCTAAACCTAGCCCAGAACGGAAACCACCACCAGACCTACACCTTACCCTACGCAGTACCCTACTCCTGGCCCTTACGCTGGCACTGACACGTGCGTGAGCACATAGCCTTACCCTCCAACCACCCTCCCAATACAGAAATGGTCAGAAGATCTCATGAGACGATCCTTCAAAGAAGACACAGACATGGCCAAGACGCAGATGAAAAGCTGCTCAACATCACTAATTATTAGAGAAATGAAAATCAAAACCACAATGAGGGAGCTTCCCTGGTGGCGCAGTGGTTGAGAGTCCGCCTGCCGATGCAGGGGACACGGGTTCGTGCCCTGGTCCGGGAAGATCCCACATGTCGCGGAGCAGCTGGGCCCGTGAGCCATGGCTACTGAGCCTGCGCGTCCAGAGCCTGTGCTCCGCAACGGGAGAGGCCACAACAGTGAGAGGCCCGCGTACCACACAAAAAAAAAATAAATGAAAAGAAAAAAAAAAAAAAACTACAATGAGGTATCACCTCACACATGTTAGAATCGGCATCATCAGAAAACCTACAAACAACAAATTCTGGGGAGGGTGTGGACAAAAGGAGCCCTCTTCCACTATTGGTGGGAATGTAAATTGATACAGTCACTATGGAGAACAGTGTGGAGTTTCCTTAAAAAAACTAGAAATAGAATTACCATCTGATCCAGCAATCGCACTTCTGGGCATATACCCAGAGAAAACCATAAATCAAAAAGGCACATTCACCACAATGTTCATTGCAGCACTATTTACAATAGCCAGGTAAGGGAGCAAACTAAATACCCACAAACAGATGAATGGGTAAAGATGTGGTACATATATAAAATGGAATATTACTCGGCCATAAAAAGGAATGAAACTGGGTCATTTGTAGAGACATCGATGGATCTAGAGACTGTCATACAGAATGAAGTAAGTCAGAAAGAGGAAAACAAATATTGTATATTAATGCATATATGTGCAACCTAAAAAGTGGTACAGATGAACTGGTTTGCAGGGAAGAAATAGAGACAAAGGTAGAGAACAAACTTATGGACACCAAGTGTGGGAAGCCATGGGGTGGTAGAGGTGGGATGAGTTGGGAGATTGGGATTGGCCTGCATACATGCATATGCATAAAATACATAACTAATAAAAACCTGCTGTATAAAAAAATAAAACTAAATTTCAAAATTTTAAAAAATAAAATTTAAAAATAAAAGAGAAAAAAGTTCTTCCCTTCACACAGATGTATTTATAGGAATGTATTATTTCCATGCTTATATCTATAAATACATAAAAGAGGTATAAAATCTAACTTGAACCATAAACGAAAAAAAACCTGAACCCACCAGTTATACAGAGGAAAGCCCTATCAGGGAACTTGCTCCAGCGGTAAACAATTCTGAAATTGGTCAGAGGTGGGGAATCATCTCCCATACTGCCAGCAACCCACCCCGCATGCAAGGAGCGTCCTCATTGCAAAGCTGGGGGACCGTGCCAAGGCATGTCTGAATAAAGGTGAGCTGAGCCCCAGGCCAGCTGCAGCTGAACTGTTCCCACCCTTCCCAGGTAAAACACCTGAATAAGTACAAGGGCATGAAATCCTAGAGGAAGGGCCGTGGAGCCACACCAGCGACAGCACACAGGCCAACTTGGTGCCTGCAGGCGAGGCAGGATGGTCCTGACCCCGGGCACTCTTCTGGAAGCTTTCCATTTCCCTTCCTGAGATACCCCTCCTGTCCCGGACCCCACCCCTTTTTTTCCTTCCTTACCTCAGCCCGGAGAGAAATTCCAGTGGAACTTATGGGTGACACATCCTCTTCTTTACAGGTGGCAGCCTGGCAACTCCTACACAAAGTCCAGCAGAGCCCCACACACACCGGGCCACCCACAAAGCCGTGGCCCCTCACACGCTCCCACCAGCAGAGCCCCGAGACTGCTGACGGGGCAGAGAATATGGAGTCAGGCACAGCTTCAGGGGCTATTGCTGCCTGGAGCGCTGTTTATATTGACCTCAACCAGGCACACCTGTGGAGGGCCGGCCGGCATGGTAAGGCTGCCCAGGTCAGCTAATCCACAACCCTCAGGGAATCACATTGTTGAAAATGGACCTCGCTAAGGCAGAATAAATGCCAAGGAAAATAAGGACACAATGCCATTTGCAGCACCGTATATGAGTCTAGAGGTAATCATGTGACATGTAGTAAGTCAGAAAGTGAAAGGCACATATCGTATCATATCACTTATAGGTGTTACCTAAAAATGGATACCAGGGCAGATATTTCCACGGAGAAGGGCAATCACATATTCATTAAACAAACTTATGGTTCACCAATGGAAAGGTGTGAGGATTGGTTTCATTACGATATTGGGGTTAACAGACATACAAACACAGGTGATATATATAATAACCAAAGAGCTACGGAATACAAAGAGAGGAGTACACAACATTCTGTCATAACGTACATGGGAAAAGGATCCCAGGAAGAACAGACATCTGTATATGTGTAAAAGAACCACATCTACCATACCTACAACAAGCCAAACATTGTAATCAAACTTGCTGTAATAAAAAATAAAAAATTAAATTAAAAACACGAACAAGAAGTAGTGAGACAAACTTGAGGGGCTTTTTCCTGTCACATTCTGTTCTAAATTCCAATCTAGAAGGCGACTTCCATTGAGGCTCTGTTGCCCTAGTAACCAGATATGAAAGAGAGAACTGCTGCCACCTTGTGGCCGTTTCACACAACAGCAGCTTTAATCCCAGCGCTAATGGTCAGTTGATATTCAAAATCATTGCAGGCCTGTAAATGACACCTGCCCTGAAAACAAATCCTGGGGTCACATATCGACCAAAAAATTTAAAGGACGTCCATATTTCAAAACGACCGTTTCAAAAGGCATATTTTATGCACATTAATGTTCTGCTTCTTTTTCTTTCTTTCTTTTTTGGTTAAAAACACGGGAATGGAAAAAGGCAACCCTCAGAAGGGGCGAAAATAGTTGCAAACGAATCAATGGACAAAGGTTTAATCTCCAATATATATAAACAGCTCATGCAGCTTATTAAAAAAACAAACAACCCAATACAAAAATGGGCATAAGATCTAAAGAGACGTTTCTTCAAAGAAGACACAGAGATGGCCAAGACGCACATGAAAAGCTGCTCAAGAGCACTAATTATTAGAGAAATGCAAATCAAAACTACAATGAGGTATCACCTCACACCTGTTAGAATCGGCATCATCAGAAAATCTACAAACAACAAATTCTGGGGAGGGTGTGGACAAAAGGAGCCCTCTTCCACTATTGGTCGGAATGTAATTTGATACAGTCACTATGGAGAACAGTATGGAGTTTCCTTTAAAAAACTAGAAATAGAATTACCATCTGACCCAGCAATCCCACTGTTGGGCATATACCCAGAGAAAACCATAAATCAAAAAGGCACATTCACCACAAGGTTCATTGCAGCACTATTTACAATAGCCAGGTAATGGAAGCAACCTAAATGCCCACAGACAGATGAATGGATAAAGATGGGGTACATATATAAAATGGAATATTACTCGGCCATAAAAAGGAATGAAACTGGGTCATTTGTAGAGACATCGATGGATCTAGAGACTGTCATACAGAATGAAGTAAGTCAGAAAGAGGAAAACAAATATTGTATATTAATGCATATATGTGGAACCTAAAAAATGGTACAGATGAACTGGTTTGCAGGGAAGAAATAGAGACACAGAGGTAGAGAACAAACGTATGGAAACCAAGTGTGGGAAGCCATGGGGTGGTGGTGGTGGGATGAGTTGGGAGTTTGAGATTGACCTGTATACATGTATATGCATAAAATACATAACTAATAATAACCCGCTGTATAAAAAAGTAAATAAAATTAAATTTCAAAATTTTAAAATATAAAATTTAAAAATAAAACAGAAAAATGTTCTTCCCTTCACACAGATGTATTTATAGGAATGAATTATTTCCATGCTTATATCTATAAATACATAAAAGAGGAATAAAATCTAACTTGAACCATAAACGAAAAAAAAACCTGAACCCACCAGTTATACAGAGCAAAACCCTATCAGGGCACTTGCTCCAGCGGTAAACAATTCTGAAATTGGTCAGAGGTGGGGAATCATCTCCCATACAGCCAGCAACCCACACCCCATGCAAGGAGCATCCTCATTGCAAAGCTGGGGGACCGTGCCGGGGCATCTCTGAATAAAGGTGAGCTGAGCCCCAGGCCAGCTGCTGCTGAACTGTTCCCACCCTTCCCAGGTCAAACACCTGAATATGTACAAAGGCTTGAAAGCCTAGAGGAAGGGCCGTGGAGCCACACCAGCGACAGCACGCAGGTCAACTTGGTGTCTGCAGGCCAGCCAGTGTGGTCCTGGCCACGGGCGCACTTCCAGAAGCTTTCCATTGTCCTGAATGAGATACCCACCCTGTCCCGTCCCCCACTGCTTTTTTCCTTCGTCACCTCAGTCCGGAGAGAAATGCCAGCGGATGGTATGGGTGACACAACCTCCTCTTTACAGGAGGCAGCCTGGCATCTCCTGCAGAAAGGCCAGCAGAACCCCACTCACACCAGGCCACCAACAAAGCTTTGGCCCCTCACTCCCTCCCACCAGCACAGCCCCGAGACTGCTGACGGGGCAGAGAATATGGAGTCAGGAACAGCTTCAGGGGCTATTGCTGCCTGGAGCGCTGTTTATATTGACCTCAACCAGGCAGACCTGGGGAGGGCCGGCCGGCAGGGTAAGGCTGCCCAGGTCAGCTAATCCACAACCCTCAGGGAATCACATTGTTGAAAATGGACCTCGCTAAGGCAGAATAGAAGCCAAGGAAAATAAGGACACAATGCCATTTGCAGCACTGTAGATGAGTCTAGAGGTAATCACGTGACTTGTAGTAAGTCAGAAAGTGAAAGACACATATCATTTCATATCACTTATAGGTGTTACCTAAAATAGAAACCAGGGCAGTCATTTCCACTGAGAAGTGCAATCATAGATTCATTAAACAAACTTATGGTTCACCAATGGAAAGGTGTGAGGATTGGTTTCATTACGATATCGGGGTTAACAGACATATACAAACAGAGGTGACATATATAATCACCAAAGACCTACGGAATACCAAGAGAAGACTACTCAACATTCTGTCATAACGTACATGGGAAAAGGATCCCAGGAAGTACAGACATCTGTATATGTGTAAAAGAACCACATCTTCCACACCTACAACATGCCAAACATTTTAATCAAACTTGCTGTAATAAAAAATAAAAATTAAATTAAAAACACGAACAAGAAGTAGGGGGACAAACTTGAGGGGCTTTCTCCTGGCACATTCCATTCTAAATTCCAATCTAGAACACGACTTCCATTGAGGCTCTGTTGCCCTAGTAACCAGAATTGGTAAGGGAGAACTGCTGCCACCTTGTGGCCGTTTCACACAACAGCAACTTTAATCCCAGCGCTAATGGTCAGGTGATATTCAAAATCATTGCAGGCCGGTAAATGACACCTGCCCTGAAAACAAATCCTGGGGTCACATATCGACCAAAAAATTCAAAGGACGTCCATATTTCAAAACGACCGTTTCAAAAGGCATATTTTACGCACATTAGTGTTCTTCTTCTTTTTGTTTCTTTAGTTTTTTGTTAAAAAAACGGGAATGGAAAAAGGCATCCCTCAGAATGGGCAAAAATCGTTGAAAACGAATCAATGGACATAGGTTTAATCTCCAATATATATAAACAGCTCATGCAGCTTAATATTAAAAAAACAAACAACCCAATACAAAAACGGGCAGATCTAAAGAGACGTTTCTTCAAAGAAGACCCAGAGATGGCCAAGACGCACATGAAAAGCTGTTCAACAGCACTAATTATTAGAGAAATGCAAATCAAAACTACAATGAGGTATCACCTCACACCTGTTAGAATCGGCATCATCAGAAAATCTACAAACAACAAATTCTGGGGAGGGTGTGGACAAAAGGAGACCTCTTCCACTATTGGTGGGAATGTAAATTGATACACTCACTATGGAGAACACTATGGAGTTTCCTTAAAAAAACTAGAAATAGAATTACCATCTGATCCAGCAATCCCACTTCTGCTCATATACCCAAAGAAAACCATAAATCAGAAAGGCACATTCACCACAATGTTCATTGCAGCACTATTTACAAAGGCCAGGTAATGGAAGCAACCTAAATGCCCACACACAGATGAATGGATAAAGATGTGCTACATGTATAAAATGGAATATTACTCAGCAATAAAACGGAATGAAACCGGGTCATTTGTAGAGACAGCGATGGATCTAGAGACTGTCATACAGAATGAAGTAAGTCAGAAAGAGGAAAACAAATATTGTATATTAATGCATATATGTGGAACCTACGAAATTTTACAGAGGAACTGGTTTGCAGGGAAGAAATAGAGACACAGATGTAGAGAACAAACGTATGGACACCAAGTGTGGAAAGCCATGGGGTGGTGGTGTTGGTATGAGTTGGGAGATTGGGATTGACCTGCATACATGTATATGCATAAAATACATAACTAATAATAACCTGCTGTATAAAAAAATAAATAACATTAAATTTCAAAATTTTAAAAAATAAAATTTAAAAATAATACAGAAAAAAGTTCTTCCCTTCACACAGATGTATTTATAGGAAAGTATAATTTCCATGCTTATATCTATAAATACATAAAAGAGGAATAAAAGCTAACGTGAACCATAAAAGAAGAAAAACCTGAACCCACCAGTTATACAGAGGAAAACCCTATCAGGGCACTTGTTCCAACGGTAAACAATATTGAAATTGGTCAGAGGTGGGGAATCATCTCCCATACAGCCATCAACACACACCCCACACAAGGAGCGTCCTCATTGCAAAGCTGGGTGACAGAGCCGAGGCATCTCTGAATAAAGGTGAGCTGAGCCCCAGGTCAGCTGCTGCTGAACTGTTCCCACCCTTCCCAGGTAAAACACCTGAATATGTACATGGGCTTGAAAGACTAGAGGAAGGCCCAGGAAGCCACACCAGCGTCAGCACGCAGGCCAACATGGTGCCTGCAGGCCAGCCAGGGTGGTCCTGGCCACGGGCACTCTTCCAGAAGCTTTCCATTTTCCTGCCTGTGATACCCACCCTGTCCCGGCCCCCACTGCTTTTTTCCTTCGTCACCTCAGTCCGGAGAGAAATTCCAGCGGAAGGTATGGGTGACACATCCTCCTCTTTACAGGAGGCAGCCTGGCATCTCCTGCAGAAAGGCCAGCAGAACCCCACTCACACCGGGCCACAAACAAAGCTGTGGCCCCTCACTCCCTCCCACCAGCACAGCCCCGAGACTGCTCACGGGGCAGAAAATATGGAGTCAGGAACAGCTGCAGGGGCTATTGCTGCCTGGAGCGCTGTTTATATTGACCTCAACCAGGCACACCTGAGGAGGGCCGGGCGGCAGGGTAAGGCTGCCCAGGTGAGCTAATCCACAACACTCAGGGAATCACATTGTTGAAAATGGACCTCGCTAAGGCAGAATAGAAGCCAAGGAAAAAAAGAACACAATGCCGTTTGCACCACCGTAGATGAGTCTAGAGGTAATCAAGTGACTTGTAGTAAGTGAGAAAGTGAAAGACACATATCATATCATATCACTTATAGGTGTTACCTAAAAATGGATACCAGGGCATATATTTCCACCGAGAAGGGCAATCAGAGATTCATTAAACAAACTTATGGTTCACCAATGGAAAGGTGTGAGGATTGGTTTCATTACGATATCGGGGTTAACAGACTTATACAAACACAGGTGACATATATAATCACCAAAGACCTACGGAATACCAAAAGATTACTCAACATTCTGTCATAACGTACATGGGAAAAGGATCCCAGGAAAAACAGACATGTGTATATGTGTCAAAGAACCACATCTTCCACACCTACAACAGGCCAAACATTGTAATCAAACTTGCTGTAATAAAAAATAAAAAATTAAATTAAAAACACGAACAAGAAGTAGGGAGACAAACATGAGGGGCTTTCTCCTGTCACATTCCATTCTAAATTCCAATCTAGAACACGACTTCCTTTGAGGCTCTGTTGCCCTAGTAACCAGAATTGGTAAGGGAGAACTGCTGCCACCTTGTGGCCGTTTCACACAACAGCAGCTTTAATCCCAGCGCTCATGGTCAGTTGATATTCAAAATCATTGCAGGCCTGTAAATGACACCTGCCCTGAAAACAAATCCTGGGGTCACATATCGACCAAAAAATTTAAAGGACGTCCATATTTCAAAACGACCGTTTCAAAAGGCATATTTCATGCACATTAGTGTTCTGCTTCTTTTTCTTTCTTTCTTTTTTGGTTAAAAACACGGGAATGGAAAAAGGCATCCCTCAGAAGGGGCGAATATAGTTGCAAACGAATCAATGGACAAAGGTTTAATCTCCAATATATATAAACAGCTCATGCAGCTTATTAAAAAAACAAACAACCCAATACAAAAATGGGCAGAAGATCTAAAGAGACGTTTCTTCAAAGAAGACACAGAGATGGCCAAGACGCACATGAAAAGCTGCTCAAGAGCACTAATTATTAGAGAAATGCAAATCAAAACTACAATGAGGTATCACCTCACACTGGTTAGAATCGGCATCATCAGAAAATCTACAAACAAATTCTGGGGAGGGTGTGGACAAAAGGAGCCCTCTTCCACTATGGTGGGAATGTAAATTGATACAGTCACTATGGAGAACAGTATGGAGTTTCCTTAAAAGAACTAGAAATAGAAACCTTGACTTTCCCTAACCCTAACCATAGCCGGGAACGGAATCCTACCACCAACCCTACACCTTATCTATGCCGTACACTAATCCTAATCCGTACGCTGGCACTAACCAGTGAGTCAACACGTACCCTGACCCGAACACGTTTCCATACCCTCAGCTGTGCCCTAAAACTTGTCGTTGCCTATCCTTAACCTTAGCCCGGAACGGAAACCTACCATCAGCCCTACAACTTACCCTAAGCTGTACCCTAATCCTAATTCATACATCAACACGTACCCTGACCCTAACACGCTTCCGTTCCCTCACCTCTGCCATAAACCTTGCCGTTACCTAACCCTAACCCTAGCCCGGAACTGAAACCTACCACCAACCCTACACCTTACCTTACGCCGTACCCTAATCCTAATTCGTGTGCTGACACTAACCTGTGCATCAACACATACCCTGACCCTAACACGTTTCGTACCCTCACCTGTGCCCTAAACTTTGCCGGTCCCTAAACATAACCCTAGACTGGAACGGAAACGTACCACCAACCCTACACCTTACTCTATGCGGTACCCTAATCCTCATGCGTATGCTGACACTAACCCGTGAGTCAACACGTACCCTGAACCTAACACATTTCTGTACCATCACCTGTGCCCAAAACCTTGCAATTCGCTAACCCAAACCCTACAACGGAATGGAAACCTACCGCCCTCCGTACACCTTACCCTACGCCGTACCCTAATCCTAATGCGTATGATGACACTATTCCATGTATCAACATGTATCATGACCCTAACACGTTTCTGTACCGTCACCTGTACCCTAAACCTTGCCGTACCCTAACACTAACCCTAGCCCAGAATGGAAAACTACCACAAACCGTACAGCATACCCTACACGGTACCCTAATCCTAATCCGTACACTGACACTAACCCGTGCGTCAACACGTACACTGACCCTAACACTTTTCCGTTCCCTCACCTGTGCCCTAAACCGTGCCGTTGCCTAACCCTAACCCTAGCCCAAAACGGAAACCTACCACCAACCCTACACGTTACTCTACGCCATACCCTAATCATAAACCGAGCGTCAACACGTACCCTGACCCTAACACATTTCCGTACCCTCACCTATGCCCTAAACCTTGCCGTTCCATAACACTAACCCTAGCCTGGAACGGAAACCTACCACCAACCCTAGACCTTAACCTACGAAGGACCATAAACCTACTCCGTACGCTGACACTAACACATGCGTCAACACTTACCCTGACCCTAACACGTTTCCGTACCTTCACCTGTGACCTAAACCTTGCCATTCCCTAACCCTAACCCTAGACCACAATGGAAACCTACCACCAAGCCTACACCTTACCCTTAGCCGTACCCTAATGCTAATCCATATGTCAACACGTACCCTGACACTAACACGTTTCCATACCCTCATCTGTGCCCAAAACCTTGCCGTTCCCTAACACTAACCCTAGCCTGAAACGGAAACCTACCACCAACCATACACTTTACCCTATGCCGCACCATAATCCTCATCTGTACGTTCACACTAACCCGTGCGTCAACACGTACCCAGAGCCTAACACGTTTCGATACCCTCACGTGTGCCCTAAACCTTGCCGTTCCCTAACCCTAACCCTAGCCCAGAACGGAAACCCACCACCAGCCCTACACCTTACCCTACGACGTACACTACTCCTGGCCCGTACGCTGGCACTGACCCGTGCGTCAGCACATAGCCTGACTCTCCCACGTTTCCGTACCCGCACCTGTGCCCTAAGACTTGCCGTTCCCTAACCCTAACCCTAGCCCGGAAAGGAAGCCCACCACCAGCCCTACACCTTTCCCTACGCCGTAGCCTACGACTGGCCCATACGCTGGCACTGACACGTGTGTCAGCACGTAGCATGACCCTCCCACGTTTCCATACCCTCACCTGTGCCCTAAGCCTTGACATTCCCTAACCCTAACCCTAGCCCGGAAAGGAAACCAACCACCAGCCCTACACCTTACCCTACGTTGTTGCCTACTCCTGGCCTGTACGCTGGCACTGACCCGTGCGTCAGCACATAGCCTGACCCTCCACCATTTCCGTACCCTCAACTGTGCCCTAAGTCTTGTCCTGCCCTAACCCTAACCCTAGCCCAGAACAGAAACCCACCACCAGCCCTACAGCTTACCCTATGCTGTAGCCTAATCCTGGCTCATACGCTGGCACTGATGCGTGCGTCAGCACGTAGCCTGATCTTCCCACGTTCCCGTACCCTCACCTGTGTCCTAAGCCTTGCCGTTCCATAACCCTAACCATAACAACAAACGGAAACCCACAACCAGCCCTAAACCTTACCCTACGCCTTACCCTACACCTGGCCCGTACGCAGGCACTGATCCGTACGTCAGCATGTAGCCTAACCCTCCCACTTTTCCTTACCCTCACCTGTTCCCTAAGCCTTGCCGATCCCTAACTCTAACCCTAGCCCGGAACGGAAACCCACCACCAGCCCTACACCCTACCCTACGTCGTAGCCTACTGCTGGCCCGTAAGCTGGCACTCTCCCATGTGTCAGCCCGTAGCCTGCCTCTCCCACGTTTCCGTACCCTCACCTGTGCCCTAAGCCTTGCAGTTCCCTACCTCTAACCCTAGCCCGGAACGGAAACCACCATCAGCCCTACACATTACGCTATGCCGTACCCTACTCCTGGCCCGTACGCTGGCACTGACCCATTCTTCAGCACGTATCCTGACCCTCCCACGTTTCCGTACCCTCACCTGTGTCCTAAGCCTTAACGTTCCCTAACCCTAACCTAGACCGGAATGGACACCCACCACCGCCCTTACACCATACCCAACGCCGTACCCTACTCCTGGTCCACACCCTGGCACTGACCCGTTCTTCAGCATGTAGCCTGACCCTCCTACGTTTCCGTACCCTCACCTGTGCCCTAAGCCTTGCCGCTCCCTAACCCTAACACTAGCCCGGAATGGACACCCACCACCAGCCTTACACTTTACCCTACGCTGTACCCTACTCCTGGTCCATACCCTGGCATTGAACCGTGCTTCAGCATGTAGCCTAACCCTCCCACGTTTCCGTACCCTCACCTGTGCCCTAAGCCTTGCCTTTCCCTATCCCTAAACCTAGCCCGGAACGGAAACCCACCACAAAACCTAAACCTTAACGTACGCCGTAGACTACTCCTGACCCGTACGGTGGCAGTGACCCTTGCGTCAGCACATAGCCTGCCTCTGCCACGTTTCCATACCCTCACCTGTGCACTAAGCCTTGCCGTTCCCTAACTCTAACCTGGAACGGAAACCCACAACCAGCCCTACACCTTACCCAATGCCGTACCCGAATCCTGGCGCGTACGCTGGCAAAGACCCGTGCGTCATCACGTAGCCTGACCCTCCCACGCTTCCGTACCCTCACCTGTGCCCTAAGCCTTGCCGTTCCCTAACCCTAACCCTACACCTAACCCTACGCCATACCCTACACTTGGCCCATACGCTGGCACTGACCCGTGCGTCAGCACGTAGCCTGACCCTCCCACTTTTCCGTACCATCTTCTGTGCCCTAAGCTTTGCCATTCCCTAACCCTAAACCTAGCCTGGAACGGAAACCCACCACCAGCCCTAAACCTTACCCTACGCCGTACCCTAATCCTGCCCCGTACGCTGGCAGTGACCCGTGGGTCAGCACGTAGCCTGCCACTCCTACGTTTCCGTACCCTCACCTGTGCCCTAAGCCTTGCCGTTCCCTAACCCTAACCCTAGCCCGGAACATAAACCCACCACCAGCCCTAAACCTTACCCTACGCTGTACCCTACTCCTGGCCCCTACGCTGGCACTGACCTGTGCGTCAGCACGTAGCCTGCCTCTCCCACGTTTCCATACCCTCACCTGTGTCCTAAGCCTTGCCGTTCCCTAACCCTAACCCTAGCCTGGAACGGAAACCCACCACCAGCCCTAAACCTTACGCTACGACGTACCCTAATCCTGGCCCGTACGCTGGCACAGACCCGTGCATCAACACGTAGCCTGCCACTCCCACGTTTCCGTACGTTCACCTGTGCCCTAAGCCTTGCTGTTCCCTCACCCTAACCCTAGCCCGGAACGGAAACCCACCACCAGCCCTAAACCTTACCCTACGCCATACCCTACTCCTGGCCCGTACGCTGGCACTGACCCGTGCGTCAGCATGTAGCCTGACCCTCCCACGTTTCCTTACGTTCACCTGTGCCCTAAGCCTTGCCGTTCCCTAACCCTAACCCTAGCCCGAAATGGTATCTCACAACCAGCCCTACTCCTTACCCTACGCCGTTCCCTATTCCTGGCCCGTACGCTGGCACTGACCCGTGCGTCAGCACATAGCCGGACCCTCCCACGTTTCCGTACCCTCACCTGTGCCCTAAGCCTTGTCATTCCCTAACCCTAACCCTAGCACGGAACGGAAACCCACCACCAGCCCTACACATTAGCCTACGCCGTAGCCTATTCCTGGCCCGTACATTGGCACTGACCCATGCGTAAGAACATAGCCTGACCATCCCACGTTTCTGTACCCTCACCTGGGCCCTAAGCCTTGCCGTTCCCAAACCCTAAACCTAGCCCGGAACGGAAACCACCACCAGACCTACACCTTACCCTACGCAGTACCCTACTCCTGGCCCTTACGCTGGCACTGACACGTGCGTGAGCACATAGCCTTACCCTCCAACCACCCTCCCAATACAGAAATGGTCAGAAGATCTCATGAGACGATCCTTCAAAGAAGACACAGACATGGCCAAGACGCAGATGAAAAGCTGCTCAACATCACTAATTATTAGAGAAATGCAAATCAAAACTACAATGAGGGGGCTTCCCTGGTGGCGCAGTGGTTGAGAGTCCGCCTGCCGATGCAGGGGACACGGGTTCGTGCCCCGGTCCGGGAAGATCCCACATGTCGCGGAGCAGCTGGGCCCGTGAGCCATGGCCACTGAGCCTGCGCGTCCAGAGCCTGTGCTCCGCAACGGGAGAGGCCACAACAGTGAGAGGCCCGCGTACGACACAAAAACAAAATAAATGAAAAGAAAAAAAAAAAACTACAATGAGGTATCACCTCACACATGTTAGAATCGGCATCATCAGAATATCTACAAACAACAAATTCTGTGGAGGGTGTGGACAAAAGGAGCCCTCTTCCACTATTGGTGGGAATGTAAATTGATACAGTCACTATGGAGAACAGTGTGGAGTTTCCTTAAAAAAACTAGAAATAGAATTACCATCTGATCCAGCAATCGCACTTCTGGGCATATACCCAGAGAAAACCATAAATCAAAAAGGCACATTCACCACAATTTTCATTGCAGCACTATTTACAATAGCCAGGTAAGGGAGCAAACTAAATACCCACAAACAGATGAATGGGTAAAGATGTGGTACATATATAAAATGGAATATTACTCGGCCATAAAAAGGAATGAAACTGGGTCATTTGTAGAGACATCGATGGATCTAGAGACTGTCATACAGAATGAAGTAAGTCAGAAAGAGGAAAACAAATATTGTATATTAATGCATATATGTGGAACCTAAAAAGTGGTACAGATGAACTGGTTTGCAGGGAAGAAATAGAGACACAGGTAGAGAACAAACTTATGGACACCAAGTGTGGGAAGCCATGGGGTGGTAGAGGTGGGATGAGTTGGGAGATTGGGATTGGCCTGCATACATGCATATGCATAAAATACATAACTAATAATAACCTGCTGTATAAAAAAATAAAACTAAATTTCAAAATTTTAAAAAATAAAATTTAAAAATAAAAGAGAAAAAAGTTCTTCCCTTCACACAGATGTATTTATAGGAATGTATTATTTCCATGCTTATATCTATAAATACATAAAAGAGGTATAAAATCTAACTTGAACCATAAACGAAAAAAAACCTGAACCCACCAGTTATACAGAGGAAAGCCCTATCAGGGAACTTGCTCCAGCGGTAAACAATTCTGAAATTGGTCAGAGGTGGGGAATCATCTCCCATACTGCCAGCAACCCACCCCGCATGCAAGGAGCGTCCTCATTGCAAAGCTGGGGGACCGTGCCGAGGCATCTCTGAATAAAGGTGAGCTGAGCCCCAGGCCAGCTGCAGCTGAACTGTTCCCACCCTTCCCAGGTAAAACACCTGAATAAGTACAAGGGCATGAAATCCTAGAGGAAGGGCCGTGGAGCCACACCAGCGACAGCACACAGGCCAACTTGGTGCCTGCAGGCGAGGCAGGATGGTCCTGACCCCGGGCACTCTTCTGGAAGCTTTCCATTTCCCTTCCTGAGATACCCCTCCTGTCCCGGACCCCACCCCTTTTTTTCCTTCCTTACCTCAGCCCGGAGAGAAATTCCAGTGGAACTTATGGGTGACACATCCTCTTCTTTACAGGTGGCAGCCTGGCAACTCCTACACAAAGTCCAGCAGAGCCCCACACACACCGGGCCACCCACAAAGCCGTGGCCCCTCACACGCTCCCACCAGCAGAGCCCCGAGACTGCTGACGGGGCAGAGAATATGGAGTCAGGCACAGCTTCAGGGGCTATTGCTGCCTGGAGCGCTGTTTATATTGACCTCAACCAGGCACACCTGGGGAGGGCCGGCCGGCACGGTAAGGCTGCCCAGGTCAGCTAATCCACAACCCTCAGGGAATCACATTGTTGAAAATGGACCTCGCTAAGGCAGAATAGAAGCCAAGGAAAATAACGACACAATGTCATTTGCAGCACCGTAGATGAGTCTAGAGGTAATCATGTGACATGTAGTAAGTCAGAAAGTGAAAGGCACATATCGTATCATATCACTTATAGGTGTTAACTAAAAATGGATACCAGGGCAGATATTTCCACGGAGAAGGGCAATCACATATTCATTAAACAAACTTATGGTTCACCAATGGAAAGGTGTGAGGATTGGTTTCATTACGATATTGTGGTTAACAGACATACAATCACAGGTGATATATATAATAACCAAAGAGCTACGGAATACAAAGAGAGGAGTACACAACATTCTGTCATAACGTACATGGGAAAAGGATCCCAGGAAGAACAGACATCTGTATATGTGTAAAAGAACCACATCTACCATACCTACAACAAGCCAAACATTGTAATCAAACTTGCTGTAATAAAAAATAAAAAATTAAATTAAAAACACGAACAAGAAGTAGTGAGACAAACTTGAGGGGCTTTTTCCTGTCACATTCTGTTCTAAATTCCAATCTAGAAGGCGACTTCCATTGAGGCTCTGTTGCCCTAGTAAACAGATATGAAAGAGAGAACTGCTGCCACCTTGTGGCCATTTCACACAACAGCAGCTTTAATCCCAGAGCTAATGGTCAGTTGATATTCAAAATCATTGCAGGCCTGTAAATGACACCAGCCCTGAAAACAAATCCTGGGGTCACATATCGACCAAAAAATGTAAAGGACGTCCATATTTCAAAACGACCGTTTCAAAAGGCATATTTTATGCACATTAATGTTCTGCTTCTTTTTCTTTCTTTCTTTTTTGGTTAAAAACACGGGAATGGAAAAAGGCAACCCTCAGAAGGGGCGAAAATAGTTGCAAACGAATCAATGGACAAAGGTTAATCTCCAATATATATAAACAGCTCATGCAGCTTATTAAAAAAACAAACAACCCAATACAAAAATGGGCATAAGATCTAAAGAGACGTTTCTTCAAAGAAGACACAGAGATGGCCAAGACGCACATGAAAAGCTGCTCAAGAGCACTAATAATTAGAGAAATGCAAATCAAAACTACAATGAGGTATCACCTCACACCTGTTAGAATCGGCATCATCAGAAAATCTACAAACAACAAATTCTGGGGAGGGTGTGGACAAAAGGAGACCTCTTCCACTATTGGTGGGAATGTAATTTGATACAGTCACTATGGAGAACAGTATGGAGTTTCCTTTAAAAAACTAGAAATAGAATTACCATCTGACCCAGCAATCCCACTGTTGGGCATATACCCAGAGAAAACCATAAATCAAAAAGGCACATTCACCACAAGGTTCATTGCAGCACTATTTACAATAGCCAGGTAATGGAAGCAACCTAAATGCCCACAGACAGATGAATGGATAAAGATGGGGTACATATATAAAATGGAATATTACTCGGCCATAAAAAGGAATGAAACTGGGTCATTTGTAGAGACATCGATGGATCTAGAGACTGTCATACAGAATGAAGTAAGTCAGAAAGAGGAAAAAAATTTTGTATATTAATGCATATATGTGGAACCTAAAAAATGGTAAAGATGAACTGGTTTGCAGGGAAGAAATAGAGACACAGAGGTAGAGAACAAACGTATGGACACCAAGTGTGGGAAGCCATGGGGTGGTGGTGGTGGGATGAGTTGGGAGTTTGAGATTGACCTGTATACATGTATATGCATAAAATACATAACTAATAATAACCCGCTGTATAAAAAAGTAAATAAAATTAAATTTCAAAATTTTAAAATATAAAATTTAAAAATAAAACAGAAAAATGTCCTTCCCTTCACACAGATGTATTTATAGGAATGAATTATTTCCATGCTTATATCTATAAATACATAAAAGAGGAATAAAAGCTACCTTGAACCATAAACGAAAAAAAAACCTGAACCCACCAGTTCTACAGAGCAAAACCCTATCAGGGCACTTGCTCCAGCGGTAAACAATTCTGAAATTGGTCAGAGGTGGGGAATCATCTCCCATACAGCCATCAACACACACCCCATGCAAGGAGCATCCTCATTGCAAAGCTGGGGGACCGTGCCGGGGCATCTCTGAATAAAGGTGAGCTGAGCCCCAGGCCAGCTGCTGCTGAACTGTTCCCACCCTTCCCAGGTCAAACACCTGAATATGTACAAAGGCTTGAAAGCCTAGAGGAAGGGCCGTGGAGCCACACCAGCGACAGCACGCAGGTCAACTTGGTGCCTGCAGGCCAGCCAGGGTGGTCCTGGCCACGGGCGCTCTTCCAGAAGCTTTCCATTGTCCTGCCTGAGATACCCACCCTGTCCCGTCCCCCACTGCTTTTTTCCTTCGTCACCTCAGTCCGGAGAGAAATTCCAGCGGAAGGTATGGGTGACACATCCTCCTCTTTACAGGAGGCAGCCTGGCATCTCCTGCAGAAAGGCCAGCAGAACCCCACTCACACCGGGCCACCAACAAAGCTGTGGCCCCTCACTCCCTCCCACCAGCACAGCCCCGAGACTGCTCACGGGGCAGAGAATATGGAGGCAGGCACAGCTTCAGGGGCTATTGCTGCATGGAGCGCTGTTTATATTGACCTCAACCAGGCACACCTTGGGAGGGCCGGCCGGCAGGATAAGGCTGCCCACGTCAGCTAATCCACAACCCGCAGGGAATCACATTGTTGAAAAGGGACCTCGCTAAGTCAGAATAGAAGGCAAGGAAAAAAAGGACACAATGCCTTTTGCAGCACCGTAGATGAGTCTAGAGGTAATCACGTGACATGTAGTAAGTCAGAAAGTGAAAGACACATATCATATCATATCACTTATAGGTGTTACCTAAAAATGGATTCCAGGGCAGATATTTCCACCGAGAAGGGCAATTAGAGATTCATTAAACAAACTTACGTTCACCAATGGAAAGGTGTGAGCATTGGTTTCATTACGATATCGGGGTTAACAGACTTATACAAACACAGGTGACATATATAATCACCAAAGACCTACGGAATACCAAAAGACTACTCAACATTCTGTCATAACGTACATGGGAAAAGGATCCCAGGAAAAACCGACATCTGTATATGTGTAAAAGAACCACATCTTCCACACCTACAACAAGCCAAACATTTTAATCAAACTTGCTGTAATAAAAAATAAAAATTAAATTAAAAACACGAACAACAAGTAGGGAGACAAACTTGAGGGGCTTTCTCCTGGCACATTCCATTCTAAATTCCAATCTAGAACAGGACTTCCATTGAGGCTATGTTGCCCTAGTAACCAGAATTGGTAAGGGAGAACTGCTGCCACCTTGTGGCTGTTTCACACAACAGCAGCTTTAATCCCAGCGCTAATGGTCAGTTGATATTCAAAATCATTGCAGGCCGGTAAATGACACCTGCCCTGAAAACAAATCCTGGGGTCACATATCGACCAAAAAATTCAAAGGACGTCCATATTTCAAAACGACCGTTTCAAAAACCATATTTTACGCACATTAGTGTTCTTCTTCTTTTTGTTTCTTTAGTTTTTTGTTAAAAAAACGGGAATGGAAAAAGGCATCCCTCAGAATGGGCAAAAATCGTTGAAAACGAATCAATGGACAAAGGTTTAATCTCCAATATATATAAACAGCTCATGCAGCTTAATATTAAAAAAGCAAACAACCCAATACAAAAATGGGCAGATCTAAAGAGACGTTTCTTCAAAGAAGACACAGAGATGGCCAAGACGCACATGAAAAGCTGTTCAACAGCACTAATTATTAGAGAAATGCAAATCAAAACTACAATGAGGTATCACCTCACACCTGTTAGAATCGGCATCATCAGAAAATCTACAAACAACAAATTCTGGGGAGGGTGTGGACAAAAGGAGACCTCTTCCACTATTGGTGGGAATGTAAATTGATACACTCACTATGGAGAACACTATGGAGTTTCCTTAAAAAAACTAGAAATAGAATTACCATCTGATCCAGCAATCCCACTGCTGCTCATATACCCAAAGAAAACCATAAATCAGAAAGAAACATTCACCACAATGTTCATTGCAGCACTATTTACAAAGGCCAGGTAATGGAAGCAACCTAAATGCCCACACACAGATGAATGGATAAAGATGTGCTCCATGTATAAAATGGAATATTACTCAGCCATAAAAAGGAATGAAACCGGGTCATTTGTAGAGACAGCGATGGATCTAGAGACTGTCATACAGAATGAAGTAAGTCAGAAAGAGGAAAACAAATATTGTATATTAATGCATATATGTGGAACCTACGAAATTTTACAGAGGAACTGGTTTGCAGGGAAGAAATAGAGACACAGAGGTAGAGAACAAACGTATGGACACCAAGTGTGGAAAGCCATGGGGTGGTGGTGGAGGGATGAGTTGGGAGTTTGAGATTGACCTGTATACATGTATATGCATAAAATATATAACTAATAATAACCCTCTGTATAAAAAAGTAAATAAAATTAAATTTCAAAATTTTAAAATATAAAATTTAAAAATAAAACAGAAAAAAGTTCTTCCCTTCACACAGATGTATTTATAGGAATGAATTTTTTCCATGTTTATATCTATAAATACATAAAAGAGGAATAAAATCTAACTTGAACCATAAAAGGAAAAAAACCCTGAACCCACCAGTTATACAGAGGAAAACCCTATCAGGGCACTTGCTCCAGCGGCAAACAATTCTGAAATTGGTCAGAGGTGGGGAATCATCTCCCATACAGCCAGCAACCCACACCCCATGCAAGGAGCATCCTCACTGCAAAGCTGGGGGACCGTGCCGGGGCATCTCTGAATAAAGGTGAGCTGAGCCCCAGGCCAGCTGCTGCTGAACTGTTCCCACCCTTCCCAGGTCAAACACCTGAATATGTACAAAGGCTTGAAAGCCTAGAGGCAGGGCCGTGGAGCCACACCAGCGACAGCACGCAGGCCATCTTGGTGACTGCAGGCCAGCCAGGGTGATCCTGGCACCGGGCGCTCTTCCGGAAACTTTCCATTGTCCTGCCTGAGATACCCCATTTGTCCCGGCCCCCACTGCTTTTTTCCTTCCTCACCTCTGTCCGGAGAGAAATTCCAGCGGAATTTATGGGTGACACATCCTCTTCTTTACAGGTGGCAGCCTGGCAACTCCTGCAGAAAGGCCAGCAGAACCCCACTCACACAGGGTCACCAACAAAGCTGTGGCCCCTCACTCCCTCCCACCAGCACAGCCCCGAGACTGCTGACGGGGCAGAGAATATGGAGTCAGGAACAGCTTCAGGGGCTATTGCTGCCTGGAGCGCTGTTTATATTGACCTCAACCAGGCAGACCTGGGGAGGGCTGGCCGGCAGGATAAGGCTGCCCAGGTCAGCTAATCCACAACCCTCAGGGAATCACATTGTTGAAAATGGACCTCGCTAAGGCAGAATAGAAGCCAAGGAAAATAAGGACACAATGCCATTTGCAGCACTGTAGATGAGTCTAGAGGTAATCACGTGACTTGTAGTAAGTGAGAAAGTGAAAGACACATATCATTTCATATCACTTATAGGTGTTACCTAAAATAGAAACCAGGGCAGTCATTTCCACTGAGAAGTGCAATCATAGATTCATTAAACAAACTTATGGTTCACCAATGGAAAGGTGTGAGGATTGGTTTCATTACGATATCGGGGTTAACAGACATATACAAACAGAGGTGACATATATAATCACCAAAGACCTACGGAATACCAAGAGAAGACTACTCAACATTCTGTCATAACGTACATGGGAAAAGGATCCCAGGAAGTACAGACATCTGTATATGTGTAAAAGAACCACATCTTCCACACCTACAACAAGCCAAACATTTTAATCAAACTTGCTGTAATAAAAAATAAAAATTAAATTAAAAACACGAACAAGAAATAGGGGGACAAACTTGAGGGGCTTTCTCCTGGCACATTCCATTCTAAATTCCAATCTAGAACACGACTTCCATTGAGGCTCTGTTGCCCTAGTAACCAGAATTGGTAAGGGAGAACTGCTGCCACCTTGTGGCCGTTTCACACAACAGCAGATTTAATCCCAGCGCTCATGGTCAGTTGATATTCAAAATCATTGCAGGCCGGTAAATGACACCTGCCCTGAAAACAAATCCTGGGGTCACATATCGACCAAAAAATTCAAAGGACGTCCATATTTCAAAACGACCGTTTCAAAAGGCATATTTTACGCACATTAGTGTTCTTCTTCTTTTTGTTTCTTTAGTTTTTTGTTAAAAAAACGGGAATGGAAAAAGGCATCCCTCAGAATGGGCAAAAATCGTTGAAAACGAATCAATGGACAAAGGTTTAATCTCCAATATATATAAACAGCTCATGCAGCTTAATATTAAAAAAACAAACAACCCAATAGAAAAACGGGCAGATCTAAAGAGACGTTTCTACAAAGAAGACACAGAGATGGCCAAGACGCACATGAAAAGCTGTTCAACAGCACTAATTATTAGAGAAATGCAAATCAAAACTACAATGAGGTATCACCTCACACCTGTTAGAATCGGCATCATCAGAAAATCTACAAACAACAAATTCTGGGGAGGGTGTGGACAAAAGGAGACCTCTTCCACTATTGGTGGGAATGTAAATTGATACACTCACTATGGAGAACACTATGGAGTTTCCTTAAAAAAACTAGAAATAGAATTACCATCTGATCCAGCAATCCCACTTCTGCTCATATACCCAAAGAAAACCATAAATCAGAAAGGCACATTCACCACAATGTTCATTGCAGCACTATTTACAAAGGCCAGGTAATGGAAGCAACCTAAATGCCCACACACAGATGAATGGATAAAGATGTGCTCCATGTATAAAATGGAATATTACTCAGCCATAAAAAGGAATGAAACCGGGTCATTTGTAGAGACAGCGATGGATCTAGAGACTGTCATACAGAATGAAGTAAGTCAGAAAGAGGAAAACAAATATTGTATATTAATGCATATATGTGGAACCTACGAAATTTTACAGAGGAACTGGTTTGCAGGGAAGAAATAGAGACACAGATGTAGAGAACAAACGTATGGACACCAAGTGTGGAAAGCCATGGGGTGGTGGTGGTGGGATGACTTGGGAGATTGGGATTGACCTGCATACATGTATATGCATAAAATACATAACTAATAATAACCTGCTGTATAAAAAAATAAATAAAATTAAATTTCAAAATTTTAAAAAATTAAATTTAAAAATAATACAGAAAAAAGTTCTTCCCTTCACACAGATGTATTTATACGAAAGTATTATTTCCATGCTTATATCTATAAATACATAAAAGAGGAATAAAAGCTAACGTGAACCATAAAAGAAGGAAAACCTGAACCCACCAGTTATACAGAGGAAAACCCTATCAGGGCACTTGTTCCAACGGTAAACAATATTGAAATTGGTCAGAGGTGGGGAATCATCTCCCATACAGCCAGCAACACACACCCCACACAAGGAGCGTCCTCATTGCAAAGCTGGGTGACCGAGCCGAGGCATCTCTGAATAAAGGTGAGCTGAGCCCCAGGTCAGCTGCTGCTGAACTCTTCCCACCCTTCCCAGGTAAAACACCTGAATATGTACATGGGCTTGAAAGACTAGAGGAAGGGCCATGGAGCCACACCAGCGACAACACGCAGGCCAACATGGTGCCTGCAGGCCAGCCAGGGTGGTCCTGGCCACGGGCACTCTTCCAGAAGCTTTCCATTGTCCTGCCTGAGATACCCACCCTGTCCCGGCCCCCACTGCTTTTTTCCTTCGTCACCTCAGTCCGGAGAGAAATTCCAGCGGAAGGTATGGGTGACACATCCTCCTCTTTACAGGAGGCAGCCTGGCATCTCCTGCAGAAAGGCCAGCAGAACCCCACTCACACCGGGCCACCAACAAAGCTGTGGCCCCTCACTCCCTCCCAACAGCACAGCCCCGAGACTGCTCACGGGGCAGAGAATATGGAGGCAGGCACAGCTTCAGGGGCTATTGCTGCATGGAGCGCTGTTTATATTGACGTCAACCAGGCACACCTTGGGAAGGCCGGCCGGCAGGATAAGGCTGCCCACGTCAGCTAATCCACAACCCGCAGGGAATCACATTGTTGAAAATGGACCTCGCTAAGGCAGAAGAGAAGCCAAGGAAAAAAAGAACACAATGCCATTTGCACCACCGTAGATGAGTCTAGAGGTAATCACGTGACTTGTAGTAAGTGAGAAAGTGAAAGACACATATCATATCATATCACTTATAGGTGTTACCTAAAAATGGATAACAGGGCATATATTTCCACCGAGAAGGGCAATCAGAGATTCATTAAACAAACTTATGGTTCACCAATGGAAAGGTGTGAGGATTGGTTTCTTTACGATATCGGGGTTAACAGACTTATACAAACACAGGTGACATATATAATCACCAAAGACCTACGGAATACCAAAAGATTACTCAACATTCTGTCATAACGTACATGGGAAAAGGATCCCAGGAAAAAGAGACATCTGTATATGTGTAAAAGAACCACATCTTCCACACCTAAAACAAGCCAAACATTGTAATCAAACTTGCTGTAATAAAAAATAAAAAATTAAATTAAAAACACGAACAAGAAGTAGGGAGACAAACTTGAGGGGCTTTCTCCTGTCACATTCCGTTCTAAATTCCAATCTAGAACACGACTTCCATTGAGGCTCTGTTGCCCTAGTAACCAGAATTGGTAAGGGAGAACTGCTGCCACCTTGTGGCCGTTTCACACAACAGCAGCTTTAATCCCAGCGCTCATGGTCAGTTGATATTCAAAATCATTGCAGGCCTGTAAATGACACCTGCCCTGAAAACAAATCCTGGGGTCACATATCGACCAAAAAATTTAAAGGACGTCCATATTTCAAAACGACCGTTTCAAAAGGCATATTTCATGCACATTAGTGTTCTGCTTCTTTTTCTTTCTTTCTTTTTTGGTTAAAAACAAGGGAATGGAAAAAGGCATCCCTCAGAAGGGGCGAAAATACTTGCAAACGAATCAATGGACAAAGGTTTAATCTCCAATATATATAAACAGCTCATGCAGCTTATTATAAAAACAAACAACCCAATACAAAAATGGGCAGAAGATCTAAAGAGACGTTTCTTCAAAGAAGACACAGAGATGGCCAAGACGCACATGAAAAGCTGCTCAAGAGCACTAATTATTAGAGAAATGCAAATCAAAACTACAATGAGGTATCACCTCACACCAGTTAGAATCGGCATCATCAGAAAATCTACAAACAAATTCTGGGGAGGGTGTGGACAAAAGGAGCCCTCTTCCACTATTGGTGGGAATGTAAATTGATACAGTCACTATGGAGAACAGTATGGAGTTTCCTTAAAAGAACTAGAAATAGAAACCTTGCCGTTCCCTAACCCTAACCCTAGCCCAGAACGGAAACCCACCACCAGCCCTACACCTTACCCTACGACGTACACTACTCCTGGCCCGTACGCTGGCACTGACCCGTGCGTCAGCACATAGCCTGACTCTCCCACGTTTCCGTACCCGCACCTGTGCCCTAAGACTTGCCGTTCCCTAACGCTAACCCTAGCCCGGAAAGGAAGCCCACCACCAGCCCTACACCTTTCTCTACGCCGTAGCCTACGACTGGCCCATACGCTGGCACTGACACGTGTGTCAGCACGTAGCATGACCCTCCCACGTTTCCATACCCTCACCTGTGCCCTAAGCCTTGACATTCCCTAACCCTAACCCTAGCCCGGAAAGGAAACCAACCACCAGCCCTACACCTTACCCTACGTTGTTGCCTACTCCTGGCCTGTACGCTGGCACTGACCCGTGCGTCAGCACATAGCCTGACCCTCCACCATTTCCGTACCCTCAACTGTGCCCTAAGTCTTGTCCTTCCCTAACCCTAACCCTAGCCCAGAACAGAAACCCACCACCAGCCCTACAGCTTACCCTATGCCGTAGCCTAATCCTGGCCCGTACGCTGGCACTGATGCGTGCGTCAGCACGTAGCCTGACCTTCCCACGTTCCCGTACCCTCACCTGTGTCCTAAGCCTTGCCGTTCCATAACCCTAACCATAACCCCAAACGGAAACCCACAACCAGCCCTAAACCTGACCCTACGCCGTACCCTACACCTGGCCCGTACGCAGGCACTGATCCGTGCGTCAGCATGTAGCCTAACCCTCCCACTTTTCCTTACCCTCACCTGTTCCCTAAGCCTTGCCGATCCCTAACTCTAACCCTAGCCCGGAACGGAAACCCACCACCAGCCTTACACCCTACCCTACGTCGTAGCCTACTGCTGGCCCATAAGCTGGCACTCTCCCATGTGTCAGCCCGTAGCATGCCTCTCCCACGTTTCCGTACCCTCACCTGTGCCCTAAGCCTTGCAGTTCCCTACCTCTAACCCTAGCCCGGAACGGAAACCACCACCAGCCCTACACATTACGCTATGCCGTACCCTACTCCTGGCCCGTACGCTGGCACTGACCCATTCTTCAGCACGTATCCTGACCCTCCCACGTTTCCGTACCCTCACCTGTGTCCTAAGCCTTAACGTTCCCTAACCCTAACCTAGACCGGAATGGACACCCACCACCGCCCTTGCACCATACCCAACGCCGTACCCTACTCCTGGTCCACACCCTGGCACTGACCCGTTCTTCTGCTTGTAGCCTGACCCTCCTACGTTTCCGTACCCTCACCTGTGCCCTAAGCCTTGCCGCTCCCTAACCCTAACACTAGCCCGGAATGGACACCCACCACCAGCCTTACACTTTACCCTACGCCGTACCCTACTCCTGGTCCATACCCTGGCATTGAACCGTGCTTCAGCATGTAGCCTAACCCTCCCACGTTTCCGTACCCTCACCTGTGCCCTAAGCCTTGCCTTTCCCTATCCCTAACCCTAGCCCGGAACGGAAACCCACCACAAAACCTAAACCTTAACGTACGCCGTAGACTACTCCTGACCCGTACGCTGGCAGTGACCCTTGCGTCAGCACATAGCCTGCCTCTGCCACGTTTCCATACCCTCACCTGTGCACTAAGCCTTGCCGTTCCCTAACTCTAACCTGGAACGGAAACCCACAACCAGCCCTACACCTTACCCAATGCCGTACCCGAATCCTGGCGCGTACGCTGGCAAAGACCCGTGCGTCATCACGTAGCCTGACCCTCCCACGTTTCCGTACCCTCACCTGTGCCCTAAGCCTTGCCGTTCCCTAACCCTAACCCTACACCTAACCCTACGCCATACCCTACACTTGGCCCATACGCTGGCACTGACCCGTGCGTCAGCACGTAGCCTGACCCTCCCACTTTTCCGTACCATCTTCTGTGCCCTAAGCTTTGCCGTTCCCTAACCCTAAACCTAGCCTGGAACGGAAACCCACCACCAGCCCTAAACCTTACCCTACGCCGTACCCTAATCCTGCCCCGTACGCTGGCACTGACCCGTGCGTCAGCACGTAGCCTGCCACTCCTACGTTTCCGTACCCTCACCTGTGCCCTAAGCCTTGCCGTTCCCTAACCCTAACCCTAGCCCGGAACATAAACCCACCACCAGCCCTAAACCTTACCCTACGCTGTACCCTACTCCTGGCCCCTACGCTGGCACTGACCTGTGCGTCAGCACGTAGCCTGCCTCTCCCACGTTTCCATACCCTCACCTGTGTCCTAAGCCTTGCCGTTCCCTAACCCTAACCCTAGCCTGGAACGGAAACCCACCACCAGCCCTAAACCTTACGCTACGACGTACCCTAATCCTGGCCCGTACGCTGGCACAGACCCGTGCATCAACACGTAGCCTGCCACTCCCACGTTTCCATACGTTCACCTGTGCCCTAAGCCTTGCTGTTCCCTCACCCTAACCCTAGCCCGGAACGGAAACCCACCACCAGCCCTAAACCTTACCCTACGCCATACCCTACTCCTGGCCCGTACGCTGGCACTGACCCGTGCGTCAGCACGTAGCGTGACCCTCCCACGTTTCCTTACGTTCACCTGTGCCCTAAGCCTTGCCGTTCCCTAACCCTAACCCTAGCCCGAAATGGTATCTCACAACCAGCCCTACTCCTTACCCTACGCCGTTCCCTATTCCTGGCCCGTACGCTGGCACTGACCCATGCGTCAGCACATAGCCGGACCCTCCCACGTTTCCGTACCCTCACCTGTGCCCTAAGCCTTGTCATTCCCTAACCCTAACCCTAGCACGGAACGGAAACCCACCACCAGCCCTACACATTAGCCTACGCCGTAGCCTATTCCTGGCCCGTACATTGGCACTGACCCATGCGTAAGAACATAGCCTGACCATCCCACGTTTCCGTACCCTCACCTGGGCCCTAAGCCTTGCCGTTCCCAAACCCTAAACCTAGCCCAGAACGGAAACCACCACCAGACCTACACCTTACCCTACGCAGTACCCTACTCCTGGCCCTTACGCTGGCACTGACACGTGCGTGAGCACATAGCCTTACCCTCCAACCACCCTCCCAATACAGAAATGGTCAGAAGATCTCATGAGACGATCCTTCAAAGAAGACACAGACATGGCCAAGACGCAGATGAAAAGCTGCTCAACATCACTAATTATTAGAGAAATGAAAATCAAAACCACAATGAGGGAGCTTCCCTGGTGGCGCAGTGGTTGAGAGTCCGCCTGCCGATGCAGGGGACACGGGTTCGTGCCCCGGTCCGGGAAGATCCCACATGTCGCGGAGCAGCTGGGCCCGTGAGCCATGGCTACTGAGCCTGCGCGTCCAGAGCCTGTGCTCCGCAACGGGAGAGGCCACAACAGTGAGAGGCCCGCGTACCACACAAAAAAAAAATAAATGAAAAGAAAAAAAAAAAAAACTACAATGAGGTATCACCTCACACATGTTAGAATCGGCATCATCAGAAAACCTACAAACAACAAATTCTGGGGAGGGTGTGGACAAAAGGAGCCCTCTTCCACTATTGGTGGGAATGTAAATTGATACAGTCACTATGGAGAACAGTGTGGAGTTTCCTTAAAAAAACTAGAAATAGAATTACCATCTGATCCAGCAATCGCACTTCTGGGCATATACCCAGAGAAAACCATAAATCAAAAAGGCACATTCACCACAATGTTCATTGCAGCACTATTTACAATAGCCAGGTAAGGGAGCAAACTAAATACCCACAAACAGATGAATGGGTAAAGATGTGGTACATATATAAAATGGAATATTACTCGGCCATAAAAAGGAATGAAACTGGGTCATTTGTAGAGACATCGATGGATCTAGAGACTGTCATACAGAATGAAGTAAGTCAGAAAGAGGAAAACAAATATTGTATATTAATGCATATATGTGCAACCTAAAAAGTGGTACAGATGAACTGGTTTGCAGGGAAGAAATAGAGACAAAGGTAGAGAACAAACTTATGGACACCAAGTGTGGGAAGCCATGGGGTGGTAGAGGTGGGATGAGTTGGGAGATTGGGATTGGCCTGCATACATGCATATGCATAAAATACATAACTAATAAAAACCTGCTGTATAAAAAAATAAAACTAAATTTCAAAATTTTAAAAAATAAAATTTAAAAATAAAAGAGAAAAAAGTTCTTCCCTTCACACAGATGTATTTATAGGAATGTATTATTTCCATGCTTATATCTATAAATACATAAAAGAGGTATAAAATCTAACTTGAACCATAAACGAAAAAAAACCTGAACCCACCAGTTATACAGAGGAAAGCCCTATCAGGGAACTTGCTCCAGCGGTAAACAATTCTGAAATTGGTCAGAGGTGGGGAATCATCTCCCATACTGCCAGCAACCCACCCCGCATGCAAGGAGCGTCCTCATTGCAAAGCTGGGGGACCGTGCCAAGGCATGTCTGAATAAAGGTGAGCTGAGCCCCAGGCCAGCTGCAGCTGAACTGTTCCCACCCTTCCCAGGTAAAACACCTGAATAAGTACAAGGGCATGAAATCCTAGAGGAAGGGCCGTGGAGCCACACCAGCGACAGCACACAGGCCAACTTGGTGCCTGCAGGCGAGGCAGGATGGTCCTGACCCCGGGCACTCTTCTGGAAGCTTTCCATTTCCCTTCCTGAGATACCCCTCCTGTCCCGGACCCCACCCCTTTTTTTCCTTCCTTACCTCAGCCCGGAGAGAAATTCCAGTGGAACTTATGGGTGACACATCCTCTTCTTTACAGGTGGCAGCCTGGCAACTCCTACACAAAGTCCAGCAGAGCCCCACACACACCGGGCCACCCACAAAGCCGTGGCCCCTCACACGCTCCCACCAGCAGAGCCCCGAGACTGCTGACGGGGCAGAGAATATGGAGTCAGGCACAGCTTCAGGGGCTATTGCTGCCTGGAGCGCTGTTTATATTGACCTCAACCAGGCACACCTGGGGAGGGCCGGCCGGCACGGTAAGGCTGCCCAGGTCAGCTAATCCACAACCCTCAGGGAATCACATTGTTGAAAATGGACCTTGCTAAGGCAGAATAGAAGCCAAGGAAAATAACGACACAATGCCATTTGCAGCACCGTAGATGAGTCTAGAGGTAATCATGTGACATGTAGTAAGTCAGAAAGTGAAAGGCACATATCGTATCATATCACTTATAGGTGTTAACTAAAAATGGATACCAGGGCAGATATTTCCACGGAGAAGGGCAATCACATATTCATTAAACAAACTTATGGTTCACCAATGGAAAGGTGTGAGGATTGGTTTCATTACGATATTGTGGTTAACAGACATACAATCACAGGTGATATATATAATAACCAAAGAGCTACGGAATACAAAGAGAGGAGTACACAACATTCTGTCATAACGTACATGGGAAAAGGATCCCAGGAAGAACAGACATCTGTATATGTGTAAAAGAACCACATCTACCATACCTACAACAAGCCAAACATTGTAATCAAACTTGCTGTAATAAAAAATAAAAAATTAAATTAAAAACACGAACAAGAAGTAGTGAGACAAACTTGAGGGGCTTTTTCCTGTCACATTCTGTTCTAAATTCCAATCTAGAAGGCGCCTTCCATTGAGGCTCTGTTGCCCTAGTAAACAGATATGAAAGAGAGAACTGCTGCCACCTTGTGGCCGTTTCACACAACAGCAGCTTTAATCCCAGAGCTAATGGTCAGTTGATATTCAAAATCATTGCAGGCCTGTAAATGACACCAGCCCTGAAAACAAATCCTGGGGTCACATATCGACCAAAAAATGTAAAGGACGTCCATATTTCAAAACGACCGTTTCAAAAGGCATATTTTATGCACATTAATGTTCTGCTTCTTTTTCTTTCTTTCTTTTTTGGTTAAAAACACGGGAATGGAAAAAGGCAACCCTCAGAAGGGGCGAAAATAGTTGCAAACGAATCAATGGACAAAGGTTTAATCTCCAATATATATAAACAGCTCATGCAGCTTATTAAAAAAACAAACAACCCAATACAAAAATGGGCATAAGATCTAAAGAGACGTTTCTTCAAAGAAGACACAGAGATGGCCAAGACGCACATGAAAAGCTGCTCAAGAGCACTAATTATTAGAGAAATGCAAATCAAAACTACAATGAGGTATCACCTCACACCTGTTAGAATCGGCATCATCAGAAAATCTACAAACAACAAATTCTGGGGAGGGTGTGGACAAAAGGAGCCCTCTTCCACTATTGGTCGGAATGTAATTTGATACAGTCACTATGGAGAACAGTATGGAGTTTCCTTTAAAAAACTAGAAATAGAATTACCATCTGACCCAGCAATCCCACTGTTGGGCATATACCCAGAGAAAACCATAAATCAAAAAGGCACATTCACCACAAGGTTCATTGCAGCACTATTTACAATAGCCAGGTAATGGAAGCAACCTAAATGCCCACAGACAGATGAATGGATAAAGATGGGGTACATATATAAAATGGAATATTACTCGGCCATAAAAAGGAATGAAACTGGGTCATTTGTAGAGACATCGATGGATCTAGAGACTGTCATACAGAATGAAGTAAGTCAGAAAGAGGAAAACAAATATTGTATATTAATGCATATATGTGGAACCTAAAAAATGGTACAGATGAACTGGTTTGCAGGGAAGAAATAGAGACACAGAGGTAGAGAACAAACGTATGGAAACCAAGTGTGGGAAGCCATGGGGTGGTGGTGGTGGGATGAGTTGGGAGTTTGAGATTGACCTGTATACATGTATATGCATAAAATACATAACTAATAATAACCCGCTGTATAAAAAAGTAAATAAAATTAAATTTCAAAATTTTAAAATATAAAATTTAAAAATAAAACAGAAAAATGTTCTTCCCTTCACACAGATGTATTTATAGGAATGAATTATTTCCATGCTTATATCTATAAATACATAAAAGAGGAATAAAATCTAACTTGAACCATAAACGAAAAAAAAACCTGAACCCACCAGTTATACAGAGCAAAACCCTATCAGGGCACTTGCTCCAGCGGTAAACAATTCTGAAATTGGTCAGAGGTGGGGAATCATCTCCCATACAGCCAGCAACCCACACCCCATGCAAGGAGCATCCTCATTGCAAAGCTGGGGGACCGTGCCGGGGCATCTCTGAATAAAGGTGAGCTGAGCCCCAGGCCAGCTGCTGCTGAACTGTTCCCACCCTTCCCAGGTCAAACACCTGAATATGTACAAAGGCTTGAAAGCCTAGAGGAAGGGCCGTGGAGCCACACCAGCGACAGCACGCAGGTCAACTTGGTGTCTGCAGGCCAGCCAGTGTGGTCCTGGCCACGGGCGCACTTCCAGAAGCTTTCCATTGTCCTGAATGAGATACCCACCCTGTCCCGTCCCCCACTGCTTTTTCCTTCGTCACCTCAGTCCGGAGAGAAATGCCAGCGGATGGTATGGGTGACACATCCTCCTCTTTACAGGAGGCAGCCTGGCATCTCCTGCAGAAAGGCCAGCAGAACCCCACTCACACCAGGCCACCAACAAAGCTTTGGCCCCTCACTCCCTCCCACCAGCACAGCCCCGAGACTGCTGACGGGGCAGAGAATATGGAGTCAGGAACAGCTTCAGGGGCTATTGCTGCCTGGAGCGCTGTTTATATTGACCTCAACCAGGCAGACCTGGGGAGGGCCGGCCGGCAGGGTAAGGCTGCCCAGGTCAGCTAATCCACAACCCTCAGGGAATCACATTGTTGAAAATGGACCTCGCTAAGGCAGAATAGAAGCCAAGGAAAATAAGGACACAATGCCATTTGCAGCACTGTAGATGAGTCTAGAGGTAATCACGTGACTTGTAGTAAGTCAGAAAGTGAAAGACACATATCATTTCATATCACTTATAGGTGTTACCTAAAATAGAAACCAGGGCAGTCATTTCCACTGAGAAGTGCAATCATAGATTCATTAAACAAACTTATGGTTCACCAATGGAAAGGTGTGAGGATTGGTTTCATTACGATATCGGGGTTAACAGACATATACAAACAGAGGTGACATATATAATCACCAAAGACCTACGGAATACCAAGAGAAGACTACTCAACATTCTGTCATAACGTACATGGGAAAAGGATCCCAGGAAGTACAGACATCTGTATATGTGTAAAAGAACCACATCTTCCACACCTACAACATGCCAAACATTTTAATCAAACTTGCTGTAATAAAAAATAAAAATTAAATTAAAAACACGAACAAGAAGTAGGGGGACAAACTTGAGGGGCTTTCTCCTGGCACATTCCATTCTAAATTCCAATCTAGAACACGACTTCCATTGAGGCTCTGTTGCCCTAGTAACCAGAATTGGTAAGGGAGAACTGCTGCCACCTTGTGGCCGTTTCACACAACAGCAACTTTAATCCCAGCGCTAATGGTCAGGTGATATTCAAAATCATTGCAGGCCGGTAAATGACACCTGCCCTGAAAACAAATCCTGGGGTCACATATCGACCAAAAAATTCAAAGGACGTCCATATTTCAAAACGACCGTTTCAAAAGGCATATTTTACGCACATTAGTGTTCTTCTTCTTTTTGTTTCTTTAGTTTTTTGTTAAAAAAACGGGAATGGAAAAAGGCATCCCTCAGAATGGGCAAAAATCGTTGAAAACGAATCAATGGACATAGGTTTAATCTCCAATATATATAAACAGCTCATGCAGCTTAATATTAAAAAAACAAACAACCCAATACAAAAACGGGCAGATCTAAAGAGACGTTTCTTCAAAGAAGACCCAGAGATGGCCAAGACGCACATGAAAAGCTGTTCAACAGCACTAATTATTAGAGAAATGCAAATCAAAACTACAATGAGGTATCACCTCACACCTGTTAGAATCGGCATCATCAGAAAATCTACAAACAACAAATTCTGGGGAGGGTGTGGACAAAAGGAGACCTCTTCCACTATTGGTGGGAATGTAAATTGATACACTCACTATGGAGAACACTATGGAGTTTCCTTAAAAAAACTAGAAATAGAATTACCATCTGATCCAGCAATCCCACTTCTGCTCATATACCCAAAGAAAACCATAAATCAGAAAGGCACATTCACCACAATGTTCATTGCAGCACTATTTACAAAGGCCAGGTAATGGAAGCAACCTAAATGCCCACACACAGATGAATGGATAAAGATGTGCTACATGTATAAAATGGAATATTACTCAGCCATAAAAAGGAATGAAACCGGGTCATTTGTAGAGACAGCGATGGATCTAGAGACTGTCATACAGAATGAAGTAAGTCAGAAAGAGGAAAACAAATATTGTATATTAATGCATATATGTGGAACCTACGAAATTTTACAGAGGAACTGGTTTGCAGGGAAGAAATAGAGACACAGATGTAGAGAACAAACGTATGGACACCAAGTGTGGAAAGCCATGGGGTGGTGGTGTTGGTATGAGTTGGGAGATTGGGATTGACCTGCATACATGTATATGCATAAAATACATAACTAATAATAACCTGCTGTATAAAAAAATAAATAACATTAAATTTCAAAATTTTAAAAAATAAAATTTAAAAATAATACAGAAAAAAGTTCTTCCCTTCACACAGATGTATTTATAGGAAAGTATAATTTCCATGCTTATATCTATAAATACATAAAAGAGGAATAAAAGCTAACGTGAACCATAAAAGAAGAAAAACCTGAACCCACCAGTTATACAGAGGAAAACCCTATCAGGGCACTTGTTCCAACGGTAAACAATATTGAAATTGGTCAGAGGTGGGGAATCATCTCCCATACAGCCATCAACACACACCCCACACAAGGAGCGTCCTCATTGCAAAGCTGGGTGACAGAGCCGAGGCATCTCTGAATAAAGGTGAGCTGAGCCCCAGGTCAGCTGCTGCTGAACTGTTCCCACCCTTCCCAGGTAAAACACCTGAATATGTACATGGGCTTGAAAGACTAGAGGAAGGCCCAGGAAGCCACACCAGCGTCAGCACGCAGGCCAACATGGTGCCTGCAGGCCAGCCAGGGTGGTCCTGGCCACGGGCACTCTTCCAGAAGCTTTCCATTGTCCTGCCTGTGATACCCACCCTGTCCCGGCCCCCACTGCTTTTTTCCTTCGTCACCTCAGTCCGGAGAGAAATTCCAGCGGAAGGTATGGGTGACACATCCTCCTCTTTACAGGAGGCAGCCTGGCATCTCCTGCAGAAAGGCCAGCAGAACCCCACTCACACCGGGCCACAAACAAAGCTGTGGCCCCTCACTCCCTCCCACCAGCACAGCCCCGAGACTGCTCACAGGGCAGAAAATATGGAGTCAGGAACAGCTGCAGGGGCTATTGCTGCCTGGAGCGCTGTTTATATTGACCTCAACCAGGCACACCTGAGGAGGGCCGGGCGGCAGGGTAAGGCTGCCCAGGTGAGCTAATCCACAACACTCAGGGAATCACATTGTTGAAAATGGACCTCGCTAAGGCAGAATAGAAGCCAAGGAAAAAAAGAACACAATGCCGTTTGCACCACCGTAGATGAGTCTAGAGGTAATCAAGTGACTTGTAGTAAGTGAGAAAGTGAAAGACACATATCATATCATATCACTTATAGGTGTTACCTAAAAATGGATACCAGGGCATATATTTCCACCGAGAAGGGCAATCAGAGATTCATTAAACAAACTTATGGTTCACCAATGGAAAGGTGTGAGGATTGGTTTCATTACGATATCGGGGTTAACAGACTTATACAAACACAGGTGACATATATAATCACCAAAGACCTACGGAATACCAAAAGATTACTCAACATTCTGTCATAACGTACATGGGAAAAGGATCCCAGGAAAAACAGACATGTGTATATGTGTCAAAGAACCACATCTTCCACACCTACAACAGGCCAAACATTGTAATCAAACTTGCTGTAATAAAAAATAAAAAATTAAATTAAAAACACGAACAAGAAGTAGGGAGACAAACATGAGGGGCTTTCTCCTGTCACATTCCATTCTAAATTCCAATCTAGAACACGACTTCCTTTGAGGCTCTGTTGCCCTAGTAACCAGAATTGGTAAGGGAGAACTGCTGCCACCTTGTGGCCGTTTCACACAACAGCAGCTTTAATCCCAGCGCTCATGGTCAGTTGATATTCAAAATCATTGCAGGCCTGTAAATGACACCTGCCCTGAAAACAAATCCTGGGGTCACATATCGACCAAAAAATTTAAAGGACGTCCATATTTCAAAACGACCATTTCAAAAGGCATATTTCATGCACATTAGTGTTCTGCTTCTTTTTCTTTCTTTCTTTTTTGGTTAAAAACACGGGAATGGAAAAAGGCATCCCTCAGAAGGGGCGAATATAGTTGCAAACGAATCAATGGACAAAGGTTTAATCTCCAATATATATAAACAGCTCATGCAGCTTATTAAAAAAACAAACAACCCAATACAAAAATGGGCAGAAGATCTAAAGAGACGTTTCTTCAAAGAAGACACAGAGATGGCCAAGACGCACATGAAAAGCTGCTCAAGAGCACTAATTATTAGAGAAATGCAAATCAAAACTACAATGAGGTATCACCTCACACTGGTTAGAATCGGCATCATCAGAAAATCTACAAACAAATTCTGGGGAGGGTGTGGACAAAAGGAGCCCTCTTCCACTATGGTGGGAATGTAAATTGATACAGTCACTATGGAGAACAGTATGGAGTTTCCTTAAAAGAACTAGAAATAGAAACCTTGACTTTCCCTAACCCTAACCATAGCCGGGAACGGAATCCTACCACCAACCCTACACCTTATCTATGCCGTACACTAATCCTAATCCGTACGCTGGCACTAACCAGTGAGTCAACACGTACCCTGACCCGAACACGTTTCCATACCCTCAGCTGTGCCCTAAAACTTGTCGTTGCCTATCCTTAACCTTAGCCCGGAACGGAAACCTACCATCAGCCCTACAACTTACCCTAAGCTGTACCCTAATCCTAATTCATACATCAACACGTACCCTGACCCTAACACGCTTCCGTTCCCTCACCTCTGCCATAAACCTTGCCGTTACCTAACCCTAACCCTAGCCCGGAACTGAAACCTACCACCAACCCTACACCTTACCTTACGCCGTACCCTAATCCTAATTCGTGTGCTGACACTAACCTGTGCATCAACACATACCCTGACCCTAACACGTTTCGTACCCTCACCTGTGCCCTAAACTTTGCCGGTCCCTAAACATAACCCTAGACTGGAACGGAAACGTACCACCAACCCTACACCTTACTCTATGCGGTACCCTAATCCTCATGCGTATGCTGACACTAACCCGTGAGTCAACACGTACCCTGAACCTAACACATTTCTGTACCATCACCTGTGCCCAAAACCTTGCAATTCGCTAACCCTAACCCTACAACGGAATGGAAACCTACCGCCCTCCGTACACCTTACCCTACGCCGTACCCTAATCCTAAGGCGTATGATGACACTATTCCATGTATCAACATGTATCATGACCCTAACACGTTTCTGTACCGTCACCTGTACCCTAAACCTTGCCGTACCCTAACACTAACCCTAGCCCAGAATGGAAAACTACCACAAACCGTACAGCATACCCTACACGGTACCCTAATCCTAATCCGTACACTGACACTAACCCGTGCGTCAACACGTACACTGACCCTAACACTTTTCCGTTCCCTCACCTGTGCCCTAAACCGTGCCGTTGCCTAACCCTAACCCTAGCCCAAAACGGAAACCTACCACCAACCCTACACGTTACTCTACGCCATACCCTAATCATAAACCGAGCGTCAACACGTACCCTGACCCTAACACATTTCCGTACCCTCACCTATGCCCTAAACCTTGCCGTTCCATAACACTAACCCTAGCCTGGAACGGAAACCTACCACCAACCCTAGACCTTAACCTACGAAGGACCATAAACCTACTCCGTACGCTGACACTAACACATGCGTCAACACTTACCCTGACCCTAACACGTTTCCGTACCTTCACCTGTGACCTAAACCTTGCCATTCCCTAACCCTAACCCTAGACCACAATGGAAACCTACCACCAAGCCTACACCTTACCCTTAGCCGTACCCTAATGCTAATCCATATGTCAACACGTACCCTGACACTAACACGTTTCCATACCCTCATCTGTGCCCAAAACCTTGCCGTTCCCTAACACTAACCCTAGCCTGAAACGGAAACCTACCACCAACCATACACTTTACCCTATGCCGCACCATAATCCTCATCTGTACGTTCACACTAACCCGTGCGTCAACACGTACCCAGAGCCTAACACGTTTCGATACCCTCACGTGTGCCCTAAACCTTGCCGTTCCCTAACCCTAACCCTAGCCCAGAACGGAAACCCACCACCAGCCCTACACCTTACCCTACGACGTACACTACTCCTGGCCCGTACGCTGGCACTGACCCGTGCGTCAGCACATAGCCTGACTCTCCCACGTTTCCGTACCCGCACCTGTGCCCTAAGACTTGCCGTTCCCTAACCCTAACCCTAGCCCGGAAAGGAAGCCCACCACCAGCCCTACACCTTTCCCTACGCCGTAGCCTACGACTGGCCCATACGCTGGCACTGACACGTGTGTCAGCACGTAGCATGACCCTCCCACGTTTCCATACCCTCACCTGTGCCCTAAGCCTTGACATTCCCTAACCCTAACCCTAGCCCGGAAAGGAAACCAACCACCAGCCCTACACCTTACCCTACGTTGTTGCCTACTCCTGGCCTGTACGCTGGCACTGACCCGTGCGTCAGCACATAGCCTGACCCTCCACCATTTCCGTACCCTCAACTGTGCCCTAAGTCTTGTCCTGCCCTAACCCTAAACCTAGCCCAGAACAGAAACCCACCACCAGCCCTACAGCTTACCCTATGCTGTAGCCTAATCCTGGCTCATACGCTGGCACTGATGCGTGCGTCAGCACGTAGCCTGACCTTCCCACGTTCCCGTACCCTCACCTGTGTCCTAAGCCTTGCCGTTCCATAACCCTAACCATAACAACAAACGGAAACCCACAACCAGCCCTAAACCTTACCCTACGCCTTACCCTACACCTGGCCCGTACGCAGGCACTGATCCGTACGTCAGCATGTAGCCTAACCCTCCCACTTTTCCTTACCCTCACCTGTTCCCTAAGCCTTGCCGATCCCTAACTCTAACCCTAGCCCGGAACGGAAACCCACCACCAGCCCTACACCCTACCCTACGTCGTAGCCTACTGCTGGCCCGTAAGCTGGCACTCTCCCATGTGTCAGCCCGTAGCCTGCCTCTCCCACGTTTCCGTACCCTCACCTGTGCCCTAAGCCTTGCAGTTCCCTACCTCTAACCCTAGCCCGGAACGGAAACCACCATCAGCCCTACACATTACGCTATGCCGTACCCTACTCCTGGCCCGTACGCTGGCACTGACCCATTCTTCAGCACGTATCCTGACCCTCCCACGTTTCCGTACCCTCACCTGTGTCCTAAGCCTTAACGTTCCCTAACCCTAACCTAGACCGGAATGGACACCCACCACCGCCCTTACACCATACCCAACGCCGTACCCTACTCCTGGTCCACACCCTGGCACTGACCCGTTCTTCAGCATGTAGCCTGACCCTCCTACGTTTCCGTACCCTCACCTGTGCCCTAAGCCTTGCCGCTCCCTAACCCTAACACTAGCCCGGAATGGACACCCACCACCAGCCTTACACTTTACCCTACGCTGTACCCTACTCCTGGTCCATACCCTGGCATTGAACCGTGCTTCAGCATGTAGCCTAACCCTCCCACGTTTCCGTACCCTCACCTGTGCCCTAAGCCTTGCCTTTCCCTATCCCTAAACCTAGCCCGGAACGGAAACCCACCACAAAACCTAAACCTTAACGTACGCCGTAGACTACTCCTGACCCGTACGGTGGCAGTGACCCTTGCGTCAGCACATAGCCTGCCTCTGCCACGTTTCCATACCCTCACCTGTGCACTAAGCCTTGCCGTTCCCTAACTCTAACCTGGAACGGAAACCCACAACCAGCCCTACACCTTACCCAATGCCGTACCCGAATCCTGGCGCGTACGCTGGCAAAGACCCGTGCGTCATCACGTAGCCTGACCCTCCCACGCTTCCGTACCCTCACCTGTGCCCTAAGCCTTGCCGTTCCCTAACCCTAACCCTACACCTAACCCTACGCCATACCCTACACTTGGCCCATACGCTGGCACTGACCCGTGCGTCAGCACGTAGCCTGACCCTCCCACTTTTCCGTACCATCTTCTGTGCCCTAAGCTTTGCCATTCCCTAACCCTAAACCTAGCCTGGAACGGAAACCCACCACCAGCCCTAAACCTTACCCTACGCCGTACCCTAATCCTGCCCCGTACGCTGGCAGTGACCCGTGGGTCAGCACGTAGCCTGCCACTCCTACGTTTCCGTACCCTCACCTGTGCCCTAAGCCTTGCCGTTCCCTAACCCTAACCCTAGCCCGGAACATAAACCCACCACCAGCCCTAAACCTTACCCTACGCTGTACCCTACTCCTGGCCCCTACGCTGGCACTGACCTGTGCGTCAGCACGTAGCCTGCCTCTCCCACGTTTCCATACCCTCACCTGTGTCCTAAGCCTTGCCGTTCCCTAACCCTAACCCTAGCCTGGAACGGAAACCCACCACCAGCCCTAAACCTTACGCTACGACGTACCCTAATCCTGGCCCGTACGCTGGCACAGACCCGTGCATCAACACGTAGCCTGCCACTCCCACGTTTCCGTACGTTCACCTGTGCCCTAAGCCTTGCTGTTCCCTCACCCTAACCCTAGCCCGGAACGGAAACCCACCACCAGCCCTAAACCTTACCCTACGCCATACCCTACTCCTGGCCCGTACGCTGGCACTGACCCGTGCGTCAGCATGTAGCCTGACCCTCCCACGTTTCCTTACGTTCACCTGTGCCCTAAGCCTTGCCGTTCCCTAACCCTAACCCTAGCCCGAAATGGTATCTCACAACCAGCCCTACTCCTTACCCTACGCCGTTCCCTATTCCTGGCCCGTACGCTGGCACTGACCCGTGCGTCAGCACATAGCCGGACCCTCCCACGTTTCCGTACCCTCACCTGTGCCCTAAGCCTTGTCATTCCCTAACCCTAACCCTAGCACGGAACGGAAACCCACCACCAGCCCTACACATTAGCCTACGCCGTAGCCTATTCCTGGCCCGTACATTGGCACTGACCCATGCGTAAGAACATAGCCTGACCATCCCACGTTTCTGTACCCTCACCTGGGCCCTAAGCCTTGCCGTTCCCAAACCCTAAACCTAGCCCGGAACGGAAACCACCACCAGACCTACACCTTACCCTACGCAGTACCCTACTCCTGGCCCTTACGCTGGCACTGACACGTGCGTGAGCACATAGCCTTACCCTCCAACCACCCTCCCAATACAGAAATGGTCAGAAGATCTCATGAGACGATCCTTCAAAGAAGACACAGACATGGCCAAGACGCAGATGAAAAGCTGCTCAACATCACTAATTATTAGAGAAATGCAAATCAAAACTACAATGAGGGGGCTTCCCTGGTGGCGCAGTGGTTGAGAGTCCGCCTGCCGATGCAGGGGACACGGGTTCGTGCCCCGGTCCGGGAAGATCCCACATGTCGCGGAGCAGCTGGGCCCGTGAGCCATGGCCACTGAGCCTGCGCGTCCAGAGCCTGTGCTCCGCAACGGGAGAGGCCACAACAGTGAGAGGCCCGCGTACGACACAAAAACAAAATAAATGAAAAGAAAAAAAAAAAACTACAATGAGGTATCACCTCACACATGTTAGAATCGGCATCATCAGAATATCTACAAACAACAAATTCTGTGGAGGGTGTGGACAAAAGGAGCCCTCTTCCACTATTGGTGGGAATGTAAATTGATACAGTCACTATGGAGAACAGTGTGGAGTTTCCTTAAAAAAACTAGAAATAGAATTACCATCTGATCCAGCAATCGCACTTCTGGGCATATACCCAGAGAAAACCATAAATCAAAAAGGCACATTCACCACAATTTTCATTGCAGCACTATTTACAATAGCCAGGTAAGGGAGCAAACTAAATACCCACAAACAGATGAATGGGTAAAGATGTGGTACATATATAAAATGGAATATTACTCGGCCATAAAAAGGAATGAAACTGGGTCATTTGTAGAGACATCGATGGATCTAGAGACTGTCATACAGAATGAAGTAAGTCAGAAAGAGGAAAACAAATATTGTATATTAATGCATATATGTGGAACCTAAAAAGTGGTACAGATGAACTGGTTTGCAGGGAAGAAATAGAGACACAGGTAGAGAACAAACTTATGGACACCAAGTGTGGGAAGCCATGGGGTGGTAGAGGTGGGATGAGTTGGGAGATTGGGATTGGCCTGCATACATGCATATGCATAAAATACATAACTAATAATAACCTGCTGTATAAAAAAATAAAACTAAATTTCAAAATTTTAAAAAATAAAATTTAAAAATAAAAGAGAAAAAAGTTCTTCCCTTCACACAGATGTATTTATAGGAATGTATTATTTCCATGCTTATATCTATAAATACATAAAAGAGGTATAAAATCTAACTTGAACCATAAACGAAAAAAAACCTGAACCCACCAGTTATACAGAGGAAAGCCCTATCAGGGAACTTGCTCCAGCGGTAAACAATTCTGAAATTGGTCAGAGGTGGGGAATCATCTCCCATACTGCCAGCAACCCACCCCGCATGCAAGGAGCGTCCTCATTGCAAAGCTGGGGGACCGTGCCGAGGCATCTCTGAATAAAGGTGAGCTGAGCCCCAGGCCAGCTGCAGCTGAACTGTTCCCACCCTTCCCAGGTAAAACACCTGAATAAGTACAAGGGCATGAAATCCTAGAGGAAGGGCCGTGGAGCCACACCAGCGACAGCACACAGGCCAACTTGGTGCCTGCAGGCGAGGCAGGATGGTCCTGACCCCGGGCACTCTTCTGGAAGCTTTCCATTTCCCTTCCTGAGATACCCCTCCTGTCCCGGACCCCACCCCTTTTTTTCCTTCCTTACCTCAGCCCGGAGAGAAATTCCAGTGGAACTTATGGGTGACACATCCTCTTCTTTACAGGTGGCAGCCTGGCAACTCCTACACAAAGTCCAGCAGAGCCCCACACACACCGGGCCACCCACAAAGCCGTGGCCCCTCACACGCTCCCACCAGCAGAGCCCCGAGACTGCTGACGGGGCAGAGAATATGGAGTCAGGCACAGCTTCAGGGGCTATTGCTGCCTGGAGCGCTGTTTATATTGACCTCAACCAGGCACACCTGGGGAGGGCCGGCCGGCACGGTAAGGCTGCCCAGGTCAGCTAATCCACAACCCTCAGGGAATCACATTGTTGAAAATGGACCTCGCTAAGGCAGAATAGAAGCCAAGGAAAATAACGACACAATGCCATTTGCAGCACCGTAGATGAGTCTAGAGGTAATCATGTGACATGTAGTAAGTCAGAAAGTGAAAGGCACATATCGTATCATATCACTTATAGGTGTTAACTAAAAATGGATACCAGGGCAGATATTTCCACGGAGAAGGGCAATCACATATTCATTAAACAAACTTATGGTTCACCAATGGAAAGGTGTGAGGATTGGTTTCATTACGATATTGTGGTTAACAGACATACAATCACAGGTGATATATATAATAACCAAAGAGCTACGGAATACAAAGAGAGGAGTACACAACATTCTGTCATAACGTACATGGGAAAAGGATCCCAGGAAGAACAGACATCTGTATATGTGTAAAAGAACCACATCTACCATACCTACAACAAGCCAAACATTGTAATCAAACTTGCTGTAATAAAAAATAAAAAATTAAATTAAAAACACGAACAAGAAGTAGTGAGACAAACTTGAGGGGCTTTTTCCTGTCACATTCTGTTCTAAATTCCAATCTAGAAGGCGACTTCCATTGAGGCTCTGTTGCCCTAGTAAACAGATATGAAAGAGAGAACTGCTGCCACCTTGTGGCCATTTCACACAACAGCAGCTTTAATCCCAGAGCTAATGGTCAGTTGATATTCAAAATCATTGCAGGCCTGTAAATGACACCAGCCCTGAAAACAAATCCTGGGGTCACATATCGACCAAAAAATGTAAAGGACGTCCATATTTCAAAACGACCGTTTCAAAAGGCATATTTTATGCACATTAATGTTCTGCTTCTTTTTCTTTCTTTCTTTTTTGGTTAAAAACACGGGAATGGAAAAAGGCAACCCTCAGAAGGGGCGAAAATAGTTGCAAACGAATCAATGGACAAAGGTTAATCTCCAATATATATAAACAGCTCATGCAGCTTATTAAAAAAACAAACAACCCAATACAAAAATGGGCATAAGATCTAAAGAGACGTTTCTTCAAAGAAGACACAGAGATGGCCAAGACGCACATGAAAAGCTGCTCAAGAGCACTAATAATTAGAGAAATGCAAATCAAAACTACAATGAGGTATCACCTCACACCTGTTAGAATCGGCATCATCAGAAAATCTACAAACAACAAATTCTGGGGAGGGTGTGGACAAAAGGAGACCTCTTCCACTATTGGTGGGAATGTAATTTGATACAGTCACTATGGAGAACAGTATGGAGTTTCCTTTAAAAAACTAGAAATAGAATTACCATCTGACCCAGCAATCCCACTGTTGGGCATATACCCAGAGAAAACCATAAATCAAAAAGGCACATTCACCACAAGGTTCATTGCAGCACTATTTACAATAGCCAGGTAATGGAAGCAACCTAAATGCCCACAGACAGATGAATGGATAAAGATGGGGTACATATATAAAATGGAATATTACTCGGCCATAAAAAGGAATGAAACTGGGTCATTTGTAGAGACATCGATGGATCTAGAGACTGTCATACAGAATGAAGTAAGTCAGAAAGAGGAAAAAAATTTTGTATATTAATGCATATATGTGGAACCTAAAAAATGGTAAAGATGAACTGGTTTGCAGGGAAGAAATAGAGACACAGAGGTAGAGAACAAACGTATGGACACCAAGTGTGGGAAGCCATGGGGTGGTGGTGGTGGGATGAGTTGGGAGTTTGAGATTGACCTGTATACATGTATATGCATAAAATACATAACTAATAATAACCCGCTGTATAAAAAAGTAAATAAAATTAAATTTCAAAATTTTAAAATATAAAATTTAAAAATAAAACAGAAAAATGTCCTTCCCTTCACACAGATGTATTTATAGGAATGAATTATTTCCATGCTTATATCTATAAATACATAAAAGAGGAATAAAAGCTACCTTGAACCATAAACGAAAAAAAAACCTGAACCCACCAGTTCTACAGAGCAAAACCCTATCAGGGCACTTGCTCCAGCGGTAAACAATTCTGAAATTGGTCAGAGGTGGGGAATCATCTCCCATACAGCCATCAACACACACCCCATGCAAGGAGCATCCTCATTGCAAAGCTGGGGGACCGTGCCGGGGCATCTCTGAATAAAGGTGAGCTGAGCCCCAGGCCAGCTGCTGCTGAACTGTTCCCACCCTTCCCAGGTCAAACACCTGAATATGTACAAAGGCTTGAAAGCCTAGAGGAAGGGCCGTGGAGCCACACCAGCGACAGCACGCAGGTCAACTTGGTGCCTGCAGGCCAGCCAGGGTGGTCCTGGCCACGGGCGCTCTTCCAGAAGCTTTCCATTGTCCTGCCTGAGATACCCACCCTGTCCCGTCCCCCACTGCTTTTTTCCTTCGTCACCTCAGTCCGGAGAGAAATTCCAGCGGAAGGTATGGGTGACACATCCTCCTCTTTACAGGAGGCAGCCTGGCATCTCCTGCAGAAAGGCCAGCAGAACCCCACTCACACCGGGCCACCAACAAAGCTGTGGCCCCTCACTCCCTCCCACCAGCACAGCCCCGAGACTGCTCACGGGGCAGAGAATATGGAGGCAGGCACAGCTTCAGGGGCTATTGCTGCATGGAGCGCTGTTTATATTGACCTCAACCAGGCACACCTTGGGAGGGCCGGCCGGCAGGATAAGGCTGCCCACGTCAGCTAATCCACAACCCGCAGGGAATCACATTGTTGAAAAGGGACCTCGCTAAGTCAGAATAGAAGGCAAGGAAAAAAAGGACACAATGCCTTTTGCAGCACCGTAGATGAGTCTAGAGGTAATCACGTGACATGTAGTAAGTCAGAAAGTGAAAGACACATATCATATCATATCACTTATAGGTGTTACCTAAAAATGGATTCCAGGGCAGATATTTCCACCGAGAAGGGCAATTAGAGATTCATTAAACAAACTTACGTTCACCAATGGAAAGGTGTGAGCATTGGTTTCATTACGATATCGGGGTTAACAGACTTATACAAACACAGGTGACATATATAATCACCAAAGACCTACGGAATACCAAAAGACTACTCAACATTCTGTCATAACGTACATGGGAAAAGGATCCCAGGAAAAACCGACATCTGTATATGTGTAAAAGAACCACATCTTCCACACCTACAACAAGCCAAACATTTTAATCAAACTTGCTGTAATAAAAAATAAAAATTAAATTAAAAACACGAACAACAAGTAGGGAGACAAACTTGAGGGGCTTTCTCCTGGCACATTCCATTCTAAATTCCAATCTAGAACAGGACTTCCATTGAGGCTATGTTGCCCTAGTAACCAGAATTGGTAAGGGAGAACTGCTGCCACCTTGTGGCTGTTTCACACAACAGCAGCTTTAATCCCAGCGCTAATGGTCAGTTGATATTCAAAATCATTGCAGGCCGGTAAATGACACCTGCCCTGAAAACAAATCCTGGGGTCACATATCGACCAAAAAATTCAAAGGACGTCCATATTTCAAAACGACCGTTTCAAAAACCATATTTTACGCACATTAGTGTTCTTCTTCTTTTTGTTTCTTTAGTTTTTTGTTAAAAAAACGGGAATGGAAAAAGGCATCCCTCAGAATGGGCAAAAATCGTTGAAAACGAATCAATGGACAAAGGTTTAATCTCCAATATATATAAACAGCTCATGCAGCTTAATATTAAAAAAGCAAACAACCCAATACAAAAATGGGCAGATCTAAAGAGACGTTTCTTCAAAGAAGACACAGAGATGGCCAAGACGCACATGAAAAGCTGTTCAACAGCACTAATTATTAGAGAAATGCAAATCAAAACTACAATGAGGTATCACCTCACACCTGTTAGAATCGGCATCATCAGAAAATCTACAAACAACAAATTCTGGGGAGGGTGTGGACAAAAGGAGACCTCTTCCACTATTGGTGGGAATGTAAATTGATACACTCACTATGGAGAACACTATGGAGTTTCCTTAAAAAAACTAGAAATAGAATTACCATCTGATCCAGCAATCCCACTGCTGCTCATATACCCAAAGAAAACCATAAATCAGAAAGGCACATTCACCACAATGTTCATTGCAGCACTATTTACAAAGGCCAGGTAATGGAAGCAACCTAAATGCCCACACACAGATGAATGGATAAAGATGTGCTCCATGTATAAAATGGAATATTACTCAGCCATAAAAAGGAATGAAACCGGGTCATTTGTAGAGACAGCGATGGATCTAGAGACTGTCATACAGAATGAAGTAAGTCAGAAAGAGGAAAACAAATATTGTATATTAATGCATATATGTGGAACCTACGAAATTTTACAGAGGAACTGGTTTGCAGGGAAGAAATAGAGACACAGAGGTAGAGAACAAACGTATGGACACCAAGTGTGGAAAGCCATGGGGTGGTGGTGGAGGGATGAGTTGGGAGTTTGAGATTGACCTGTATACATGTATATGCATAAAATATATAACTAATAATAACCCTCTGTATAAAAAAGTAAATAAAATTAAATTTCAAAATTTTAAAATATAAAATTTAAAAATAAAACAGAAAAAAGTTCTTCCCTTCACACAGATGTATTTATAGGAATGAATTTTTTCCATGTTTATATCTATAAATACATAAAAGAGGAATAAAATCTAACTTGAACCATAAAAGGAAAAAAACCCTGAACCCACCAGTTATACAGAGGAAAACCCTATCAGGGCACTTGCTCCAGCGGCAAACAATTCTGAAATTGGTCAGAGGTGGGGAATCATCTCCCATACAGCCAGCAACCCACACCCCATGCAAGGAGCATCCTCACTGCAAAGCTGGGGGACCGTGCCGGGGCATCTCTGAATAAAGGTGAGCTGAGCCCCAGGCCAGCTGCTGCTGAACTGTTCCCACCCTTCCCAGGTAAAACACCTGAATATGTACATGGGCTTGAAAGACTAGAGGAAGGCCCATGGAGCCACACCAGCGACAGCACGCAGGCCAACATGGTGCCTGCAGGCCAGCCAGGGTGGTCCTGGCCACGGGCACTCTTCCAGAAGCTTTCCATTGTCCTGCCTGTGATACCCACCCTGTCCCGGCCACCACTGCTTTTTTCCTTCGTCACCTCAGTCCGGAGAGAAATTCCAGCGGAAGGTATGGGTGACACATCCTCCTCTTTACAGGAGGCAGCCTGGCATCTCCTGCAGAAAGGCCAGCAGAACCCCACTCACACAGGGTCACCAACAAAGCTGTGGCCCCTCACTCCCTCCCACCAGCACAGCCCCGAGACTGCTGACGGGGCAGAGAATATGGAGTCAGGAAGAGCTTCAGGGGCTATTGCTGCCTGGAGCGCTGTTTATATTGACCTCAACCAGGCAGACCTGGGGAGGGCTGGCCGGCAGGATAAGGCTGCCCAGGTCAGCTAATCCACAACCCTCAGGGAATCACATTGTTGAAAATGGACCTCGCTAAGGCAGAATAGAAGCCAAGGAAAATAAGGACACAATGCCATTTGCAGCACTGTAGATGAGTCTAGAGGTAATCACGTGACTTGTAGTAAGTGAGAAAGTGAAAGACACATATCATTTCATATAACTTATAGGTGTTACCTAAAATAGAAACCAGGGCAGTCATTTCCACTGAGAAGTGCAATCATAGATTCATTAAACAAACTTATGGTTCACCAATGGAAAGGTGTGAGGATTGGTTTCATTACGATATCGGGGTTAACAGACATATACAAACAGAGGTGACATATATAATCACAAAAGACCTACGGAATACCAAGAGAAGACTACTCAACATTCTGTCATAACGTACATGGGAAAAGGATCCCAGGAAGTACAGACATCTGTATATGTGTAAAAGAACCACATCTTCCACACCTACAACAAGCCAAACATTTTAATCAAACTTGCTGTAATAAAAAATAAAAATTAAATTAAAAACACGAACAAGAAATAGGGGGACAAACTTGAGGGGCTTTCTCCTGGCACATTCCATTCTAAATTCCAATCTAGAACACGACTTCCATTGAGGCTCTGTTGCCCTAGTAACCAGAATTGGTAAGGGAGAACTGCTGCCACCTTGTGGCCGTTTCACACAACAGCAGATTTAATCCCAGCGCTCATGGTCAGTTGATATTCAAAATCATTGCAGGCCAGTAAATGACACCTGCCCTGAAAACAAATCCTGGGGTCACATATCGAACAAAAAATTCAAAGGACGTCCATATTTCAAAACGACCGTTTCAAAAGGCATATTTTACGCACATTAGTGTTCTTCTTCTTTTTGTTTCTTTAGTTTTTTGTTAAAAAAACGGGAATGGAAAAAGGCATCCCTCAGAATGGGCAAAAATCGTTGAAAACGAATCAATGGACAAAGGTTTAATCTCCAATATATATAAACAGCTCATGCAGCTTAATATTAAAAAAACAAACAACCCAATAGAAAAACGGGCAGATCTAAAGAGACGTTTCTTCAAAGAAGACACAGAGATGGCCAAGACGCACATGAAAAGCTGTTCAACAGCACTAATTATTAGAGAAATGCAAATCAAAACTACAATGAGGTATCACCTCACACCTGTTAGAATCGGCATCATCAGAAAATCTACAAACAACAAATTCTGGGGAGGGTGTGGACAAAAGGAGACCTCTTCCACTATTGGTGGGAATGTAAATTGATACACTCACTATGGAGAACACTATGGAGTTTCCTTAAAAAAACTAGAAATAGAATTACCATCTGATCCAGCAATCCCACTTCTGCTCATATACCCAAAGAAAACCATAAATCAGAAAGGTACATTCACCACAATGTTCATTGCAGCACTATTTACAAAGGCCAGGTAATGGAAGCAACCTAAATGCCCACACACAGATGAATGGATAAAGATGTGCTCCATGTATAAAATGGAATATTACTCAGCCATAAAAAGGAATGAAACCGGGTCATTTGTAGAGACAGCGATGGATCTAGAGACTGCCATACAGAATGAAGTAAGTCAGAAAGAGGAAAACAAATATTGTATATTAATGCATATATGTGGAACCTACGAAATTTTACAGAGGAACTGGTTTGCAGGGAAGAAATAGAGACACAGATGTAGAGAACAAACGTATGGACACCAAGTGTGGAAAGCCATGGGGTGGTGGTGGTGGGATGACTTGGGAGATTGGGATTGACCTGCATACATGTATATGCATAAAATACATAACTAATAATAACCTGCTGTATAAAAAAATAAATAAAATTAAATTTCAAAATTTTAAAAAATTAAATTTAAAAATAATACAGAAAAAAGTTCTTCCCTTCACACAGATGTATTTATACGAAAGTATTATTTCCATGCTTATATCTATAAATACATAAAAGAGGAATAAAAGCTAACGTGAACCATAAAAGAAGGAAAACCTGAACCCACCAGTTATACAGAGGAAAACCCTATCAGGGCACTTGTTCCAACGGTAAACAATATTGAAATTGGTCAGAGGTGGGGAATCATCTCCCATACAGCCAGCAACACACACCCCACACAAGGAGCGTCCTCATTGCAAAGCTGGGTGACCGAGCCGAGGCATCTCTGAATAAAGGTGAGCTGAGCCCCAGGTCAGCTGCTGCTGAACTCTTCCCACCCTTCCCAGGTAAAACACCTGAATATGTACATGGGCTTGAAAGACTAGAGGAAGGGCCATGGAGCCACACCAGCGACAACACGCAGGCCAACATGGTGCCTGCAGGCCAGCCAGGGTGGTCCTGGCCACGGGCACTCTTCCAGAAGCTTTCCATTGTCCTGCCTGAGATACCCACCCTGTCCCGGCCCCCACTGCTTTTTTCCTTCGTCACCTCAGTCCGGAGAGAAATTCCAGCGGAAGGTATGGGTGACACATCCTCCTCTTTACAGGAGGCAGCCTGGCATCTCCTGCAGAAAGGCCAGCAGAACCCCACTCACACCGGGTCACCAACAAAGCTGTGGCCCCTCACTCCCTCCCAACAGCACAGCCCCGAGACTGCTCACGGGGCAGAGAATATGGAGGCAGGCACAGCTTCAGGGGCTATTGCTGCATGGAGCGCTGTTTATATTGACGTCAACCAGGCACACCTTGGGAAGGCCGGCCGGCAGGATAAGGCTGCCCACGTCAGCTAATCCACAACCCGCAGGGAATCACATTGTTGAAAATGGACCTCGCTAAGGCAGAAGAGAAGCCAAGGAAAAAAAGAACACAATGCCATTTGCACCACCGTAGATGAGTCTAGAGGTAATCACGTGACTTGTAGTAAGTGAGAAAGTGAAAGACACATATCATATCATATCACTTATAGGTGTTACCTAAAAATGGATAACAGGGCATATATTTCCACCGAGAAGGGCAATCAGAGATTCATTAAACAAACTTATGGTTCACCAATGGAAAGGTGTGAGGATTGGTTTCTTTACGATATCGGGGTTAACAGACTTATACAAACACAGGTGACATATATAATCACCAAAGACCTACGGAATACCAAAAGATTACTCAACATTCTGTCATAACGTACATGGGAAAAGGATCCCAGGAAAAAGAGACATCTGTATATGTGTAAAAGAACCACATCTTCCACACCTAAAACAAGCCAAACATTGTAATCAAACTTGCTGTAATAAAAAATAAAAAATTAAATTAAAAACACGAACAAGAAGTAGGGAGACAAACTTGAGGGGCTTTCTCGTGTCACATTCCGTTCTAAATTCCAATCTAGAACACGACTTCCATTGAGGCTCTGTTGCCCTAGTAACCAGAATTGGTAAGGGAGAACTGCTGCCACCTTGTGGCCGTTTCACACAACAGCAGCTTTAATCCCAGCGCTCATGGTCAGTTGATATTCAAAATCATTGCAGGCCTGTAAATGACACCTGCCCTGAAAACAAATCCTGGGGTCACATATCGACCAAAAAATTTAAAGGACGTCCATATTTCAAAACGACCGTTTCAAAAGGCATATTTCATGCACATTAGTGTTCTGCTTCTTTTTCTTTCTTTCTTTTTTGGTTAAAAACAAGGGAATGGAAAAAGGCATCCCTCAGAAGGGGCGAAAATACTTGCAAACGAATCAATGGACAAAGGTTTAATCTCCAATATATATAAACAGCTCATGCAGCTTATTATAAAAACAAACAACCCAATACAAAAATGGGCAGAAGATCTAAAGAGACGTTTCTTCAAAGAAGACACAGAGATGGCCAAGACGCACATGAAAAGCTGCTCAAGAGCACTAATTATTAGAGAAATGCAAATCAAAACTACAATGAGGTATCACCTCACACCAGTTAGAATCGGCATCATCAGAAAATCTACAAACAAATTCTGGGGAGGGTGTGGACAAAAGGAGCCCTCTTCCACTATTGGTGGGAATGTAAATTGATACAGTCACTATGGAGAACAGTATGGAGTTTCCTTAAAAAACTAGAAATAGAAACCTTGCCGTTCCCTAACCCTAACCCTAGCCCAGAACGGAAACCCACCACCAGCCCTACACCTTACCCTACGACGTACACTACTCCTGGCCCGTACGCTGGCACTGACCCGTGCGTCAGCACATAGCCTGACTCTCCCACGTTTCCGTACCCGCACCTGTGCCCTAAGACTTGCCGTTCCCTAACCCTAACCCTAGCCCGGAAAGGAAGCCCACCACCAGCCCTACACCTTTCCCTACGCCGTAGCCTACGACTGGCCCATACGCTGGCACTGACACGTGTGTCAGCACGTAGCATGACCCTCCCACGTTTCCATACCCTCACCTGTGCCCTAAGCCTTGACATTCCCTAACCCTAACCCTAGCCCGGAAAGGAAACCAACCACCAGCCCTACACCTTACCCTACGTTGTTGCCTACTCCTGGCCTGTACGCTGGCACTGACCCGTGCGTCAGCACATAGCCTGACCCTCCACCATTTCCGTACCCTCAACTGTGCCCTAAGTCTTGTCCTTCCCTAAACCTAACCCTAGCCCAGAACAGAAACCCACCACCAGCCCTACAGCTTACCCTATGCCGTAGCCTAATCCTGGCCCGTACGCTGGCACTGATGCGTGCGTCAGCACGTAGCCTGACCTTCCCACGTTCCCGTACCCTCACCTGTGTCCTAAGCCTTGCCGTTCCATAACCCTAACCATAACCCCAAACGGAAACCCACAACCAGCCCTAAACCTGACCCTACGCCGTACCCTACACCTGGCCCGTACGCAGGCACTGATCCGTGCGTCAGCATGTAGCCTAACCCTCCCACTTTTCCTTACCCTCACCTGTTCCCTAAGCCTTGCCGATCCCTAACTCTAACCCTAGCCCGGAACGGAAACCCACCACCAGCCCTACACCCTACCCTACGTCGTAGCCTACTGCTGGCCCATAAGCTGGCACTCTCCCATGTGTCAGCCCGTAGCATGCCTCTCCCACGTTTCCGTACCCTCACCTGTGCCCTAAGCCTTGCAGTTCCCTACCTCTAACCCTAGCCCGGAACGGAAACCACCACCAGCCCTACACATTACGCTATGCCGTACCCTACTCCTGGCCCGTACGCTGGCACTGACCCATTCTTCAGCACGTATCCTGACCCTCCCACGTTTCCGTACCCTCACCTGTGTCCTAAGCCTTAACGTTCCCTAACCCTAACCTAGACCGGAATGGACACCCACCACCGCCCTTGCACCATACCCAACGCCGTACCCTACTCCTGGTCCACACCCTGGCACTGACCCGTTCTTCTGCTTGTAGCCTGACCCTCCTACGTTTCCGTACCCTCACCTGTGCCCTAAGCCTTGCCGCTCCCTAACCCTAACACTAGCCCGGAATGGACACCCACCACCAGCCTTACACTTTACCCTACGCCGTACCCTACTCCTGGTCCATACCCTGGCATTGAACCGTGCTTCAGCATGTAGCCTAACCCTCCCACGTTTCCGTACCCTCACCTGTGCCCTAAGCCTTGCCTTTCCCTATCCCTAACCCTAGCCCGGAACGGAAACCCACCACAAAACCTAAACCTTAACGTACGCCGTAGACTACTCCTGACCCGTACGCTGGCAGTGACCCTTGCGTCAGCACATAGCCTGCCTCTGCCACGTTTCCATACCCTCACCTGTGCACTAAGCCTTGCCGTTCCCTAACTCTAACCTGGAACGGAAACCCACAACCAGCCCTACACCTTACCCAATGCCGTGCCCGAATCCTGGCGCGTACGCTGGCAAAGACCCGTGCGTCATCACGTAGCCTGACCCTCCCACGTTTCCGTACCCTCACCTGTGCCCTAAGCCTTGCCGTTCCCTAACCCTAACCCTACACCTAACCCTACGCCATACCCTACACTTGGCCCATACGCTGGCACTGACCCGTGCGTCAGCACGTAGCCTGACCCTCCCACTTTTCCGTACCATCTTCTGTGCCCTAAGCTTTGCCGTTCCCTAACCCTAAACCTAGCCTGGAACGGAAACCCACCACCAGCCCTAAACCTTACCCTACGCCGTACCCTAATCCTGCCCCGTACGCTGGCACTGACCCGTGCGTCAGCACGTAGCCTGCCACTCCTACGTTTCCGTACCCTCACCTGTGCCCTAAGCCTTGCCGTTCCCTAACCCTAACCCTAGCCCGGAACATAAACCCACCACCAGCCCTAAACCTTACCCTACGCTGTACCCTACTCCTGGCCCCTACGCTGGCACTGACCTGTGCGTCAGCACGTAGCCTGCCTCTCCCACGTTTCCATACCCTCACCTGTGTCCTGAGCCTTGCCGTTCCCTAACCCTAACCCTAGCCTGGAAAGGAAACCCACCACCAGCCCTAAACCTTACGCTACGACGTACCCTAATCCTGGCCCGTACGCTGGCACAGACCCGTGCATCAACACGTAGCCTGACCCTCCCACGTTTCCTTACGTTCACCTGTGCCCTAAGCCTTGCCGTTCCCTAACCCTAACCCTAGCCCGAAATGGTTTCTCACAACCAGCCCTACTCCTTACTCTACGCCGTTCCCTATTCCTGGCCCGTACGCTGGCACTGACCCGTGCGTCAGCACATAGCCGGACCCTCCCACGTTTCCGTACCCTCACCTGTGCCCTAAGACTTGTCATTCCCTAACCCTAACCCTAGCACGGAACGGAAACCCACCACCAGCCCTACACATTAGCCTACGCCGTAGCCTATTCCTGGCCCGTACATTGGCACTGACCCATGCGTAAGAACATAGCCTGACCATCCCACGTTTCCGTACCCTCACCTGGGCCCTAAGCCTTGCCGTTCCCAAACCCTAAACCTAGCCCGGAACGGAAACCACCACCAGACCTACACCTTACCCTACGCAGTACCCTACTCCTGGCCCTTACGCTGACACTGACACGTGCGTGAGCACATAGCCTTACCCTCCAACCACCCTCCCAATACAGAAATGGTCAGAAGATCTCATGAGACGATCCATCAAAGAAGACACAGACATGGCCAAGACACAGATGAAAAGCTGCTCAACATCACTAATTATTAGAGAAATGCAAATCAAAACTACAATGAGGGGGCTTCCCTGGTGGCGCAGTGGTTGAGAGTCCGCCTGCCGATGCAGGGGACACGGGTTCGTGCCCCGGTCCGGGAAGATCCCACATGTCGCGGAGCAGCTGGGCCCGTGAGCCATGGCCACTGAGCCTGCGCGTCCAGAGCCTGTGCTCCGCAATGGGAGAGGCCACAACAGTGAGAGGCCCGCGTACCACAAAAAAAATAACTAAAAAAAAAAAAAAAAAAAAAAACTACAATGAGGTATCACCTCACACATGTTAGAATCGGCATCATCAGAAAACCTACAAACAATAAATTCTAGGGAGGGTGTGGACAAAAGGAGCCCTCTTCCACTATTGGTGGGAATGTAAATTGATACAGTCACTATGGAGAACAGTGTGGAGTTTCCTTAAAAAAACTAGAAATAGAATTACCATCTGATCCAGCAATCGCACTTCTGGGCATATACCCAGAGAAAACCATAAATCAAAAAGGCACATTCACCACAATGTTCATTGCAGCACTATTTACAATAGCCAGGTAAGGGAGCAAACTAAATACCCACAAACAGATGAATGGGTAAAGATGTGGTACATATATAAAATGGAATATTACTCGGCCATAAAAAGGAATGAAACTGGGTCATTTGTAGAGACATCGATGGATCTAGAGACTGTCATACAGAATGAAGTAAGTCAGAAAGAGGAAAACAAATATTGTATATTAATGCATATATGTGGAACCTAAAAAGTGGTACAGATGAACTGGTTTGCAGGGAAGAAATAGAGACACAGGTAGAGAACAAACTTATGGACACCAAGTGTGGGAAGCCATGGGGTGGTAGAGGTGGGATGAGTTGGGAGATTGGGATTGGCCTGCATACATGCATATGCATAAAATATATAACTAATAATAACCTGCTGTATAAAAAAATAAAACTAAATTTCAAAATTTTAAAAAATAAAATTTAAAAATAAAAGAGAAAAAAGTTCTTCCCTTCACACAGATGTATTTATAGGAATGTATTATTTCCATGCTTATATCTATAAATACATAAAAGAGGTATAAAATCTAACTTGAACCATAAACGAAAAAAAACCTGAACCCACCAGTTATACAGAGGAAAGCCCTATCAGGGAACTTGCTCCAGCGGTAAACAATTCTGAAATTGGTCAGAGGTGGGGAATCATCTCCCATACAGCCAGCAACCCACCCCGCATGCTAGGAGCGTCCTCATTGCAAAGCTGGGGGACCGTGCCGAGGCATCTCTGAATAAAGGTGAGCTGAGCCCCAGGCCAGCTGCAGCTGAACTGTTCCCACCCTTCCCAGGTAAAACAACTGAATATGTACAACGGCATGAAATCCTAGAGGAAGGGACGTGGAGCCACACCAGCCACAGCACACAGGCCAACTTGGTGCCTGCAGGCGAGGCAGGATGGTCCTGACCCCGGGCGCTCTTCTGGAAGCTTTCCATTTCCCTGCCTGAGATACCCCTCCTGTCCCGGACACCACGCCTTTTTTTCCTTCCTTACCTCAGCCCGGAGAGAAATTCCAGTGGAACTTATGGTTGACACATCCTCTTCTTTACAGGTGGCAGCCTGGCAACTCCTGCACAAAGTCCAGCAGAGCCCCACACACACCGGGCCACCCACAAAGCCGTGGCCCCTCACACGCTCCCACCAGCAGAGCCCCGAGACTGCTGAAGGGGCAGAGAATATGGAGTCAGGCACAGCTTCAGGGACTATTGCTGCCTGGAGCGCTGTTTATGTTGACCTCAACCAGGCAGACCTGGGGAGGGCCGGCCGGCACGGTAAGGCTGCCCAGGTCAGCTAATCCACAACCCTCAGGGAATCACATTGTTGAAAATGGACCTCGCTAAGGCAGAATAGAAGCCAAGGAAAATAAGGACACAATGCCATTTGCAGCACCGTAGATGAGTCTAGAGGTAATCATGTGACATGTAGTAAGTCAGAAAGTGAAAGGCACATATCGTATCATATCACTTATAGGTGTTACATAAAAATGGATACCAGGGCAGATATTTCCACGGAGAAGGGCAATCACATATTCATTAAACAAACTTATGGTTCACCAATGGAAAGGTGTGAGGATTGGTTTCATTACGATATTGGGGTTAACAGACATACAAACACAGGTGATATATATAATAACCAAAGAGCTACGGAATACAAGAGAGGAGTACACAACATTCTGTCATAACGTACATGGGAAAAGGATCCCAGGAAGAACAGACATCTGTATATGTGTAAAAGAACCACATCTACCATACCTACAACAAGCCAAACATTGTAATCAAACTTGCTGTAATAAAAAATAAAAAATTAAATTAAAAACACGAACAAGAAGTAGTGAGACAAACTTGAGGGGCTTTTTCCTGTCACATTCTGTTCTAAATTCCAATCTAGAAGGCGACTTCCATTGTGGCTCTGTTGCCCTAGTAACCAGATATGAAAGAGAGAACTGCTGCCACCTTGTGGCCGTTTCACACAACAGCAGCTTTAATCCCAGCGCTAATGGTCAGTTGATATTCAAAATCATTGCGGGCCTGTAAATGACACCTGCCCTGAAAACAAATCCTGGGATCACATATCGACCAAAAAATTTAAAGGACGTCCATATTTCAAAACGACCGTTTCAAAAGGCATATTTTATGCACATTAATGTTCTGCTTCTTTTTCTTTCTTTCTTTTTTGGTTAAAAACACGGGAATGGAAAAAGGCATCCCTCAGAAGGGGCGAAAATAGTTGCAAACGAATCAATGGACAAAGGTTTAATCTCCAATATATATAAACAGCTCATGCAGCTTATTAAAAAAACAAACAACCCAATACAAAAATGGGCAGAAGATCTAAAGAGACGTTTCTTCAAAGAAGACACAGAGATGGCCAAGACGCACATGAAAAGCTGCTCAGGAGCACTAATTATTAGAGAAAAGCAATTCAAAACTACAGTGAGGTATCACCTCACACCTGTTAGAATTGGCATCATCAGAAAATCTACAAACAACAAATTCTGGGGAGGGTGTGGACAAAAGGAGCCCTCTTCCACTATTGGTGGGAATGTAATTTGATACAGTCACTATGCAGAACAGTATGGAGTTTCCTTTAAAAAACTAGAAATAGAATTACCATCTGACCCAGCAATCCCACTGTTGGGCATATACCCAGAGACAACCATAAATTAAAATTCACATTCTCCACAAGGTTCATTGCAGCACTATTTACAATAGCCAGGTAATGGAAGCAACCTAAATGCCCACAGACAGATGAATGGATAAAGATGGAGTACATATATAAAATGGAATATTACTCGGCCATAAAAAGGAATGAAACTGGGTCATTTGTAGAGACATCGATGGATCTAGAGACTGTCATACAGAATGAAGTTAGTCAGAAAGAGGAAAACAAATATTGTATATTAATGCATATATGTGGAACCTAAAAAATGGTACAGATGAACTGGTTTGCAGGGAAGAAATAGAGACACAGAGGTAGAGAACAAACGTATGGACACCAAGTGTGGGAAGCCATGGGGTGGTGGTGGTGGGATGAGTTGGGAGTTTGAGATTGACCTGTATACATGTATATGCATAAAATATATAACTAATAATAACCCTCTGTATAAAAAAGTAAATAAAATTAAATTTCAAAATTTTAAAATATAAAATTTAAAAATAAAACAGAAAAAAGTTCTTCCCTTCACACAGATGTATTTATAGGAATGAATTATTTCCATGCTTATATCTATAAATACATAAAAGAGGAATAAAATCTAACTTGAACCATAAAAGGAAAAAAACCTGAACCCACCAGTTATACAGAGGAAAACCCTATCAGGGCACTTGCTCCAGCGGTAAACAATTCTGACATTGGTCAGAGGTGGGGAATCATCTCCCATACAGCCAGCAACACACACCCCATGCAAGGAGCATCCTCATTGCAAAGCTGGGGGACCGTGCCGGGGCATCTCTGAATAAAGGTGAGCTGAGCCCCAGGCCAGCTGCTGCTGAACTGTTCCCACCCTTCCCAGGTCAAACACCTGAATATGTACAAAGGCTTGAAAGCCTAGAGGAAGGGCCGTGGAGCCACACCAGCGACAGCACGCAGGCCATCTTGGTGACTGCAGGCCAGCCAGGGTGATCCTGGCCCCGGGCGCTCTTCCGGAAGCTTTCCATTGTCCTGCCTGAGATACCCCATTTGTCCCGGCCCCCACTGCTTTTTTCCTTCCTCACCTCTGTCCGGAGAGAAATTCCAGCGGAAGTTATGTGTGACACATCCTCTTCTTTACAGGTGGCAGCCTGGCAACTCCTGCAGAAAGGCCAGCAGAACCCCACTCACACAGGGTCACCAACAAAGCTGTGGCCCCTCACTCCCTCCCACCAGCACAGCCCCGAGACTGCTGACGGGGCAGAGAATATGGAGTCAGGAACAGCTTCAGGGGCTATTGATGCCAGGAGCGCTGTTTATATTGACCTCAACCAGGCAGACCTGGGGAGGGCCGGCCGGCAGGGTAAGGCTGCCCAGGTCAGCTAATCCACAACCCTCAGGGAATCACATTGTTGAAAATGGACCTCGCTAAGGCAGAATAGAAGCCAAGGAAAATAAGGACACAATGCCATTTGCAGCACTGTAGATGAGTCTAGAGGTAATCACGTGACTTGTAGTAAGTCAGAAAGTGAAAGACACATATCATTTCATATCACTTATAGGTGTTACCTAAAATAGAAACCAGGGCAGTCATTTCCACTGAGAAGTGCAATCACAGATTCATTAAACAAACTTATGGTTCACCAATGGAAAGGTGTGAGGATTGGTTTCATTACGATATCGGGGTTAACAGACATATACAAACAGAGGTGACATATATAATCACCAAAGACCTACGGAATACCAAGAGAAGACTACTCAACATTCTGTCATAACGTACATGGGAAAAGGATCCCAGGAAGAACAGACATCTGTATATGTGTAAAAGAACCACATCTTCCACACCTACAACAAGCCAAACATTTTAATCAAACTTGCTGTAATAAAAAATAAAAATTAAATTAAAAACACGAACAAGAAGTAGGGAGACAAACTTGAGGGGCTTTCTCCTGGCACATTCCATTCTAAATTCCAATCTAGAACACGACTTCCATTGAGGCTCTGTTGCCCTAGTAACCAGAATTGGTAAGGGAGAACTGCTGCCACCTTGTGGTCGTTTCACACAACAGCAGCTTTAATCCCAGCGCTCATGGTCAGTTGATATTCAAAATCATTGCAGGCCGGTAAATGACACCTGCCCTGAAAACAAATCCTGGCGTCACATATCGACCAAAAAATTCAAAGGACGTCCATATTTCAAAACGACCATTTCAAAAACCATATTTTACGCACATTAGTGTTCTTCTTCTTTTTGTTTCTTTAGTTTTTTGTTAAAAAAACGGGAATGGAAAAAGGCATCCCTCAGAATGGGCAAAAATCTTTGAAAACGAATCAATGGACAAAGGTTTAATCTCCAATATATATAAACAGCTCATGCAGCTTAATATTAAAAAAAACAAACAACCCAATACAAAAATGGGCAGATCTAAAGAGACGTTTCTTCAAAGAAGACACAGAGATGGCCAAACGCACATGAAAAGCTGTTCAACAGCACTAATTATTAGAGAAATGCAAATCAAAACTACAATGAGGTATCACCTCACACCTGTTAGAATCGGCATCATCAGAAAATCTACAAACAACAAATTCTGGGGAGGGTGTGGACAAAAGGAGACCTCTTCCACTATTGGTGGGAATGTAAATTGATACACTCACTATGGAGAACACTATGGAGTTTCCTTAAAAAAACTAGAAATAGAATTACCATCTGATCCAGCAATCCCACTTCTGCTCATATACCCAAAGAAAACCATAAATCAGAAAGGCACATTCACCACAATGTTCATTGCAGCACTATTTACAAAGGCCAGGTAATGGAAGCAACCTAAATGCCCACACACAGATGAATGGATAAAGATGTGCTCCATGTATAAAATGGAATATTACTCAGCCATAAAAAGGAATGAAACCGGGTCATTTGTACAGACAGCGATGGATCTAGAGACTGTCATACAGAATGAAGTAAGTCAGAAAGAGGAAAACAAATATTGTATATTAATGCATATATGTGGAACCTACGATATTTTACAGAGGAACTGGTTTGCAGGGAAGAAATAGAGACACAGATGTAGAGAACAAACGTATGGACACCAAGTGTGGAAAGCCATGGGGTGGTGCTGTTGGTATGAGTTGGGAGATTGGGATTGACCTGCATACATGTATATGCATAAAATACATAACTAATAATAACCTGCTGTATAAAAAAATAAATAAAATTAAATTTCAAAATTTTAAAAAATAAAATTTAAAAATAATACAGAAAAAAGTTCTTCCCTTCACACAGATGTATTTATAGGAAAGTATAATTTCCATGCTTATATCTATAAATACATAAAAGAGGAATAAAAGCTAACGTGAACCATAAAAGAAGAAAAACCTGAACCCACCAGTTATACAGAGGAAAACCCTATCAGGGCACTTGTTCCAACGGTAAACAATATTGAAATTGGTCAGAGGTGGGGAATCATCTCCCATACAGCCATCAACACACACCCCACACAAGGAGCGTCCTCATTGCAAAGCTGGGTGACCGAGCCGAGGCATCTCTGAATAAAGGTGAGCTGAGCCCCAGGTCAGCTGCTGCTGAACTGTTCCCACCCTTCCCAGGTAAAACACCTGAATATGTACATGGGCTTGAAAGACTAGAGGAAGGGCCATGGAGCCACACCAGTGACAGCACGCAGGCCAACATGGTGCCTGCAGGCCAGCCAGGGTGGTCCTGGCCACGGGCACTCTTCCAGAAGCTTTCCATTGTCCTGCCTGAGATACCCACCCTGTCCCGGCCCCCACTGCTTTTTTCCTTCGTCACCTCAGTCCGGAGAGAAATTCCAGCGGAAGGTATGGGTGACACATCCTCCTCTTTACAGGAGGCAGCCTGGCATCTCCTGCAGAAAGGCCAGCAGAACCCCACTCACACCGGGCCACCAACAAAGCTGTGGCCCCTCACTCCCTCCCACCAGCACAGCCCCGAGACTGCTCACGGGGCAGAGAATATGGAGGCAGGCACAGCTTCAGGGGCTATTGCTGCATGGAGCGCTGTTTATATTGACCTCAACCAGGCACACCTTGGGAAGGCCGGCCGGCAGGATAAGGCTGCCCACGTCAGCTAATCCACAACCCGCAGGGAATCACATTGTTGAAAAGGGACCTCGCTAAGTCAGAATAGAAGGCAAGGAATAAAAGGACACAATGCCTTTTGCAGCACCGTAGATGAGTCTAGAGTTAATCACGTGACATGTAGTAAGTCAGAAAGTGAAAGACACATATCATATCATATCACTTATAGGTGTTACCTAAAAATGGATACCAGGGCAGATATTTCCACCGAGAAGGGCAATTAGAGATTCATTAAACAAACTTATGGTTCACCAATGGAAAGGTGTGAGCATTGGTTTCATTACGATATCGGGGTTAACAGACTTATACAAACACAGGTGACATATATAATCACCAAAGACCTACGGAATACCAAAAGACTACTCAACATTCTGTCATAACGTACATGGGAAAAGGATCCCAGGAAAAACCGACATCTGTATATGTGTAAAAGAACCACATCTTCCACACCTACAACAAGCCAAACATTTTAATCAAACTTGCTGTAATAAAAAATAAAAAATTAAATTAAAAACACGAACAAGAAGTAGGGAGACAAACTTGAGGGGCTTTCTCCTGGCACATTCCATTCTAAATTCCAATCTAGAACAGGACTTCCATTGAGGCTCTGTTGCCCTAGTAACCAGAATTGGTAACGGAGAACTGCTGCCACCTTGTGGCCGTTTCACACAACAGCAGCTTTAATCCCAGCGCTCATGGTCAGTTGATATTCAAAATCATTGCAGGCCTGTAAATGACACCTGCCCTGAAAACAAATCCTGGGGTCACATATCGACCAAAAAATTTAAAGGACGTCCATATTTCAAAACGACCGTTTCAAAAGGCATATTTTATGCACATTAGTGTTCTGCTTCTTTTTCTTTCTTTCTTTTTTGGTTAAAAACACGGGAATGGAAAAAGGCATCCCTCAGAAGGGGCGAAAATAGTTGCAAACGAATCAATGGACAAAGGTTTAATCTCCAATATATATAAACAGCTCATGCAGCTTATTAAAAAAACAGACAACCCAATACAAAAATGGGCAGAAGATCTAAAGAGACGTTTCTTCAAAGAAGACACAGAGATGGCCAAGACGCACATGAAAAGCTGCTCAAGAGCACTAATTATTAGAGAAATGCAAATCAAAACTACAATATGGTATCACCTCACACCGTTTAGAATCGGCATCATCAGAAAATCTACAAACAAATTCTGGGGAGGGTGTGGACAAAAGGAGCCCTCTTCCACTATGGTGGGAATGTAAATTGATACAGTCACTATGGAGAACAGTATGGAGTTTCCTTAAAAGAACTAGAAATAGAAACCTTGACTTTCCCTAACCCTAACCATAGCCGGGAACGGAATCCTACCACCATCCCTACACCTTATGTATGCCGTACACTAATCCTAATCCGTACGCTGGCACTAACCAGTGAGTCAACACGTACCCTGACCCTAACACGTTTCCATACCCTCAGCTGTGCCCTAAAACTTGTCGTTGCCTATCCTTAACCTTAGCCCGGAACGGAAACCTACCATCAGCCCTACAACTTACCCTAAGCTGTACCCTAATCCTAATTCATACATCAACACGTACCCTGACCCTAACACGCTTCCGTTCCCTCACCTCTGCCATAAACCTTGCCGTTCCCTAACCCTAACCCTAGCCCGGAACGGAAACCTACCACCAACCCTACACCTTACCTTACGCCGTACCCTAATCCTAATTCGTATGCTGACACTAACCTGTGCATCAACACATACCCTGACCCTAACACGTTTCGTACCCTCACCTGTGCCCTAAACTTTGCCGGTCCCTAAACATAACCCTAGACTGGAACGGAAACGTACCACCAACCCTACACCTTACTCTATGCGGTACCCTAATCCTCATGCGTATGCAGACACTAACCCGTGAGTCAACACGTACCCTGAACCTAACACATTTCTGTACCATCACCTGTGCCCAAAACCTTGCAATTCGCTAACCCTAACCCTACAACGGAATGGAAACCTACCGCCCTCCGTACACCTTACCCTACGCCGTACCCTAATCCTAATGCGTATGATGACACTATTCCATGTATCAACATGTATCATGACCCTAACACGTTTCTGTACCGTCACCTGTACCCTAAACCTTGCCGTATCCTAACACTAACCCTAGCCCAGAATGGAAAACTACCACAAACCGTACAGCATACCCTACACGGTACCCTAATTCTAATCCGTACACTGACACTAACCCGTGCGTCAACACGTACACTGACCCTAACACTTTTCCGTTCCCTCACCTGTGCCCTAAACCGTGCCGTTGCCTAACCCTAACCCTAGCCCAAAACGGAAACCTACCACCAACCCTACACGTTACTCTACGCCATACCCTAATCATAATCCGAGCGTCAACACGTACCCTGACCCTAACACATTTCCGTACCCTCACCTATGCCCTAAACCTTGCCGTTCCATAACACTAACCCTAGCCTGGAACGGAAACCTACCACCAACCCTAGACCTTAACCTACGAAGGACCATAAACCTACTCCGTACGCTGACACTAACACATGCGTCAACACTTACCCTGACCCTAACACGTTTCCGTACCTTCACCTGTGACCTAAAGCTTGCCATTCCCTAACCCTAACCCTAGACCACAATGGAAACCTACCACCAAGTCTACACCTTACCCTAAGCCGTACCCTAATGCTAATCCATATGTGAACACGTACCCTGACACTAACACGTTTCCATACCCTCATCTGTGCCCAAAACCTTGCCGTTCCCTAACACTAACCCTAGCCTGAAACGGAAACCTACCACCAACCATACACTTTACCCTATGCCGCACCATAATCCTCATCTGTACGTTCACACTAACCCGTGCATCAACACGTACCCTGAGCCTAACACGTTTCGATACCCTCACGTGTGCCCTAAACCTTGCCGTTCCCTAACCCTAACCCTAGCCCAGAACGGAAACCCACCACCAGCCCTACACCTTACCCTACGACGTACACTACTCCTGGCCCGTACGCTGGCACTGACCCGTGCGTCAGCACATAGCCTGACTCTCCCACGTTTCCGTACCTGCACCTGTGCCCTAAGACTTGCCGTTCCCTAACCCTAACCCTAGACCGGAAAGGAAGCCCACCACCAGCCCTACACCTTTCCCTACGCCGTAGCCTACGACTGGCCCATACGCTGGCACTGACACGTGTGTCAGCACGTAGCATGACCCTCCCACGTTTCCATACCCTCACCTGTGCCCTAAGCCTTGACATTCCCTAACCCTAACCCTAGCCCGGAAAGGAAACCAACCACCAGCCCTACACCTTACCCTACGTTGTTGCCTACTCCTGGCCTGTACGCTGGCACTGACCCGTGCGTCAGCACATAACCTGACCCTCCACCATTTCCGTACCCTCAACTGTGCCCTAAGTCTTGTCCTTCCCTAACCCTAACCCTAGCCCAGAACAGAAACCCACCACCAGCCCTACAGCTTACCCTATGCCGTAGCCTAATCCTGGCCCGTACGCTGGCACTGATGCGTGCGTCAGCACGTAGCCTGACCTTCCCACGTTCCCGTACCCTCACCTGTGTCCTAAGCCTTGCCGTTCCATAACCCTAACCATAACCCCAAACGGAAACCCACCACCAGCCCTAAAACTTACCCTACGCCGTACCCTACACCTGGCCCGTACGCAGGCACTGATCCGTGCGTCAGCATGTAGCCTAACCCTCCCACTTTTCCTTACCCTCACCTGTTCCCTAAGCCTTGCCGATCCCTAACTCTAACCCTAGCCCGGAACGGAAACCCACCACCAGCCCTACACCCTACCCTACGTCGTAGCCTACTGCTGGCCCGTAAGCTGGCACTCTCCCATGTGTCAGCCCGTAGCCTGCCTCTCCCACGTTTCCGTACCCTCACCTGTGCCCTAAGCCTTGCAGTTCCCTACCTCTAACCCTAGCCCGGAACGGAAACCACCACCAGCCCTACACATTACGCTATGCCGTACCCTACTCCTGGCCCGTACGCTGGCACTGACCCATGGTTCAGCACGTATCCTGACCCTCCCACGTTTCCGTACCCTCACCTGTGTCCTAAGCCTTAACGTTCCCTAACCCTAACCCTAGACCTGAATGGAGACCCACCACCGCCCTTACACCATACCCAACGCCGTACCCTACTCCTGGTCCACACCCTGGCACTGACCCGTTCTTCAGCATGTAGCCTGACCCTCCCACGTTTCCGTACCCTCACCTGTGCCCTAAGCCTTGCCGCTCCCTAACCCTAACACTAGCCCGGAATGGACACCCACCACCAGCCTTACACTTTACCCTACGCCGTACCCTACTCCTGGTCCATACCCTGGCATTGAACCGTGCTTCAGCATGTAGCCTAACCCTCCCACGTTTCCGTACCCTCACCTGTGCCCTAAGCCTTGCCTTTCCCTATCCCTAACCCTAGCCCGGAACGGAAACCCACCACAAAACCTAAACCTTAACGTACGCCGTAGACTACTCCTGACCCGTACGCTGGCAGTGACCCTTGCGTCAGCACATAGCCTGCCTCTGCCACGTTTCCATACCCTCACCTGTGCACTAAGCCTTGCCGTTCCCTAACTCTAACCTGGAACGGAAACCCACAACCAGCCCTACACCTTACCCAATGCCGTACCCGAATCCTGGCGCGTACGCTGGCAAAGACCCGTGCGTCATCACGTAGCCTGACCCTCCCACGTTTCCGTACCCTCACCTGTGCCCTAAGCCTTGCCGTTCCCTAACCCTAACCCTACACCTAACCCTACGCCATACCCTACACTTGGCCCATACGCTGGCACTGACCCGTGCGTCAGCACGTAGCCTGACCCTCCCACTTTTCCGTACCATCTTCTGTGCCCTAAGCTTTGCCGTTCCCTAACCCTAAACCTAGCCTGGAACGGAAACCCACCACCAGCCCTAAACCTTACCCTACGCCGTACCCTAATCCTGCCCCGTACGCTGGCACTGACCCGTGCGTCAGCACGTAGCCTGCCACTCCTACGTTTCCGTACCCTCACCTGTGCCCTAAGCCTTGCCGTTCCCTAACCCTAACCCTAGCCCGGAACATAAACCCACCACCAGCCCTAAACCTTACCCTACGCTGTACCCTACTCCTGGCCCCTACGCTGGCACTGACCTGTGCGTCAGCACGTAGCCTGCCTCTCCCACGTTTCCATACCCTCACCTGTGTCCTAAGCCTTGCCGTTCCCTAACCCTAACCCTAGCCTGGAACGGAAACCCACCACCAGCCCTAAACCTTACGCTACGAGGTACCCTAATCCTGGCCCGTACGCTGGCACAGACCCGTGCATCAACACGTAGCCTGCCACTCCCACGTTTCCGTACGTTCACCTGTGCCCTAAGCCTTGCTGTTCCCTCACCCTAACCCTAGCCCGGAACGGAAACCCACCACCAGCCCTAAACCTTACCCTACGCCATACCCTACTCCTGGCCCGTACGCTGGCACTGACCCGTGCGTCAGCACGTAGCCTGACCCTCCCACGTTTCCTTACATTCACCTGTGCCCTAAGCCTTGCCATTCCCTAAACCTAACCCTAGCCCGAAATGGTATCTCACAACCAGCCCTACTCCTTACCCTACGCCGTTCCCTATTCCTGGCCCGTACGCTGGCACTGACCCGTGCGTCAGCACATAGCCGGACCCTCCCACGTTTCCGTACCCTCACCTGTGCCCTAAGCCTTGTCATTCCCTAACCCTAACCCTAGCACGGAACGGAAACCCACCACCAGCCCTACACATTAGCCTATGCCGTAGCCTATTCCTGGCCCGTACATTGGCACTGACCCATGCGTAAGAACATAGCCTGACCATCCCACGTTTCCGTACCCTCACCTGGGCCCTAAGCCTTGCCGTTCCCAAACCCTAAACCTAGCCCGGAACGGAAACCACCACCAGACCTACACCTTACCCTACGCAGTACCCTACTCCTGGCCCTTACGCTGGCACTGACACGTGCGTGAGCACATAGCCTTACCCTCCAACCACCCTCCCAATACAGAAATGGTCAGAAGATCTCATGAGACGATCCTTCAAAGAAGACACAGACATGGCCAAGACGCAGATGAAAAGCTGCTCAACATCACTAATTATTAGAGAAATGCAAATCAAAACTACAATGAGGGGGCTTCCCTGGTGGCGCAGTGGTTGAGAGTCCACCTGCCGATGCAGGGGACACGGGTTCGTGCCCCGGTCCGGGAAGATCCCACATGTCGCGGAGCAGCTGGGCCCGTGAGCCATGGCCACTGAGCCTGCGCGTCCAGAGCCTGTGCTCCGCAACGGGAGAGGCCACAACAGTGAGAGGCCCGCGTACCACAAAAAAAATAACTAAAAAAAAAAAAAAAAAAAAACTACAATGAGGTATCAACTCACACATGTTAGAATCGGCATCATCAGAAAACCTACAAACAACAAATTCTAGGGAGGGTGTGGACAAAAGGAGCCCTCTTCCACTATTGGTGGGAATGTAAATTGATACAGTCACTATGGAGAACAGTGTGGAGTTTCCTTAAAAAAACTAGAAATAGAATTACCATCTGATCCAGCAATCGCACTTCTGGGCATATACCCAGAGAAAACCATAAATCAAAAAGGCACATTCACCACAATGTTCATTGCAGCACTATTTACAATAGCCAGGTAAGGGAGCAAACTAAATACCCACAAACAGATGAATGGGTAAAGATGTGGTACATATATAAAATGGAATATTACTCGGCCATAAAAAGGAATGAAACTGGGTCATTTGTAGAGACATCGATGGATCTAGAGACTGTCATACAGAATGAAGTAAGTCAGAAAGAGGAAAACAAATATTGTATATTAATGCATATATGTGGAACCTAAAAAGTGGTACAGATGAACTGGTTTGCAGGGAAGAAATAGAGACACAGGTAGAGAACAAACTTATGGACACCAAGTGTGGGAAGCCATGGGGTGGTAGAGGTGGGATGAGTTGGGAGATTGGGATTGGCCTGCATACATGCATATGCATAAAATACATAACTAATAATAACCTGCTGTATAAAAAAATAAAACTAAATTTCAAAATTTTAAAAAATAAAATTTAAAAATAAAAGAGAAAAAAGTTCTTCCCTTCACACAGATGTATTTATAGGAATGTATTATTTCCATGCTTATATCTATAAATACATAAAAGAGGTATAAAATCTAACTTGAACCATAAACGAAAAAAAACCTGAACCCACCAGTTATACAGAGGAAAGCCCTATCAGGGAACTTGCTCCAGCGGTAAACAATTCTGAAATTGGTCAGAGGTGGGGAATCATCTCCCATACAGCCAGCAACCCACCCCGCATGCAAGGAGCGTCCTCATTGCAAAGCTGGGGGACCGTTCCGAGGCATCTCTGAATAAAGGTGAGCTGAGCCCCAGGCCAGCTGCAGCTGAACTGTTCCCACCCTTCCCAGGTAAAACACCTGAATATGTACAAGGGCATGAAATCCTAGAGGAAGGGCCGTGGAGCCACACCAGCGACAGCACACAGGCCAACTTGGTGCCTGCAGGCGAGGCAGGATGGTCCTGACACCGGGCGCTCTTCTGGAAGCTTTCCATTTCCCTGCCTGAGATACCCCTCCTGTCCCGGACCCCAACCCTTTTTTTCCTTCCTTACCTCAGCCCGGAGAGAAATTCCAGTGGAACTTATGGGTGACACATCCTCTTCTTTACAGGTGGCAGCCTGGCAACTCCTGCACAAAGTCCAGCAGAGCCCCACACACACCGGGCCACCCACAAAGCCGTGGCCCCTCACACGCTCCCACCAGCAGAGCCCCGAGACTGCTGACGGGGCAGAGAATATGGAGTCAGGCACAGCTTCAGGGGCTATTGCTGCCTGGAGCGCTGTTTATGTTGACCTCAACCAGGCAGACCTGGGGAGGGCCGGCCGGCACGGTAAGGCTGCCCAGGTCAGCTAATCCACAACCCTCAGGGAATCACATTGTTGAAAATGGACCTCGCTAAGGCAGAATAGAAGCCAAGGAAAATAAGGACACAATGCCATTTGCAGCACCGTAGATGAGTCTAGAGGTAATCATGTGACATGTAGTAAGTCAGAAAGTGAAAGGCACATATCGTATCATATCACTTATAGGTGTTACCTAAAAATGGATACCAGGGCAGATATTTCCACGGAGAAGGGCAATGACATATTCATTAAACAAACTTATGGTTCACCAATGGAAAGGTGTGAGGATTGGTTTCATTACGATATTGGGGTTAACAGACATACAAACACAGGTGATATATATAATAACCAAAGAGCTACGGAATACAAAGAGAGGAGTACACAACATTCTGTCATAACGTACATGGGAAAAGGATCCCAGGAAGAACAGACATCTGTATATGTGTAAAAGAACCACATCTACCATACCTACAACAAGCCAAACATTGTAATCAAACTTGCTGTAATAAAAAATAAAAAATTAAATTAAAAACACGAACAAGAAGTAGTGAGACAAACTTGAGGGGCTTTTTCCTGTCACATTCTGTTCTAAATTCCAATCTAGAAGGCGACTTCCATTGAGGCTCTGTTGCCCTAGTAACCAGATATGAAAGAGAGAACTGCTGCCACCTTGTGGCCGTTTCACACAACAGCAGCTTTAATCCCAGCGCTAATGGTCAGTTGATATTCAAAATCATTGCGGGCCTGTAAATGACACCTGCCCTGAAAACAAATCCTGGGGTCACATATCGACCAAAAAATTTAAAGGACGTCCATATTGCAAAACGACCATTTCAAAAGGCATATTTTATGCACATTAATGTTCTGCTTCTTTTTCTTTCTTTCTTTTTTGGTTAAAAACACGGGAATGGAAAAAGGCATCCCTCAGAAGGGGCGAAAATAGTTGCAAACGAATCAATGGACAAAGGTTTAATCTCCAATATATATAAACAGCTCATGCAGCTTATTAAAAAAACAAACAACCCAATACAAAAATGGGCAGAAGATCTAAAGAGACGTTTCTTCAAAGAAGACACAGAGATGGCCAAGACGCACATGAAAAGCTGCTCAGGAGCACTAATTATTAGAGAAAAGCAAATCAAAACTACAATGAGGTATCACCTCACACCTGTTAGAATCGGCATCATCAGAAAATCTACAAACAACAAATTCTGGGGAGGGTGTGGACAAAAGGAGCCCTCTTCCACTATTGGTGGGAATGTAATTTGATACAGTCACTATGGAGAACAGTATGGAGTTTCCTTTAAAAAACTAGAAATAGAATTACCATCTGACCCAGCAATCCCACTGTTGGGCATATACCCAGAGACAACCATAAATCAAAAAGGCACATTCACCACAAGGTTCATTGCAGCACTATTTACAATAGCCAGGTAATGGAAGCAACCTAAATGCCCACAGACAGATGAATGGATAAAGATGGAGTACATATATAAAATGGAATATTACTCGGCCATAAAAAGGAATGAAACTGGGTCATTTGTAGAGACATCGATGGATCTAGAGACTGTCATACAGAATGAAGTAAGTCAGAAAGAGGAAAACAAATATTGTATATTAATGCATATATGTGGAACCTAAAAAATGGTACAGATGAACTGGTTTGCAGGGAAGAAATAGAGACACAGAGGTAGAGAACAAACGTATGGACACCAAGTGTGGGAAGCCATGGGGTGGTCGTGGTGGGATGAGTTGGGAGTTTGAGATTGACCTGTATACATGTATATGCATAAAATATATAACTAATAATAACCCTCTGTATAAAAAAGTAAATAAAATTAAATTTCAAAATTTTAAAATATAAAATTTAAAAATAAAACAGAAAAAAGTTCTTCCCTTCACACAGATATATTTATAGGAATGAATTATTTCCATGCTTATATCTATAAATACATAAAAGAGGAATAAAATCTAACTTGAACCATAAAAGGAAAAAAACCTGAACCCACCAGTTATACAGAGGAAAACCCTATCAGGGCACTTGCTCCAGCGGTAAACAATTCTGAAATTGGTCAGAGGTGGGGAATCATCTCCCATACAGCCATCAACACACACCCCACACAAGGAGCGTCCTCATTGCAAAGCTGGGTGACCGAGCCGAGGCATCTCTGAATAAAGGTGAGCTGAGCCCCAGGTCAGCTGCTGCTGAACTGTTCCCACCCTTCCCAGGTAAAACACCTGAATATGTACATGGGCTTGAAAGACTAGAGGAAGGGCCATGGAGCCACACCAGCGACAGCACGCAGGCCAACATGGTGCCTGCAGGCCAGCCAGGGTGGTCCTGGCCACGGGCACTCTTCCAGAAGCTTTCCATTGTCCTGCCTGAGATACCCACCCTGTCCCGGCCCCCACTGCTTTTTTCCTTCATCACCTCAGTCCGGAGAGAAATTCCAGCGGAAGGTATGGGTGACACATCCTCCTCTTTACAGGAGGCAGCCTGGCATCTCCTGCAGAAAGGCCAGCAGAACCCCACTCACACCGGGCCACCAACAAAGCTGTGGCCCCTCACTCCCTCCCACCAGCACAGCCCCAAGACTGCTCACGGGGCAGAGAATATGGAGGCAGGCACAGCTTCAGGGGCTATTGCTGCATGGAGCGCTGTTTATATTGACCTCAACCAGGCACACCTTGGGAAGGCCGGCCGGCAGGATAAGGCTGCCCACGTCAGCTAATCCACAACCCGCAGGGAATCACATTGTTGAAAAGGGACCTCGCTAAGTCAGAATAGAAGGCAAGGAAATAAAGGACACAATGCCTTTTGCAGCACCGTAGATGAGTCTAGAGTTAATCACGTGACATGTAGTAAGTCAGAAAGTGAAAGACACATATCATATCATATCACTTATAGGTGTTACCTAAAAATGGATACCAGGGCATATATTTCCACCGAGAAGGGCAATTAGAGATTCATTAAACAAACTTATGGTTCACCAATGGAAAGGTGTGAGCATTGGTTTCATTACGATATCAGGGTTAACAGACTTATACAAACACAGGTGACATATATAATCACCAAAGACCTACGGAATACCAAAAGACTACTCAACATTCTGTCATAACGTACATGGGAAAAGGATCCCAGGAAAAACCGACATCTGTATATGTGTAAAAGAACCACATCTTCCACACCTACAACAAGCCAAACATTTTAATCAAACTTGCTGTAATAAAAAATAAAAATTAAATTAAAAACACGAACAAGAAGTAGGGAGACAAACTTGAGGGGCTTTCTCCTGGCACATTCCATTCTAAATTCCAATCTAGAACACGACTTCCATTGAGGCTCTGTTGCCCTAGTAACCAGAATTGGTAAGGGAGAACTGCTGCCACCTTGTGGCCGTTTCACACAACAGCAGCTTTAATCCCAGCGCTAATGGTCAGTTGATATTCAAAATCATTGCAGGCCGGTAAATGACACCTGCCCTGAAAACAAATCCTGGGGTCACATATCGACCAAAAAATTCAAAGGACGTCCATATTTCAAAACGACCGTTTCAAAAGCCATATTTTACGCACATTAGTGTTCTTCTTCTTTTTGTTTCTTTAGTTTTTTGTTAAAAAAACGGGAATGGAAAAAGGCATCCCTCAGAATGGACAAAAATCGTTGAAAACGAATCAATGGACAAAGGTTTAATCTCCAATATATAAACAGCTCATGCAGCTTAATATTAAAAAAAACAAGAAACCCAATACAAAAATGGGCAGTAGATCTAAAGAGACGTTTCTTCAAAGACGACACAGAGATGGCCAAGACGCACATGAAAAGCTGCTGAAGAGCACTAATTATTAGAGAAATGCAAATCGAAACTACAATGAGGTATCACCTCACACCTGTTAGAATCGGCATCATCAGAAAATCTACAAACAACAAATTCTGGGGAGGGTGTGGACAAAAGGATCCCTCTTCCACTATTGGTGGGAATGTAAATTGATACAGTCACTATGGAGAACACTATGTAGTTTCCTTAAAAAACCTAGAAATAGAATTACCATCTGATCCTGCAATCCCACTTCTGGGAATAGACCCAGAGAAAACCATAAATCAAAAAGGCACATTCACCACAATGTTCATTGCAGCACTATTTACAAAGGCCAGGTAATGGAAGCAACCTAAATGCCCACACACAGATGAATGGATAAAGATGTGGTACATGTATAAAATGGAATATTACTCAACCATAAAAAGGAATGAAACTGGGTCATTTGTAGAGACATCGATGGATCTAGAGACCGTCATACAGAATGTAGTAGGTCGAAAAAGAGGAAAACAAATATTGTATATTAATGCATATATGTGGAACCTAAAAAATGGTACAGATGAACTGGTTTGCAGGGAAGAAATAGAGACACAGAGGTAGAGAACACACGTATGGACACCAAGTGTGAGAAGCCATGGGGTGGTGGTGGTGGGATGAGTTGGGAGTTTGAGATTGACCTGTATACATGTATATGCATAAAATACATAACTAATAATAACCTGCTGTATATAAAAGTAAATAAAATTAAATTTCAAAATCTTAAAAAATAAAATTTAAATATAAAACAGAAAAAAGTTCTTCCCTTCACACAGATGTATTTATAGGAATGAATTATTTCCATGCTTATATCTATAAATATATAAAAGAGGAATAAAATCTAACTTGAACCATAAAAGAATAAAAACCTGAACCCACCAGTTATACAGAGGAAAACCCTATCAGGGCACTTGCTCCAGCGGCAAACAATTCTGAAATTGGTCAGAGGTGGGGAATCATCCCCATACAGCCAGCAACCCACACCCCTCACAAGGAGCGTCCTCATTGCAAAGCTGGGGGACCGAGCCGAGGCATCTCTAAAAAAAGGTGAGCTGAGCCGCAGGCCAGCTGTTGCTGAACTGTTCCCACCCTTCCCAGGTAAAACAACTGAATATGTACAACGGCTTGAAAGACTAGAGGAAGGGCCGTGGAGCCACAACAGCGACAGCACGCAGGCCAACTTGGTGCCTGCAGGCCAGCCAGTGTGGTCCTGGCCACGGGCGCACTTCCGGAAACTTTCCATTGTCCTGCCTGAGATACCCCACCTGTCCCGGCCCCCACTGCTTTTTTCCTTCCTCACCTCTGTCCGGAGAGAAATTCCTGCAGAAGGTATGGGTGACACATCCTCTTCTTTACAGGAGGCAGCCTGGCAACTACTGCAGAAAGGCCAGGAGAAACCCACTCACACCGGGCCACCAACAAATCTGTGGCACCTCATTCCCTCCCACCAGCACAGCCCCGAGACTGCTGACGGGGCAGAGAATATGGAGTCAGGAACAGCTTCAGGGGCTATTGCTGCATGGAGCACTGTTTATATTGACCTCAACCAGGCACACCTGAGGAGGGCCGGGCGGCAGGGTAAGGCTGCCCACGTCAGCTAATCCACAACCCGCAGGGAAGCACATTGTTGAAAAGGGACCTCGCTAAGTCAGAATAGAAGGCAAGGAAAAAAAGGACACAATGCCTTTTGCAGCACAGTAGATGAGTCTAGAGGTAATCACGTGACATGTAGTAAGTCAGAAAGTGAAAGACACATATCATATCATATCACTTATAGGTGTTACCTAAAAATGGATACCAGGGCAGATATTTCCACCGAGAAGGGCAATCAGAGATTCATTAAACAAACTTATGGTTCACCAATGGAAAGGTGTGAGGATTGGTTTCATTACGATATCGGGGTTAAAGGACTTATACAAACACAGGTGACATATATAATCACCAAAGACCTACGGAATACCAAAAGACTACTCAACATTCTGTCATAAGGTACATGGGAAAAGGATCCCAGGAAAAACCGACATCTGTATATGTGTAAAAGAACCACATCTTCCACACCTACAACAAGCCAAACATTGTAATCAAACTTGCTGTAATAAAAAATAAAAATTAAATTAAAAACACGAACAAGAAGTAGGGAGACAAACTTGAGGGGTTTTCTCCTGGCACATTCCATTCTAAATTCCAATGTAGAACCCGACTTCCATTGAGGCTCTGTTGCCCTAGTAACCAGAATAGGTAAGGGAGAACTGCTGCCACCTTGTGGCCGTTTCACACAACAGCAGCTTTAATCCCAGCGCTTATGGTCAGTTGATATTCAAAATCATTGCAGGCCTGTAAATGACACCTGCCCTGAAAACAAATCCTGGGGTCACATATCGACCAAAAAATTCAAAGGACGTCCATATTTCAAAACGACCGTTTCAAGAGGCATATTTTACGCACATTAGTTTTCTACTTCTTTTTCTTTTTTTCTTTTTTGGTTAAAAAAACGGGAAAGGAAAAAGACATCCCTCAAAAGGGGCGAAAATAGTTGCAAACGAATCAATGGACAAAGGTTTAATCTCCAATATATATAAACAGCTCATGCAGCTTAATATTAAAAAAACAAACAACCCTATACAAAAATGGGCAGATCTAAAGAGACGTTTCTTCAAAGAAGACACAGAGATGGCCAAGACGCTCATGAAAAGCTGCTCTAGAGCACTAATTATTAGAGAAATGCAAATCAAAACTACAATGAGGTATCACCTCACACCTGTTAGAATCGGCATCATCAGAAAATCTACAAACAACAAATTCTGGGGAGGGTGTGGACAAAAGGAGACCTCTTCCACTATTGGTGGGAATGTAAATTGATACACTCACTATGGAGAACACTATGGAGTTTCCTTAAAAAAACTAGAAATAGAATTACCATCTGATCCAGCAATCCCACTGCTGCTCATATACCCAAAGAAAACCATAAATCAGAAAGGCACATTCACCACAATGTTCATTGCAGCACTATTTACAAAGGCCAGGTAATGGAAGCAACCTAAATGCCCACACACAGATGAATGGATAAAGATGTGCTCCATGTATAAAATGGAATATTACTCAGCCATAAAAAGGAATGAAACCGGGTCATTTGTAGAGACAGCGATGGATCTAGAGACTGTCATACAGAATGAAGTAAGTCAGAAAGAGGAAAACAAATATTGTATATTAATGCATATATGTGGAACCTACGAAATTTTACAGAGGAACTGGTTTGCAGGGAAGAAATAGAGACACAGATGTAGAGAACAAACGTACGGACACCAAGTGTGGAAAGCCATGGGGTGGTGGTGGTGGGATGACTTGGGAGATTGGGATTGACCTGCATACATGTATATGCATAAAATACATAACTAATAATAACCTGCTGTATAAAAAAATAAATAAAATTAAATTTCAAAATTTTAAAAAATAAAATTTAAAAATAATACAGAAAAAAGTTCTTCCCTTCACACAGATGTATTTATAGGAAAGTATTCTTTCCATGCTTATATCTATAAATACATAAAAGAGGAATAAAAGCTAACGTGAACCATAAAAGAAGAAAAACCTGAACCCACCAGTTATACAGAGGAAAACCCTATCAGGGCACTTGTTCCAACGGTAAACAATATTGAAATTGGTCAGAGGTGGGGAATCATCTCCCATACAGCCATCAACACACACCCCACACAAGGAGCGTCCTCATTGCAAAGCTGGGTGACAGAGCCGAGGCATCTCTGAATAAAGGTGAGCTGAGCCCCAGGTCAGCTGCTGCTGAACTGTTCCCACCCTTCCCAGGTAAAACACCTGAATATGTACATGGGCTTGAAAGACTAGAGGAAGGGCCATGGAGCCACACCAGCGACAGCACGCAGGTCAACTTGGTGCCTGCAGGCCAGCCAGGGTGGTCCTGGCCACGGGCGCTCTTCCAGAAGCTTTCCATTGTCCTGCCTGAGATACCCACCCTGTCCCGGCCCCCACTGCTTTTTTCCTTCGTCAGCTCAGTACGGAGAGAAATTCCAGCGGAAGGTATGGGTGACACATCCTCCTCTTTACAGGACGCAGCCTGGCATCTCCTGCAGAAAGGCCAGCAGAACCCCACTCACACAGGGCCACCAACAAAGCTGTGGCCCCTCACTCCCTCCCACCAGCACAGCCCTGAGACTGCTCACGGGGCAGAGAATATGGAGGCAGGCACAGCTTCAGGGGCTATTGCTGCATGGAGCGCTGTTTATATTGACCTCAACCAGGTACACCTTGGGAGGGCCGGCCGGCAGGATAAGGCTGCCCACGTCAGCTAATCCACAACCCGCAGGGAATCACATTGTTGAAAAGGGACCTCGCTAAGTCAGAATAGAAGGCAAGGAAAAAAAGGACACAATGCCTTTTGCAGCACCGTAGATGAGTCTAGAGGTAATCACGTGACATGTAGTAAGTCAGAAAGTGAGACACATATCATATCATATCACTTATAGGTGTTACCTAATAATGGATACCAGGGCAGATATTTCCACCGAGAAGGGCAATTAGAGATTCATTAAACAAACTTATGGTTCACCAATGGAAAGGTGTGAGCATTGGTTTCATTACGATATCGGGGTTAACAGACTTATACAAACACAGGTGACATATATAATCACCAAAGACCTACGGAATACCAAAAGACTACTCAACATTCTGTCATAACGTACATGGGAAAAGGATCCCAGGAAAAACCGACATCTGTATATGTATAAAAGAACCACATCTTCCACACCTACAACAAGCCAAACATTTTAATCAAACTTGCTGTAATAAAAAATAAAAATTAAATTAAAAACACGAACAAGAAGTAGGGAGAAAAACTTGAGGGGCTTTCTCCTGGCACATTCCATTCTAAATTCCAATCTAGAACACGACTTCCATTGAGGCTCTGTTGCCCTAGTAACCAGAATTGGTAAGGGAGAACTGCTGCCACCTTGTGGCCGTTTCACACAACAGCAGCTTTAATCCCAGCGCTCATGGTCAGTTGATATTCAAAATCATTGCAGGCCGGTAAATGACACCTGCCCTGAAAACAAATCCTGGGGTCACATATCGACCAAAAAATTCAAAGGACGTCCATATTTCAAAACGACCGTTTCAAAAGTCATATTTTACGCACATTAGTGTTCTTCTTCTTTTTGTTTCTTTAGTTTTTTGTTAAAAAAACGGGAATGGAAAAAGGCATCCCTCAGAATGGGCAAAAATCGTTGAAAACGAATCAATGGACAAAGGTTTAATCTCCAATATATAAACAGCTCATGCAGCTTAATATTAAAAAAAAAAAAAACCCAATACAAAAATGGGCAGTAGATCTAAAGAGACGTTTCTTTAAAGACGACACAGAGATGGCCAAGACGCACATGAAAAGCTGCTGAAGAGCACTAATTATTAGAGAAATGCAAATCGAAACTACAATGAGGTATCACCTCACACCTGTTAGAATCGGCATCATCAGAAAATCTACAAACAACAAATTCTGGGGAGGGTGTGGACAAAAGGAGACCTCTTCCACTATTGGTGGGAATGTAAATTGATACAGTCACTATGGAGAACACTATGGAGTTTCCTTAAAAAACCTAGAAATAGAATTACCATCTGATCCTGCAATCCCACTTCTGGGAATAGACCCAGAGAAAACCATAAATCAAAAAGGCACATTCACCACCATGTTCATTGCAGCACTATTTACAAAGGCCAGGTAATGGAAGCAACCTAAATGCCCTCACACAGATGAATGGATAAAGATGTGGTACATGTATAAAATGGAATATTACTCAACCATAAAAAGGAATGAAACTGGGTCATTTGTAGAGACATCGATGGATCTAGAGACTGTCATACAGAATGAAGTAGGTCAGAAAGAGGAAAACAAATATTGTATATTAATGCATTTATGTGGAACCTAAAAAATGGTACAGATGAACTGGTTTGCAGGGAAGAAATAGAGACACAGAGGTAGAGAACAAACGTATGGACACCAAGTGTGGGAAGCCATGGGGTGGTGGTGGTGGGATGAGTTCGGAGTTTGAGATTGACCTGTATACATGTATATGCATAAAATACATAACTAATAATAACCTGCTGTATATAAAAGTAAATAAAATTAAATTTCAAAATCTTAAAAAATAAAATTTAAATATAACACAGAAAAAAGTTCTTCCCTTCACACAGATGTATTTATAGGAATGAATTATTTCCATGCTTATATCTATAAATATATAAAAGAGGAATAAAATCTAACTTGAACCATAAAAGAAGAAAAACCTGAACCCACCAGTTATACAGAGGAAAACCCTATCAGGTCACTTGCTCCAGCGGCAAACAATTCTGAAATTGGTCAGAGGTGGGGAATCATCTCCCATACTGCCAGCAACCCACCCCGCATGCAAGGAGCGTCCTCATTGCAAAGCTGGGGGACCGTGCCGAAGCATCTCTGAATAAAGGTGAGCTGAGCCCCAGGCCAGCTGCAGCTGAACTGTTCCCACCCTTCCCAGGTAAAACAACTGAATATGTACAAGGGCTTGGAAGACTAGAGGAAGGGCCGTGGAGCCACAACAGCGACAGCACGCAGGCCAACTTGGTGCCTGCAGGCCAGCCAGTGTGGTCCTGGCCCCGGGCGCTCTTCCGGAAACTTTCCATTGTCCTGCCTGAGATACCCCACCTGTCCCGGCCCCCACTGCTTTTTTCCTTCCTCACCTCTGTCCGGAGAGAAATTCCAGCAGAAGGTATGTGTGACACATCCTCTTCTTTACAGGAGGCAGCCTGGCAACTACTGCAGAAAGGCCAGGAGAACCCCACTCACACCGGGCCAAAAACAAATCTGTGGCACCTCATTCCCTCCCACCAGCACAGCCCCGAGGCTGCTGACGGGGCAGAGAATATGGAGTCAGGCACGGCTTCAGAGGCTATTGCTGCCTGGAGCGCTGTTTATATTGACCTCAACCAGGCACACCTGGGGAGGGCCGGGCGGCAGGGTAAGGCTGCCCAGGTCAGCTAATCCACAACACTCAGGGAATCACATTTTTGAAAATGGACCTCGCTAAGGCAGAAGAGAAGCCAAGGAAAAAAAGAACACAATGCCATTTGCACCACCGTAGATGAGTCTAGAGGTAATCACGTGACTTGTAGTAAGTGAGAAAGTGAAAGACACATATCATATCATATCACTTATAGGTGTTACCTAAAAATGGATAACAGGGCATATATTTCCACCGAGAAGGGCAATCAGAGATTCATTAAACAAACTTATGGTTCACCAATGGAAAGGTGTGAGGATTGGTTTCATTACGATATCGGGGTTAACAGACTTATACAAACACAGGTGACATATATAATCACCAAAGACCTACGGAATACCAAAAGACTACTCAACATTCTGTCATAACGTACATGGGAAAAGGATCCCAGGAAAAACAGACATCTGTATATGTGTAAAAGAACCACATCTTCCACACCTACAACAAGCCAAACATTGTAATCAAACTTGCTGTAATAAAAAATAAAAAATTAAATTAAAAACACGAACAAGAAGTAGGGAGACACACTTGAGGGGCTTTCTCCTGTCACATTCCATTCTAAATTCCAATGTAGAACCCGACTTCCATTGAGGCTCTGTTGCCCTAGTAACCAGAATTGGTAAGGGAGAACTGCTGCCACCTTGTGGCCGTTTCACACAACAGCAGCTTTAATCCCAGCGCTCATGGTCAGTTGATATTCAAAATCATTGCAGGCCTGTAAATGACACCTGCCCTGAAAACAAACCCTGGGGTCACATATCGACCAAAAAATTTAAAGGACCTCCATATTTCAAAATGACCGTTTCAAAAGGCATATTTTATGCACATTAGTGTTCTGCTTCTTTTTCTTTCTTTCTTTTTTGGTTAAAAACACGGGAATGGAAAAAGGCATCCCTCAGAAGGGGTGAAAATAGTTGCAAACGAATCAATGGACAAAGGTTTAATCTCCAATATATATAAACAGCTCATGCAGCTTATTAAAAAAACAAACAACCCAATACAAAAATGGGCAGAAGATCTAAAGAGACGTTTCTTCAAAGAAGACACAGAGATGGCCAAGACGCACATGAAAAGCTGCTCAAGAGCACTAATTATTAGAGAAATGCAAATCAAAACTACAATGAGGTATCACCTCACACCTGTTAGAATCGGCATCATCAGAAAATCTACAAACAAATTCTGGGGAGGGTGTGGACAAAAGGAGCCCTCTTCCACTATGGTGGGAATGTAAATTGATACAGTCACTATGGAGAACAGTATGGAGTTTCCTTAAAAGAACTAGAAATAGAAACCTTGACTTTCCCTAACCCTAACCATAGCCCGGAACGGAATCCTACCACCAACCCTACACCTTATCTATGCCGTACACTAATCCTAATCCGTACGCGGGCACTAACCAGTGAGTCAACACGTACCCTGACCCTAACACGTTTCCATACCCTCAGCTGTGCCCTAAAACTTGTCGTTGCCTATCCTTAACCTTAGCCCAGAACGGAAACCTACCATCAGCCCTACACCTTACCCTAAGCTGTACCCTAATCCTAATTCATACATCAACACGTACCCTGACCCTAACACGTTTCCTTATCCTCACCTCTGCCATAAACCTTGCCCTTCCCTAACCCTAACCCTAGCCCGGAACGGAAACCTACCACCAACCCTACACCTTACCTTACGCCATACCCTAATCCTAATTCGTATGCTGACACTAACCTGTGCATCAACACATACCCTGACCCTAACACGTTTCGTACCCTCACCTGTGCCCTAAACTTTGCCGGTCCCTAAACATAACCCTAGACTGGAACGGAAACGTACCACCAACCCTACACCTTACTCTATGCGGTACCCTAATCCTCATGCGTATGCTGACACTAACCCGTGAGTCAACACGTACCCTGAACCTAACACATTTCTGTACCATCACCTGTGCCCAAAACCTTGCAATTCGCTAACCCTAACCCTACAACGGAATGGAAACCTACCGCCCTCCGTACACCTTACCCTACGCCGTACCCTAATCCTAATGCGTATGATGACACTATTCCATGTATCAACATGTATCATGAACCTAACACGTTTCTGTACCGTCACCTGTACCCTAAACCTTGCCGTACCCTAACACTAACCCTAGCCCAGAATGGAAAACTACCACAAACCGTACAGCATACCCTACACGGTACCCTAATCCTAATCCGTACACTGACACTAACCCGTGCGTCAACACGTACACTGACCCTAACACTTTTCCGTTCCCTCACGTGTGCCCTAAACCGTGCCGTTGCCTAACCCTAACCCTAGCCCAAAACGGAAACCTACCACCAACCCTACACGTTACTCTACGCCATACCCTAATCATAATCCGAGCGTCAACACGTACCCTGACCCTAACACATTTCCGTACCCTCACCTATGCCCTAAACCTTGCCGTTCCATAACACTAACCCTAGCCTGGAACGGAAACCTACCACCAACCCTAGACCTTAACCTACGAAGGACCATAAACCTACTCCGTACGCTGACACTAACACATGCGTCAACACTTACCCTGACCCTAACACGTTTCCGTACCTTCACCTGTGACCTAAAGCTTGCCATTCCCTAACCCTAACCCTAGACCACAATGGAAACCTACCACCAATCCTACACCTTACCCTAAGCCGTACCCTAATGCTAATCCATATGTCAACACGTACTCTGACACTAACACGTTTCCATACCCTCATCTGTGCCCAAAACCTTGCCGTTCCCTAACACTAACCCTAGCCTGAAACGGAAACCTACCACCAACCATACACTTTACCCTATGCCGCACCATAATCCTCACCTGTACGTTCACACTAACCCGTGCGTCAACACGTACCCTGAGCCTAACACGTTTCGATACCCTCACGTGTGCCCTAAACCTTGCCGTTCCCTAACCCTAACCCTAGCCCAGAACGGAAACCCACCACCAGCCCTACACCTTACCCTACGACGTACACTACTCCTGGCCCGTACGCTGGCACTGACCCGTGCGTCAGCACATAGCCTGACTCTCCCACGTTTCCGTACCCGCACCTGTGCCCTAAGACTTGCCGTTCCCTAACCCTAACCCTAGCCCGGAAAGGAAGCCCACCACCAGCCCTACACCTTTCCCTACGCCTAGGCCTACGACTGGCCCATTCGCTGGCACTGACACGTGTGTCAGCACGTAGCATGACCCTCCCACGTTTCCATACCCTCACCTGTGCCCTAAGCCTTGACATTCCCTAACTCTAACCCTAGCCCGGAACGGAAACCCACCACCAGCCCTACACCCTACCCTACGTCGTAGCCTACTGCTGGCCCGTAAGCTGGCACTCTCCCATGTGTCAGCCCGTAGCCTGCCTCTCCCACGTTTCCGTACCCTCACCTGTGCCCTAAGCCTTGCAGTTCCCTACCTCTAACCCTAGCCCGGAACGGAAACCACCACCAGCCCTACACATTACGCTATGCCGTACCCTACTCCTGGCCCGTACGCTGGCACTGACCCATTCTTCAGCACGTATCCTGACCCTCCCACGTTTCCGTACCCTCACCTGTGTCCTAAGCCTTAACGTTCCCTAACCCTAACCCTAGACCTGAATGGACACCCACCACCGCCCTTACACCATACCCAACGCCGTACCCTACTCCTGGTCCACACCCTGGCACTGACCCGTTCTTCAGCATGTAGCCTGACCCTCCCACGTTTCCGTACCCTCACCTGTGCCCTAAGCCTTGCCTTTCCCTATCCCTAACCCTAGCCCGGAACGGAAACCCACCACAAAACCTAAACCTTAACGTACGCCGTAGACTACTCCTGACCCGTACGCTGGCAGTGACCCTTGCGTCAGCACATAGCCTGCCTCTGCCACGTTTCCATACCCTCACCTGTGCACTAAGCCTTGCCGTTCCCTAACTCTAACCTGGAACGGAAACCCACAACCAGCCCTACACCTTACCCAATGCCGTACCCGAATCCTGGTGCGTACGCTGGCAAAGACCCGTGCGTCATCACGTAGCCTGACCCTCCCATGTTTCCGTACCCTCACCTGTGCCCTAAGCCTTGCCGTTCCCTAACCCTAACCCTACACCTAACCCTACGCCATACCCTACACTTGGCCCATACGCTGGCACTGACCCGTGCGTCAGCACGTAGCCTGACCCTCCCACTTTTCCGTACCATCTTCTGTGCCCTAAGCTTTGCCGTTCCCTAACCCTAAACCTAGCCTGGAACGGAAACCCACCACCAGCCCTAAACCTTACCCTACGCCGTACCCTAATCCTGCCCCGTACGCTGGCACTGACCCGTGCGTCAGCACGTAGCCTGCCACTCCTACGTTTCCGTACCCTCACCTGTGCCCTAAGCCTTGCCGTTCCCTAACCCTAACCCTAGCCCGGAACATAAACCCACCACCAGCCCTAAACCTTACCCTACGCTGTACCCTACTCCTGGCCCCTACGCTGGCACTGACCTGTGCGTCAGCACGTAGCCTGCCTCTCCCACGTTTCCATACCCTCACCTGTGTCCTAAGCCTTGCCGTTCCCTAACCCTAACCCTAGCCTGGAACGGAAACCCACCACCAGCCCTAAACCTTACGCTACGACGTACCCTAATCCTGGCCCGTACGCTGGCACAGACCCGTGCATCAACACGTAGCCTGACCCTCCCACGTTTCCTTACGTTCACCTGTGCCCTAAGCCTTGCCGTTCCCTAACCCTAACCCTAGCCCGGAACGGTATCTCACAACCAGCCCTACTCCTTACCCTACGCCGTTCCCTATTCCTGGCCCGTAGGCTGGCACTGACCCGTGCGTCAGCACATAGCCGGACCCTCCCACGTTTCCGTACCCTCACCTGGGCCCTAAGCCTTGCCGTTCCCAAACCCTAAACCTAGCCCGGAACGGAAACCACCACCAGACCTACACCTTACCCTACGCAGTACCCTACTCCTGGCCCTTACGCTGACACTGACACGTGCGTGAGCACATAGCCTTACCCTCCAACCACCCTCCCAATACAGAAATGGTCAGAAGATCTCATGAGACGATCCTTCAAAGAAGACACAGACATGGCCAAGACGCAGATGAAAAGCTGCTCAACATCACTAATTATTAGAGAAATGCAAATCAAAACTACAATGAGGGGGCTTCCCTGGTGGCGCAGTGGTTAAGAGTCTGCCTGCCGATGCAGGGGACACGTGTTCGTGCCCCGGTCCGGGAAGATCCCACATGTGGTGGAGCAGCTGGGCCCGTGAGCCATGGCCACTGAGCCTGCGCGTCCGGAGCCTGTGCTCCGCAACGGGAGAGGCCACAACAGTGAGAGGCCCACGTACCACACACAAAAAAAATAAATGAAAAAAAAAAAAAAACTACAATGAGGTATCAACTCACACATGTTAGAATCGGCATCATCAGAAAACCTACAAAAAACAAATTCTGGGGAGGGTGTGGACAAAAGGAGCCCTCTTCCACTATTGGTGGGAATGTAAATTGATACAGTCACTATGGAGAACAGTGTGGAGTTTCCTTAAAAAAACTAGAAATAGAATTACCATCTGATCCAGCAATCGCACTTCTGGGCATATACCCAGAGAAAACCATAAATCAAAAAGGCACATTCACCACAATGTTCATTGCAGCACTATTTATAATAGCCAGGTAAGGGAGCAAACTAAATACCCACAAACAGATGAATGGGTAAAGATGTGGTACATATATAAAATGGAATATTACTCGGCCATAAAAAGGAATGAAACTGGGTCATTTGTAGAGACATCGATGGATCTAGAGACTGTCATACAGAATGAAGTAAGTCAGAAAGAGGAAAACAAATATTGTATATTAATGCATATATGTGGAACCTAAAAAGTGGTACAGATGAACTGGTTTGCAGGGAAGAAATAGAGACACAGGTAGAGAACAAACTTATGGACACCAAGTGTGGGAAGCCATGGGGTGGTAGAGGTGGGATGAGTTGGGAGATTGGGATTGGCCTGCATACATGCATATGCATAAAATACATAACTAATAATAACCTGCTGTATAAAAAAATAAAACTAAATTTCAAAATTTTAAAAAATAAAATTTAAAAATAAAAGAGAAAAAAGTTCTTCCCTTCACACAGATGTATTTATAGGAATGTATTATTTCCATGCTTATATCTATAAATACATAAAAGAGGTATAAAATCTAACTTGAACCATAAACAAAAAAAAACTGAACCCACCAGTTATAGAGAGGAAAGCCCTATCAGGGAACTTGCTCCAGCGGTAAACAATTCTGAAATTGGTCAGAGGTGGGGAATCATCTCCCATACTGCCAGCAACCCACCCCGCATGCAAGGAGCGTCCTCATTGCAAAGCTGGGGGACCGAGCCGAGGCATCTCTGAATAAAGGTGAGCTGAGCCCCAGGCCAGCTGTTGCTGAACTATTCCCACCCTTCCCAGGTAAAACACCTGAATATGTACAAGGGCATGAAATCCTAGAGGAAGGGCCGTGGAGCCACACCAGCGACAGCACACAGGCCAACTTGGTGCCTGCAGGCGAGGCAGGATGGTCCTGACCCCGGGCGCTCTTCTGGAAGCTTTCCATTTCCCTGCCTGAGATACCCCTCCTGTCCCGGAACCCACCCCTTTTTTTCCTTCCTTACCTAAGCCCGGAGAAAAATTCCAGTGGAACTTATGGGTGACACATCCTCTTCTTTACAGGTGGCAGCCTGGCAACTCCTGCACAATGTCCAGCAGAGCCCCACACACACCGGGCCACCCACAAAGCCGTGGCCCCTCACACGCTCCCACAAGCAGAGCCCCGAGACTGCTGACGGGGCAGAGAATATGGAGTCAGGCACAGCTTCAGGGGCTATTGCTGCCTGGAGCGCTGTTTATATTGACCTCAACCAGGCACACCTGGGGAGGGCCGGCCGGCACGGTAAGGCTGCCCAGGTCAGCTAATCCACAACCCTCAGGGAATCACATTGTTGAAAATGGACCTCGCTAAGGCAGAATAGAAGCCAAGGAAAATAAGGACACAATGCCATTTGCAGCACCGTAGATGAGTCTGGAGGTAATCATGTGACATGTAGTAAGTCAGAAAGTGAAAGGCACATATCGTATCATATCACTTATAGGTGTTACCTAAAAATGGATACCAGGGCAGATATTTCCACGGAGAAGGGCAATCACATATTCATTAAACAAACTTATGGTTCACCAATGGAAAGGTGTGAGGATTGGTTTCATTACGATATTGGGGTTAACAGACATACAAACACAGGTGATATATATAATAACCAAAGAGCTACGGAATACAAAGAGAGGAGTACACAACATTCTGTCATAACGTACATGGGAAAAGGATCCCAGGAAGAACAGACGTCTGTATATGTGTAAAAGAACCACATCTACCATACCTACAACAAGCCAAACATTGTAATCAAACTTGCTGTAATAAAAAATAAAAAATTAAATTAAAAACACGAACAAGAAGTAGTGAGACAAACTTGAGGGGCTTTTTCCTGTCACATTCTCTTCTAAATTCCAATCTAGAAGGCGACTTCCATTGAGGCTCTGTTGCCCTAGTAACCAGATATGAAAGAGAGAACTGCTGCCACCTTGTGGCCGTTTCACACAACAGCAGCTTTAATCCCAGCGCTAATGGTCAGTTGATATTCAAAATCATTGCAGGCCTGTAAATGACACCTGCCCTGAAAACAAACCCTGGGGTCATATATCGACCAAAAAATTTAAAGGACGTCCATATTTCAAAACGACCGTTTCAAAAGGCATATTTTATGCACATTAATGTTCTGCTTCTTTTTCTTTCTTTCTTTTTTGGTTAAAAACAAGGGAATGGAAAAAGGCAACCCTCAGAAGGGGCGAAAATAGTTGCAAACGAATCAATGGACAAAGGTTTAATCTCCAATATATATAAACAGCTCATGCAGCTTATTAAAAAAACAAACAACCCAATACAAAAATGGGCATAAGATCTAAAGAGACGTTTCTTCAAAGAAGACACAGAGATGGCCAAGACGCACATGAAAAGCTGCTCAAGAGCACTAATTATTAGAGAAATGCAAATCAAAACTACAATGAGGTATCACCTCACACCTGTTAGAATCGGCATCATCAGAAAATCTACAAACAACAAATTCTGGGGAGGGTGTGGACAAAAGGAGCCCTCTTCCACTATTGGTGGGAATGTAATTTGATACAGTCACTATGGAGAACAGTAAGGAGTTTCCTTTAAAAAACTAGAAATAGAATTACCATCTGACCCAGCAATCCCACTGTTGGGCATATACCCAGAGAAAACCATAAATCAAAAAGGCACATTCACCACAAGGTTCATTGCAGCACTATTTACAATAGCCAGGTAATGGAAGCAACCTAAATGCCCACAGACAGATGAATGGATAAAGATGGGGTACATATATAAAATGTAATATTACTCGGCCATAAAAAGGAATGAAACTGGGTCATTTGTAGAGACATCGATGGATCTAGAGACTGTCATACAGAATGAAGTTAGTCAGAAAGAGGAAAACAAATATTGTATATTAATGCATATATGTGGAACCTAAAAAATGGTACAGATGAACTGGTTTGCAGGGAAGAAATAGAGACACAGATGTAGAGAACAAACGTATGGACACCAAGTGTGGGAAGCCATGGGGTGGTGGTGGTGGGATGAGTTGGGAGTTTGAGATTGACCTGTATACATGTATAGGCATAAAATACATAACTAATAATAACCCGCTGTATAAAAAAGTAAATAAAATTAAATTTCAAAATTTTAAAATATAAAATTTAAAATTAAAACAGAAAAATGTTCTTCCCTTCACACAGATGTATTTATAGGAATGAATTATTTCCATGCTTATATCTATAAATACATAAAAGAGGAATAAAATCTAACTTGAACCATAAAAGGAAAAAAACCTGAACCCACCAGTTATACAGAGGAAAACCCTATCAGGGCACTTGCTCCAGCGGTAAACAATTCTGAAATTGGTCAGAGGTGGGGAATCATCTCCCATACAGCCAGCAACCCACACCCCATGCAAGGAGCATCCTCATTGCAAAGCTGGGGGACCGTGCCGGGGCATCTATGAATAAAAGTGAGGTGAGCCCCAGGCCAGCTGCTGCTGAACTGTTCCCACCCTTCCAAGGTCAAACACCTGAATATGTACAAAGGCTTGAAAGCCTAGAGGAAGGGCCGTGGAGCCACACCAGCGACAGCACGCAGGCCATCTTGGTGACTGCAGGCCAGCCAGGGTGATCCTGGCCCCGGGCGCTCTTCCGGAAGCTTTCCATTGTCCTGCCTGAGATACCCCATTTGTCCCGGCCCCCACTGCTTTTTTCCTTCCTCACCTCTGTCCGGAGAGAAATTCCAGCGGAAGTTATGGGTGACACATCCTCTTCTTTACAGGTGGCAGCCTGGCAACTCCTGCAGAAAGGCCAGCAGAACCCCACTCACACAGGGCCACCAACAAAGCTGTGGCCCCTCACTCCCTCCCACCAGCACAGCCCCGAGACTGCTGACGGGGCAGAGAATATGGAGTCAGGCACAGCTTCAGGGGCTATTGCTGCCTGGAGCGCTGTTTATATTGACCTCAACCAGGCAGACCTGGGGAGGGCCGGCCAGCAGGTTAAGGCTGCCCAGGTCAGCTAATCCACAACCCTCAGGGAATCACATTGTTGAAAATGGACCTCGCTAAGGTAGAATAGAAGCCAAGGAAAATAAGGACACAATGCCATTTGCAGCACTGTAGATGAGTCTAGAGGTAATCACGTGAATTGTAGTAAGTCAGAATGTGAAAGACACATATCATTTCATATCACTTATAGGTGTTACCTAAAATAGAAACCAGGGCAGTCATTTCCACTGAGAAGTGCAATCATAGATTCATTAAACAAACTTATGGTTCACCAATGGAAAGGTGTGAGGATTGGTTTCATTACGATATCGGGGTTAACAGACATATAAAAACAGAGGTGACATATATAATCACCAAAGACCTACGGAATACCAAGAGAAGACTACTCAACATTCTGTCATAACGTACATGGGAAAAGGATCCCAGGAAGAACAGACATCTGTATATGTGTAAAAGAACCACATCTTCCACACCTACAACAAGCCAAACATTTTAATCAAACTTGCTGTAATAAAAAATAAAAATTAAATTAAAAACACGAACAAGAAGTAGGGAGACAAACTTGAGGGGCTTTCTCCTGGCACATTCCATTCTAAATTCCAATCTAGAACACGACTTCCATTGAGGCTCTGTTGCCCTAGTAACCAGAATTGGTAAGGGAGAACTGCTGCCACCTTGTGGCCGTTTCACACAACAGCAGCTTTAATCCCAGCGCTCATGGTCAGTTGATATTCAAAATCATTGCAGGCCGGGAAATGACACCTGCCCTGAAAACAAATCCTGGGGTCACATATCGACCAAAAAATTCAAAGGACGTCCATATTTCAAAACGACCGTTTCAAAAGGCATATTTTACGGACATTAGTGTCTTCTTCTTTTTGTTTCTTTAGTTTTTTGTAAAAAAACGGGAATGGAAAAAGGCATCCCTCAGAATGGGCAAAAATCGTTGAAAACGAATCAATGGACAAAGGTTTAATCTCCAATATATATAAACAGCTCATGCACCTTAATATTAAATAAACCAACAACCCAATACAAAAACGGGCAGATCTAAAGAGACGTTTCTTCAAAGAAGACACAGAGATGGCCAAGACGCACATGAAAAGCTGTTCAACAGCACTAATTATTAGAGAAATGCAAATCAAAACTACAATGAGGTATCACCTCACACCTGTTAGAATCGGCATCATCAGAAAATCTACAAACAACAAATTCTGGGGAGGGTGTGGACAAAAGGAGACCTCTTCCACTATTGGTGGGAATGTAAATTGATACACTCACTATGGAGAACACTATGGAGTTTCCTTAAAAAAACTAGAAATAGAATTACCATCTGATCCAGCAATCCCACTTCTGCTCATATACCCAAAGAAAACCATAAATCAGAAAGGCACATTCACCACAATGTTCATTGCAGCACTATTTACAAAGGCCAGGTAATGGAAGCAACCTAAATGCCCACACACAGATGAATGGATAAAGATGTGCTACATGTATAAAATGGAATATTACTCAGCCATAAAAAGGAATAAAACCGGGTCATTTGTAGAGACAGCGATGGATCTAGAGACTGTCATACAGAATGAAGTAAGTCAGAAAGAGGAAAACAAATATTGTGTATTAATGCATATATGTGGAACCTACGAAATTTTACAGAGGAACTGGTTTGCAGGGAAGAAATAGAGACACAGATGTAGAGAACAAACGTATGGACACCAAGTGTGGAAAGCCATGGGGTGGTGGTGGTGGGATGACTTGGGAGATTGGGATTGACTTGCATACATGTATATGCATAAAATGCATAACTAATAATAACCTGCTGTATAAAAAAATAAATAAAATTAAATATCAAAATTTTAAAAAATAAAATTTAAAAATAAAACAGAAAAAAGTTCTTCCCTTCACACAGATGTATTTATAGGAAAGTATTCTTTCCATGCTTATATCTATAAATACATAAAAGAGGAATAAAAGCTAACGTGAACCATAAAAGAAGAAAAACCTGAACCCACCAGTTATACAGAGGAAAACCCTATCAGGGCACTTGTTCCAATGGTAAACAATATTGAAATTGGTCAGAGGTGGGGAATCATCTCCCATACAGCCATCAACACACACCCCACACAAGGAGCGTCCTCATTGCAAAGCTGGGTGACAGAGCCGAGGCATCTCTGAATAAAGGTGAGCTGAGCCCCAGGTCAGCTGCTGCTGAACTGTTCCCACCCTTCCCAGGTAAAACACCTGAATATGTACATGGGCTTGAAAGACTAGAAGAAGGGCCATGGAGCCATACCAGCAACAGCACGCAGGTCAACTTGGTGCCTGCAGGCCAGCCAGGGTGGTCCTGGCCACGGGCGCTATTCCTGAAGCTTTCCATTGTCCTGCCTGAGATACCCACCCTGTCCCGTCCCCCACTGCTTTTTTCCTTCGTCACCTCAGTCCGGAGAGAAATTCCTGCGGAAGGTATGGGTGACACATCCTCCTCTTTACAGGAGGCAGCCTGGCATCTCCTGCAGAAAGGCCAGCAGAACCCCACTCACACCGGGCCACCAACAAAGCTGTGGCCCCTCACTCCCTCCCACCAGCACAGCCCTGAGACTGCTCACGGGGCAGAGAATATGGAGGCAGGCACAGCTTCAGGGGCTATTGCTGCATGGAGCGCTGTTTATATTGACCTCAACCAGGCACACCTTGGGAGGGCCGGCCGGCAGGATAAGGCTGCCCACGTCAGCTAATACACAACCCGCAGGGAATCACATTGTTGAAAAGGGACCTCGCTAAGTCAGAATAGAAGGCAAGGAAAAAAAGGACACAATGCCTTTTGCAGCACCGTAGATGAGTCTAGAGGTAATCACGTGACATGTAGTAAGTCAGAAAGTGAAAGACACATATCATATCATAACACTTATAGGTGTTACCTAAAAATGGATTCCAGGGCAGATATTTCCACCGAGAAGGGCAATTAGAGATTCATTAAACAAACTTACGTTCACCAATGGAAAGGTGTGAGCATTGGTTTCATTACGATATCGGGGTTAACAGACTTATACAAACACAGGTGACATATATAATCACCAAAGACCTACTGAATACCAAAAGACTACTCAACATTCTGTCATAACGTACATGGGAAAAGGATCCCAGGAAAAACCGACATCTGTATATGTGTAAAAGAACCACATCTTCCACACCTACAACAAGCCAAACATTTTAATCAAACTTGCTGTAATAAAAAATAAAAATTAAATTAAAAACACGAACAAGAAGTAGGGAGACAAACTTGAGGGGCTTTCTCCTGGCACATTCCATTCTAAATTCCAATCTAGAACACATCTTCCATTGAGGCTCTGTTGCCCTAGTAACCAGAATTGGTAAGGGAGAACTGCTGCCACCTTGTGGCCGTTTCACACAACAGCAGCTTTAATCCCAGCGCTAATGGTCAGTTGATATTCAAAATCATTGCAGGCCGGTAAATGACACCTGCCCTGAAAACAAATCCTGGGGTCACATATCGACCAAAAAATTCAAAGGACGTCCATATTTCAAAACGACCGTTTCAAAAGCCATATTTTACGCACATTAGTGTTCTTCTTCTTTTTGTTTCTTTAGTTTTTTGTTAAAAAAACGGGAATGGATAAAGGCATCACTCAGAATGGGCAAAAATCGTTGAAAACGAATCAATGGACAAAGGTTTAATCTCCAATATATATAAACAGCTCATGCAGCTTAATATTAAAAAAAACAAACAACCCAATACAAAAATGGGCAGATCTAAAGAGACGTTTCTTCAAAGAAGACACAGAGATGGCCAAGACGCACATGAAAAGCTGCTCAACAGCACTAATTATTAGAGAAATGCAAATCAAAACTACAATGAGGTATCACCTCACACCTGTTAGAATCGGCATCATCAGAAAATCTACAAACAACAAATTCTGGGGAGGGTGTGGACAAAAGGAGACCTCTTCCACTATTGGTGGGAATGTAAATTGATACACTCACTATGGAGAACACTATGGAGTTTCCTTAAAAAAACTAGAAATAGAATTACCATCTGATCCAGCAATCCCACTTCTGCTCATATACCCAAAGAAAACCATAAATCAGAAAGGCACATTCACCACAATGTTCATTGCAGCACTATTTACAAAGGCCAGGTAATGGAAGCAACCTAAATGCCCCCACAGAGATGAATGGATAAAGATGTGCTCCATGTATAAAATGGAATATTACTCAGCCATAAAAAGGAATGAAACCGGGTCATTTGTAGAGACAGCGATGGATCTAGAGACTGTCATACAGAATGAAGTATGTCAGAAAGCGGAAAACAAATATTGTATATTAATGCATATATGTGGAACCTACGAAATTTTACAGAGGAACTGGTTTGCAGGGAAGAAATAGAGACACAGAGGTAGAGAACAAACGTATGGAAACCAAGTGTGGAAAGCCATGGGGTGGTGGTGGTGGGATGAGTTGGGAGTTTGAGATTGACCTGTATACATGTATATGCATAAAATATATAACTAATAATAACCCTCTGTATAAAAAAGTAAATAAAATTAAATTTCAAAATTTTAAAATATAAAATTTAAAAATAAAACAGAAAAAAGTTCTTCCCTTCACACAGATGTATTTATAGGAATGAATTATTTCCATGCTTATATCTATAAATACATAAAAGAGGAATAAAATCTAACTTGAACCATAAAAGGAAAAAAACCTGAACCCACCAGTTATACAGAGGAAAACCCTATCAGGGCACTTGCTCCAGCGGTAAACAATTCTGAAATTGGTCAGAGGTGGGGAATCATCTCCCATACAGCCAGCAACCCACACCCCATGCAAGGAGCATCCTCATTGCAAAGCTGGGGGACCGTGCCGGGGCATCTCTGAATAAAGGTGAGCTGAGCCCCAGGCCAGCTGCTGCTGAACTGTTCCCACCCTTCCCAGGTCAAACACCTGAATATGTACAAAGGCTTGAAAGCCTAGAGGAAGGGCCGTGGAGCCACACCAGCGACAGCACGCAGGCCATCTTGGTGACTGCAGGCCAGCCAGGGTGATCCTGGCACCGGGCGCTCTTCCGGAAGCTTTCCATTGTCCTGCCTGAGATACCCCATTTGTCCCGGCCCCCACTGCTTTTTTCCTTCCTCACCTCTGTCCGGAGAGAAATTCCAGCGGAAGTTATGGGTGACACATCCTCTTCTTTACAGGTGGCAGCCTGGCAACTCCTGCAGAAAGGCCAGCAGAACACCACTCACACCGGGCCACCAACAAAGCTGTGGCCCCTCACTCCCTCCCACCAGCACAGCCCCGAGACTGCTGACGGGGCAGAGAATATGGAGTCAGGAACAGCTTCAGGGGCTATTGCTGCCTGGAGCGCTGTTTATATTGACCTCAACCAGGCAGACATGGGGAGGGCCGGCCGGCAGGGTAAGGCTGCCCAGGTCAGCTAATCCACAACCCTCAGGGAATCACATTGTTGAAAATGGACCTCGCTAAGGCAGAATAGAAGCCAAGGAAAATAAGGACACAATGCCATTTGCAGCACTGTAGATGAGTCTAGAGGTAATCACGTGACTTGTAGTAAGTCAGAAAGTGAAAGACACATATCATTTCACATCACTTATAAGTGTTACCTAAAATAGAAACCAGGGCAGTCATTTCCACTGAGAAGTGCAATCATAGATTCATTAAACAAACTTATGGTTCACCAATGGAAAGGTGTGAGGATTGGTTTCATTACGATATCGGGGTTAACAGACATATACAAACAGAGGTGACATATATAATCACCAAAGACCTACGGAATACCAAGAGAAGACTACTCAACATTCTGTCATAACGTACATGGGAAAAGGATCCCAGGAAGAACAGACATCTGTATATGTGTAAAAGAACCACATCTTCCACACCTACAACAAGCCAAACATTTTAATCAAACTTGCTGTAATAAAAAATAAAAATTAAATTAAAAACACGAACAACAAGTAGGGAGACAAACTTGAGGGGCTTTCTCCTGGCACATTCCATTCTAAATTCCAATCTAGAACACGACTTCCATTGAGGCTCTGTTGCCCTAGTAACCAGAATTGGTAAGGGAGAACTGCTGCCACCTTGTGGCCGTTTCACACAACAGCAGCTTTAATCCCAGCGCTCATGGTCAGTTGATATTCAAAATCATTGCAGGCCGGTAAATGACACCTGCCCTGAAAACAAATCCTGGGGTCACATATCGACCAAAAAATTCAAAGGACGTCTATATTTCAAAACGACCGTTTCAAAAGGCATATTTTACGCACATTAGTGTTCTTCTTTTTGTTTCTTTAGTTTTTTGTTAAAAAACGGGAATGGAAAAAGGCATCCCTCAGAATGGGCAAAAATGGTTGAAAACGAATCAATGGACAAAGGTTTAATCTCCAATATATATAAACAGCTCATGCAGCTTAATATTAAAAAAACAAACAACCCTATACAAAAACGGGCAGATCTAAAGAGACGTTTCTTCAAAGAAGACACAGAGATGGCCAAGACGCACATGAAAAGCTGTTCAACAGCACTAATTATTAGAGAAATGCAAATCAAAACTACAATGAGGTATCACCTCACACCTGTTAGAATCGGCATCATCAGAAAATCTACAAACAACAAATTCTGGGGAGGGTGTGGACAAAAGGAGACCTCTTCCACTATTGGTGGGAATGTAAATTGATACACTCACTATGGAGAACACTATGGAGTTTCCTTAAAAAAACTAGAAATAGAATTACCATCTGATCCAGCAATCCCACTTCTGCTCATATACCCAAAGAAAACCATAAATCAGAAAGGCACATTCACCACAATGTTCATTGCAGCACTATTTACAAAGGCCAGGTAATGGAAGCAACCTAAATGCCCACACACAGATGAATGGATAAAGATGTGCTCCATGTATAAAATGGAATATTACTCAGCCATAAAAAGGAATGAAACCGGGTCATTTGTAGAGACAGCGATGGATCTAGAGACTGTCATACAGAATGAAGTAAGTCAGAAAGAGGAAAACAAATATTGTATATTAATGCATATATGTGGAACCTACGAAATTTTACAGAGGAACTGGTTTGCAGGGAAGAAATAGAGACACAGATGTAGAGAACAAACGTATGGACACCAAGTGTGGAAAGCCATGGGGTGGTGGTGGTGGGATGACTTGGGAGATTGGGATTGACCTGCATACATGTATATGCATAAAATACATAACTAATAATAACCTGCTGTATAAAAAAGTAAATAAAATTAAATTTCAAAATTTTAAAAAATAAAATTTAAAAATAATACAGAAAAAATTTCTTCCCTTCACACAGATGTATTTATAGGAAAGTATTCTTTCCATGCTTATATCTATAAATACATAAAAGAGGAATAAAAGCTAACGTGAACCATAAAAGAAGAAAAACCTGAACCCACCAGTTATACAGAGGAAAACCCTATCAGGGCACTTGTTCCAACGGTAAACAATATTGAAATTGGTCAGAGGTGGGGAATCATCTCCCATACAGCCATCAACACACACCCCACACAAGGAGCGTCCTCATTGCAAAGCTGGGTGACACAGCTGAGGCATCTCTGAATAAAGGTGAGCTGAGCCCCAGGTCAGCTGCTGCTGAACTGTTCCCACCCTTCCCAGGTAAAACACCTGAATATGTACATGGGCTTGAAAGACTAGAGGAAGGGCCATGGAGCCACACCAGCGACAGCACGCAGGCCAACATGGTGCCTGCAGGCCAGCCAGGGTGGTCCTGGCCACGGGCACTCTTCCAGAAGCTTTCCATTGTCCTGCCTGAGATACCCACCCTGTCCCGGCCCCCACTGCTTTTTTCCTTCGTCACCTCAGTCCGGAGAGAAATTCCAGCGGAAGGTATGGGTGACACATCCTCCTCTTTACAGGAGGCAGCCTGGCATCTCCTGCAGAAAGGCCAGCAGAACACCACTCACACCGGGCCACCAACAAAGCTGTGGCCCCTCACTCCCTCCCACCAGCACAGCCCCGAGACTGCTCACGGGGCAGAAAATATGGAGTCAGGAACAGCTTCAGGGGCTATTGCTGCCTGGAGCGCTGTTTATATTGACCTCAACCAGGCACACCTGAGGAGGGCCGGGCGGCAGGGTAAGGCTGCCCAGGTGAGCTAATCCACAACACTCAGGGAATCACATTGTTGAAAATGGACCTCGCTAAGGCAGAAGAGAAGCCAAGGAAAAAAAGAACACAATGCCATTTGCACCACCGTAGATGAGTCTAGAGGTAATCACGTGACTTGTAGTAAGTGAGAAAGTGAAAGACACATATCATATCATATCACTTATAGGTGTTACCTAAAAATGGATAACAGGGCATATATTTCCACCGAGAAGGGCAATCAGAGATTCATTAAACAAACTTATGTTTCACCAATGGAAAGGTGTGAGGATTGGTTTCATTACGATATCGGGGTTAACAGACTTATACAAACACAGGTGACATATATAATCACCAAAGACCTACGGAATACCAAAAGACTACTCAACATTCTGTCATAACGTACATGGGAAAAGGATCCCAGGAAAAACAGACATCTGTATATGTGTAAAAGAACCACATCTTCCACACCTACAACAAGCCAAACATTGTAATCAAACTTGCTGTAATAAAAAATAAAAAATTAAATTAAAAACACGAACAAGAAGTAGGGAGACAAACTTGAGGGGCTTTCTCCTGTCACATTCCATTCTAAATTCCAATCTAGAACACGACTTCCATTGAGGCTCTGTTGCCCTAGTAACCAGAATTGGTAAGGGAGAACTGCTGCCACCTTGTGGCCGTTTCACACAACAGCAGCTTTAATCCCAGCTCTCATGGTCAGTTGATATTCAAAATCATTGCAGGCCTGTAAATGACACCTGCCCTGAAAACAAATCCTGGGGTCACATATCGACCAAAAAATTTAAAGGACGTCCATATTTCAAAACGACCGTTTCAAAAGGCATATTTTATGCACATTAGTGTTCTGCTTCTTTTTCTTTCTTTCTTTTTTGGTTAAAAACACGGGAATGGAAAAAGGCATCCCTCAGAAGGGGCGAAAATAGTTGCAAACGAATCAATGGACAAAGGTTTAATCTCCAATATATATAAACAGCTCATGCAGCTTATTAAAAAAACAAACAACCCAATACAAAAATGGGCAGAAGATCTAAAGAGACGTTTCTTCAAAGAAGACACAGAGATGGCCAAGACGCACATGAAAAGCTGCTCAAGAGCACTAATTATTAGAGAAATGCAAATCAAAACTACAATGAGGTATCACCTCACACCGGTTAGAATCGGCATCATCAGAAAATCTACAAACAAATTCTGGGGAGGGTGTGGACAAAAGGAGCCCTCTTCCACTATGGTGGGAATGTAAATTGATACAGTCACTATGGAGAACAGTATGGAGTTTCCTTAAAAGAACTAGAAATAGAAACCTTGACTTTCCCTAACCCTAACCATAGCCGGGAACGGAATCCTACCACCATCCCTACACCTTATCTATGCTGTACACTAATCCTAATCCGTACGCTGGCACTAACCAGTGAGTCAACACGTACCCTGACCCTAACACGTTTCCATACCCTCACCTGTGCCCTAAACCGTGCTGTTGCCTAACCCTAAACCTAGCCCAAAACGGAAACCTACCACCAACCCTACACGTTACTCTACGCCATACCCTAATCATAATCCGAGCGTCAACACGTACCCTGACCCTAACACATTTCCGTACCCTCACCTATGCCCTAAACCTTGCCGTTCCATAACACTAACCCTAGCCTGGAACGGAAACCTACCACCAACCCTAGACCTTAACCTACGAAGGACCAAAAACCTACTCCGTACGCTGACACTAACACATGCGTCAACACTTACCCTGACCCTAACACGTTTCGGTACCTTCACCTGTGGCCTAAAGCTTGCCATTCCCTAACCCTAACCCTAGACCACAATGGAAACCTACCACCAAGCCTACACCTTACCCTAAGCCGTACCCTAATGCTAATCCATATGTCAACACGTACCCTGACACTAACACGTTTCCATACCCTCATCTGTGCCCAAAACCTTGCCGTTCCCTAACACTAACCCTAGCCTGAAACGGAAACCTACCACCAACCATACACTTTACCCTATGCCGCACCATAATCCTCATCTGTACGTTCACACTAACCCGTGCGTCAACACGTACCCTGAGCCTAACACGTTTCGATACCCTCACCTGTGCCCTAAGCCTTGCAATTCCCTACCTCTAACCCTAGCCCGGAACGGAAACCACCACCAGCCCTACACATTACGCTATGCCGTACCCTACTCCTGGCCCGTACGCTGGCACTGACCCATTCTTCAGCACGTATCCTGACCCTCCCACGTTTCCGTACCCTCACCTGTGTCCTAAGCCTTAACGTTCCCTAACCCTAACCTAGACCGGAATGGACACCCACCACCGCCCTTGCACCATACCCAACGCCGTACCCTACTCCTGGTCCACACCCTGGCACTGACCCGTTCTTCTGCTTGTAGCCTGACCCTCCTACGTTTCCGTACCCTCACCTGTGCCCTAAGCCTTGCCGCTCACTAACCCTAACACTAGCCCGGAATGGACACCCACCACCAGCCTTACACTTTACCCTACGCCGTACCCTACTCCTGGTCCATACCCTGGCATTGAACCGTGCTTCAGCATGTAGCCTAACCCTCCCACGTTTCCGTACCCTCACCTGTGCCCTAAGCCTTGCCTTTCCCTATCCCTAACCCTAGCCCGGAACGGAAACCCACCACAAAACCTAAACCTTAACGTACGCCGTAGACTACTCCTGACCCGTACGCTGGCAGTGACCCTTGCGTCAGCACATAGCCTGCCTCTGCCACGTTTCCATACCCTCACCTGTGCACTAAGCCTTGCCGTTCCCTAACTCTAACCTGGAACGGAAACCCACAACCAGCCCTACACCTTACCCAATGCCGTACCCGAATCCTGGCGCGTACGCTGGCAAAGACCCGTGCGTCATCACGTAGCCTGACCCTCCCACGTTTCCGTACCCTCACCTGTGCCCTAAGCCTTGCCGTTCCCTAACCCTAACCCTACACCTAACCCTACGCCATACCCTACACTTGGCCCATACGCTGGCACTGACCCGTGCGTCAGCACGTAGCCTGACCCTCCCACTTTTCCGTACCATCTTCTGTGCCCTAAGCTTTGCCGTTCCCTAACCCTAAACCTAGCCTGGAACGGAAACCCACCACCAGCCCTAAACCTTACCCTAGGCCGTACCCTAATCCTGCCCCGTACGCTGGCACTGACCCGTGCGTCAGCACGTAGCCTGCCACTCCTACGTTTCCGTACCCTCACCTGTGCCCTAAGCCTTGCCGTTCCCTAACCCTAACCCTAGCCCGGAACATAAACCCACCACCAGCCCTAAACCTTACCCTACGCTGTACCCTACTCCTGGCCCCTACGCTGGCACTGACCTGTGCGTCAGCACGTAGCCTGCCTCTCCCACGTTTCCATACCCTCACCTGTGTCCTAAGCCTTGCCGTTCCCTAACCCTAACCCTAGCCTGGAACGGAAACCCACCACCAGCCCTAAACCTTACGCTACGACGTACCCTAATCCTGGCCCGTACGCTGGCACAGACCCGTGCATCAACACGTAGCCTGCCACTCCCACGTTTCCATACGTTCATCTGTGCCCTAAGCCTTGCTGTTCCCTCACCCTAACCCTAGCCCGGAACGGAAACCCACCACCAGCCCTAAACCTTACCCTACGCCATACCCTACTCCTGGCCCGTACGCTGGCACTGACCCGTGCGTCAGCACGTAGCGTGACCCTCCCACGTTTCCTTACGTTCACCTGTGCCCTAAGCCTTGCCGTTCCCTAACCCTAACCCTAGCCCGAAATGGTATCTCACAACCAGCCCTACTCCTTACCCTACGCCGTTCCCTATTCCTGGCCCGTACGCTGGCACTGACCCATGCGTCAGCACATAGCCGGACCCTCCCACGTTTCCATACCCTCACCTGTGCCCTAAGCCTTGTCATTCCCTAACCCTAACCCTAGCACGGAACGGAAACCCACCACCAGCCCTACACATTAGCCTACGCCGTAGCCTATTCCTGGCCCGTACATTGGCACTGACCCATGCGTAAGAACATAGCCTGACCATCCCACGTTTCCGTACCCTCACCTGGGCCCTAAGCCTTGCCGTTCCCAAACCCTAAACCTAGCCCGGAACGGAAACCACCACCAGACCTACACCTTACCCTACGCAGTACCCTACTCCTGGCCCTTACGCTGGCACTGACACGTGCGTGAGCACATAGCCTTACCCTCCAACCACCCTCCCAATACAGAAATGGTCAGAAGATCTCATGAGACGATCCTTCAAAGAAGACACAGACATGGCCAAGACGCAGATGAAAAGCTGCTCAACATCACTAATTATTAGAGAAATGAAAATCAAAACCACAATGAGGGAGCTTCCCTGGTGGCGCAGTGGTTGAGAGTCCGCCTGCCGATGCAGGGGACACGGGTTCGTGCCCCGGTCCGGGAAGATCCCACATGTCGCGGAGCAGCTGGGCCCGTGAGCCATGGCTACTGAGCCTGCGCGTCCAGAGCCTGTGCTCCGCAACGGGAGAGGCCACAACAGTGAGAGGCCCGCGTACCACACAAAAAAAAAATAAATGAAAAGAAAAAAAAAAAAAACTACAATGAGATATCACCTCACACATGTTAGAATCGGCATCATCAGAAAACCTACAAACAACAAATTCTGGGGAGGGTGTGGACAAAAGGAGCCCTCTTCCACTATTGGTGGGAATGTAAATTGATACAGTCACTATGGAGAACAGTGTGGAGTTTCCTTAAAAAAACTAGAAATAGAATTACCATCTGATCCAGCAATCGCACTTCTGGGCCTATACCCAGAGAAAACCATAAATCAAAAAGGCACATTCACCACAATGTTCATTGCAGCACTATTTACAAAGGCCAGGTAAGGGAGCAAACTAAATACCCACAAACAGATGAATGGGTAAAGATGTGGTACATATATAAAATGGAATATTACTCGGCCATAAAAAGGAATGAAACTGGGTCATTTGTAGAGACATCGATGGATATAGAGACTGTCATACAGAATGAAGTAAGTCAGAAAGAGGAAAACAAATATTGTATATTAATGCATATATGTGGAACCTAAAAAGTGGTACAGATGAACTGGTTTGCAGGGAAGAAATAGAGACACAGGTAGAGAACAAACTTATGGACACCAAGTGTGGGAAGCCATGGGGTGGTAGAGGTGGGATGAGTTGGGAGATTGGGATTGACCTGTATACATGTCTATGCATAAAATAGATAACTAATAATAACCTATCGTATAAAAAAATAAATAAAATTAAATTTCAAAATATTTAAAAATAAAAAGTAAAAATAAAACAGAATAAAATTTCTTCCTTTCACACTGATGTATTTATAAGAATGTATTATTTCCATGCTTATATCTATAAATACATAAAAGAGGAATAAAATCTAACTTGAACCAAAAAAGAAAAAAAAAAAAAAAACTGAACCTAACAGTTATACAGAGGAAAACACTACCAAGGCACTTGCTCCAGTGGTAAAGAATTCTGAAATTGGTCTGAGGTGGGGAATCATCTCCCATACAGCCAGCAGCCCCGCCAGCCCACGCAAGGAGCGTCCTTATTGCAAAGCTCGGGGACCGTGCCGAGGCCTCTGTGAGTAAACGTGAGCTGAGCCCCAGGCCAGCTGCTGCTGAACTGTTCCCACCCTTCCCAGGTGAAACACCTGAATATGTACAAGGGCTTGAAAGCCTAGAGGAAGGGCCGTGGAGCCACACGAGCGAAAGCACGCAGGCCAACTTGGTGCCTGCAGGTCAGCCAGGATGGTCCTGGCCACGGGCGCTCTTCTGGAAGCTTTCCATTGCCCTGCCTGAGATACCCCTCCTGTCCCGGCCCCCACTCCTTTTTTTTCTTACTCACCTCAGCCCGGAGAGATATTCCAGTGGAAGTTATGGGTGACACATCCTCTTCTTTACAGGTGGCAGCCTGGCAACTCCTGCAGAAAGTACTGCAGAGCCCCACTCACACCGGGCCACCCACAAAGCCGTGGACCCTCACACCCTCCCACCATCACAGCCCCGAGACTGCTGACGGGGCAGAAATATGGAGTCAGGCACAGCTGCAGGGGCTATTGCTGCGTGGAGTGCTGTTTATATTGACCTCAACCCAGGCACACCTGGGGAGGGCTTGCCGGCAGGGTCAGGCTGCCCAGGTCAGCTAATCCTCAGCCCTCAGGGAGTCACATTGCAGAAAATGGACCTCGCTAAGACAGAATATTAGCCAAGGAAAAAAAGCACACAATGCCATTTGCAGCACCGTAGATGACTCTAGAGGTAATCACGTGACTTGGAGTAAGTCAGAAAGTGAAAGACACATATCATATCATATCACTTATAGGTGTTACCTATAAATTGATACCAGGGCAGATATTTCCACGGAGAAGGGCAATCACAGATTCGTTAAACAAACTTATGGTTCACCAAAGGAAAGGTGTGAGGATTGAATTCATTTTGATATTTGGGTTAACAGACATATACAAACACAGTAGACGTATATAATCACCAAAGACCTACGGAGTACCAAGAGAAGACTACTCAACATTCTGTCATAACGTACATGGGAAAAGGATCCCAGGAAGAACAGACATATGTATATGTGTAAAAGAACCACCTCTTGCACACCTACAACAAGCTAAACGTTGTACTCAAACTTGCTGTAATAAAAAATAAAAAATTAAATTAAAAACACGAACAAGAAGTAGTGAGACAAACATGAGAGGCTTTCTCCTGGCACATTCCGTTCTAAATTCCAATCTAGAACGCGACTTCCATTGAGGCTCTGCTGCCCTAGTAACCAGATTTGGTAAGGGAGAACTGCTGCCACCTTGTGGCCGTTTCACACAAGAGCAGCTTTAATCACAGCGCTAATGGTCAGTGGATATTCCAAATCATTACAGGCCTGTAAATGACACCTGCCCTGAAAACAAATCCTGGGGTCATATATCGACCAAAAAATTCAAAAGACGTCCATATTTCAAAACGACAGTTTCAAGAGGCATATTTCACGCACATTAGTGTTCTGATTCTTTTGCTTTCTTTCTTTCTTTGTTAAAAAAACGGGAATGGAAAAAGGTAACCCTCAGAAGGGGCGAAAACTTTCACAAACGAATCAATGGACAAAGGTATAATCTGCAATATATATATACAGCTCATGCACCTTAATATTAATACAACAAACAACCCAATACAAAAATGGGCAGAAGATCTAAATAGACGTTTCTTCAAAGAAGACACAGAGATGGCCAAGACGCACATGAAAAGCTGCTCAACATCACTAATTATTAGAGAAATGCAAATCAAAACTACAATGAGGTAAGACCTCACACCTGTGAGAATCGGCATCATCAGATAATCTACAAACAACAAATTCTGGGGAGGGTGTGGACAAAAAAAACCCTCTTCCGCTATTGGTGGGAATGTAAATTGATACAGTCACTATGGAGAACAGTATGGAGGTTCCTTTAAAAAACTAAAAAGAGAATTACCATAGGATCCAGCAATCCCACTTCTGGGCATATACCCAGAGAAAACCATAAATCACACAGACACATTCACCACAATGTTCATTGCAGCACTATTTACAATAGCCAGGTAATGGAAGCAACCTAAATGGCCACAGACAGACGAATGGATAAAGATGTGGTACATATATAAAATGGAATATTACTCAGCCATAAAAAGGAATGAAACTGTGTCATTTGTAGAGAAGTTGATGGATCTAGAGACTGTCATACAGAGTGAAGTAAGTCAGAAAGAGAAAAACAAATATTGTATATTAATGGCTATATGTGGAACCTAGAAAAATGCTACAGATGAACTGGTTTGCAGGGCAGAAATAGAGACACAGAGGTAGAGAACAAACGTATCGACACAAAGTGGGGGATGCCATGGGGTGGTGGTGGTGGGAAGAGTTGGGAGATTGGGATTGACCTGTATACATGTCTATGCATAAAATAGATAACTAATAATAACCTAGTGTATAAAAAAATAAATAAAATTAAATTTCAAAAATTTTAAAAATAAAATGTAAAAATAAAACAGAAAAAAAGTACTTCCATTCACACTGATGTATTTATAAGAATGAATTATTTCCATGCTTATATCTATAAATACATAAAAGAGGAATAAAATCTAACTTGAACCAAAAAAGAAAAAAAAAAACTGAACTTAACAGTTATACAGAGGAAAACACTACCAAGGCACTTGCTCCAGTGGTAAACAATTCTGAAATTGGTCAGAGGTGGGGAATCATCTCCCATACAGCCAGCATCCCCACCCGCCCACCCAAGGAGCGTCCTTATTGCAAAGCTGGGGGACCGTGCCGAGGCCTCTGTGAGTAAACGTGAGCTGAGCCCCAGGCCAGCTGCTGCTCAACTGTTCCCACCCTTCCCAGGTGAAACACCTGAGTATGTACAAGGGCTTGAAAGCCTAGAGGAAGGGCCGTGGAGCCACACCAGCGAAAGCACGCAGGCCAACTTGGTGCCTGCAGGTCAGCCAGGATGGTCCTGGCCACGGGCGCTCTTCTGGAAGCTTTCCATGGCCCTGCCTGAGATACCGCTCCTGTCCCGGCCCCCACTCCTTTTTTTCCTTACTCACTTCAGCCCGGAGAGATATTCCAGTGGAAGTTATGGGTGACACATCCTCTTCTTTACAGGTTGCAGCCTGGCAACTCCTGCACAAAGTCCAGCAGAGCCCCACTCACACCGGGCCACCCACAAAGCCATGGACCCTCACACCCTCCCACCAGCACAGCCCCGAGACTGCTGACGGGGCAGAGAATATGGAGTCAGGCACAGCTGCAGGGGCTATTGCTGCCTGGAGTGCTGTTTATATTGACCTCAACCCAGGCACACCTGGGGAGGGCTTGCCGGCAGGGTCACGCTGCCCAGGTCAGCTAATCCTCAGCCCTCAGGGAATCACATTGCAGAAAATGGACCTCGCTAAGACAGAATATTCGCCAAGGAAAAGAATCACACAATGCCATTTGCAGCACCGTAGATGAGTCTAGAGGTAATCACGTGACTTGGAGTAAGTCAGAAAGTGAAAGACACATATCATATCATATCACTTATAGGTGTTACCTATAAATTGATACCAGGGCAGATATTTCCACGGAGAAGGGCAATCACAGATTCATTAAACAAACTTATGGTTCACCAAAGGAAAGGTGTGAGGATTGAATTCATTACGATATTGGGGTTAACAGACATATACAAACACAGTAGACATATATAATCACCAAAGACCTACGGAGTACCAAGAGAAGACTACTCAACATTCTGTCATAACGTACATGGGAAAAGGATCCCAGGAAGAACAGACATATGTATATGTGTAAAAGAACCACCTCTTGCACACCTACAACAAGCTAAACGTTGTACTCAAACTTGCTGTAATAAAAAATTAAAAAATAAATTAAAAATACCAACAGGAAGTAGTGAGACAAACTTGAGGGGCTTTCTCCTGGCACATTCCGTTCTAAATTCCAATCTAGAACGCGACTTCCATTGAGGCTCTGCTGCCCTAGTAACCAGATTTGGTAAGGGAGAACTGCTGCCACCTTGTGGCCGTTTCACACAAGAGCAGCTTTAATCACAGCGCTAATGGTCAGTGGATATTCCAAATCATTACAGGCCTGTAAATGACACCTGCCCTGAAAACAAATCCTGGGGTCATATATCGACCAAAAAATTCAAAAGACGTCCATATTTCAAAACGACAGTTTCAAGAGGCATATTTCACGCACATTAGTGTTCTGATTCTTTTGTTTTCTTTCTTTGTTAAAAAAACTGGAATGGAAAAAGGCAACCCTCAGAAGGGGCGAAAACGTTCACAAACGAATCAATGGACAAAGGTATAATCTCCAATATATATATACAGCTCATGCAGCTTAATATTAATACAACAAACAACCCAATACAAAAATGGGCAGAAGATCTAAATAGACGTTTCTTCAAAGAAGACACAGAGATGGCCAAGACGCACATGAAAAGCTGCTCAACATCACTAATTATTAGAGAAATGCAAATCAAAACTACAATGAGATAAGACCTCACACCTGTTAGAATCGGCATCATCAGATAATCTACAAACAACAAATTCTGGGGAGGGTGTGGACAAAAGGAACCCTCTTCCGCTATTGGTGGGAATGTAAATTGATACAGTCACTATGGAGAACAGTATGGAGGTTCCTTGAAAAAACTAAAAAGAGAATTACCATAGGATCCAGCAATCGCACTTCTGGGCATATACCCAGAGAAAACCATAAATCACAGAGACACATTCACCACAATGTTCATTGCAGCACTATTTACAATAGCCAGGTAATGGAAGCAACCTAAATGGCCACAGACAGACGAATGGATAAAGATGTGGTACATATATAAAATGGAATATTACTCAGCCATAAAAAGGAATGAAACTGAGTCATTTGTAGAGAAGTTGATGGATCTAGAGACTGTCATACAGAGTGAAGTAAGTCAGAAAGAGAAAAACAATTATTCTTTTTAATGCCAATATGTGGAACCTAGAAAAATGGGACAGATGAACTGGTTTGCAGGGCAGAAATAGAGACACAGAGGTAGAGAACAAACGTATCGACACAAAGTGGGGGAAGCCATGGGGTGTTGGTGGTGGGATGAGTTGGGAGATTGGGATTGACCTGTATACATGTTTATGCATATAATAGATAACTAATAATAACCTACTGTATAAAAAAATAAATAAAATTAAATTTCAAGCAAGCGACAATGCAAATCTGCACTACAAAGGATTATCACTTCCCACCGGTCAAAAGGGACATCCACAAAATGTGTAAAAACCAGAAAGGAAAGACAGGCCCTGGAGAACAGGGAGCCTTGTTATGCTGATGGGCGGGATGTAAATTGCCAACTGCCTCACTGGAGGAGTGCATTGTGTTCCCTAAAACAAGTAAACAACAGAGCTACAGAGCCAAGGGCACTTCCAGTCTAGGGAATATACCTTGGGAAAACTGAAAATCAATAAGACAGAGCCACCCCCAAAATTAGGGCTGCACTGCTTACAAGAACCTCAACTTGGGTACACCTTAAATATCCCAGGAAATATAAAAATGGTTCAAAAAACTGTGGTATTTATGTACGATGGAATATCCCTCAGCCATGAAATCAATGTCAAAAGACCAGGAGCAGCAAAGTGAGTGGATTCAGGTACGATGATTCTAAGTGAAATAAGTCACACAGAAAAAGAAACTTATCATAAGACATCACTTATGAAGATCCTGTAAACATGGCTACACATGAACTGAGTTAGGAAAGAGAACAGAGTCTCACATTTAGAAAACACTCTTATGCCTGCTTAAGGGGAAAGGAGAGGTGGGGTGATGCATAAAAACAGAGTTTGATATAAGCACAGGTACCATTGCTAAAACCAACTGTGGAATAGACAAGACCTACACCTTCCTCAGTGAAAGGGACTCAAAACCCCATATTTCCCGCAGAGGAATAGATCTGACTAGTAAGAATCTTAAAACCTATGTATTGATATGTCTCTGTAAGGGAATCAAGTGTGTCTAGACTGGCGTAAACATGGCAGCGAGAATCAGCTCAAACCCACTATAAAAAGGAATTTCAAAAACAAAACCAAAAAACAGGGAAATTCTTTCCATTTCCTTCAGGGTCTCTGATGAAACCTGGAATGACCCTATCTACAATTGCAGCTGGATGTGGCATAAGGCTGGACACTTGGGACTGAGAGGATTGGTGAGATTGGGTGAGCAAATGCAGACCCTTTAAAGCAAAAATGCATGGCCCCCATTCCATGGGTCCCAACTCTCCATGTTGAAGGGAATATTACTACAGCTATAACATGTACGGGAAACCTAGAGAATGGACACACTGTGAATACAAAAGGTTTCTAAAACTCAACGAGTAGTCCCTCTCCTGGTGCTCCGGTTTGACTTTCCTACTGCTTTACTATCAATCTCCCAACTTGGAGAGACAACCCCTTTAACCTCCTGGTTCGCACAGGTTGCCAATTTGGCAGAGGATGGAAGGGAAGAGGGAGAACCAATGAGAGAGTAGCTGTTAGGCATTTGGACGGGCATATGTCACTCTAATTTCCCGGCAGGAAGAAGAATTAACCAGAGTCTCAGTCACCAACCGGGAACCAGTATAGGTCCTGAACCAAAATTTTGTACTTGCGTACAGCTCACAAAAAATGAGTTGAAAAATGGAGCTCAGGGGCCCAGCAATTCACAAACTGGCAGATTAATAAAGGACAACTATCGTCCAAAAATCTGTTGAGGGAAGGCAACAAGGCGGACTTGAAAGCGAGGCAGAATAGCAGGAAACAGATTTCAAGAGGTACATTGGAATCGCTTTAAAGCACAGGAAGTGGTGCACAACTTCGACAATGACGCACTTGTCCATAAAGGGCGTATGTGTTTTCTCCTGAATATATTCAGGAGAAAACGCATACGCTTTTTTTGGCCAAGCAAGCAAGTGGGCAATGCAAATCTGCACTACAAAGAAGTATCACTTCCCACCGGTCAAAAGGGATATCCACGAAATGTGTAAAAACCAGAAAGGCAAGACAGGCCCTGGAGAACAGGGAGTCTTGTTATGCTGATGGGCGGGATGTAAATTGCCAACTGCCTCACTGGAGGAGTGCATTGCGTTCCCTAATACAAGTAAACAACAGAGCTACACAGCCAAGGGCACTTCCAGTCTAGGGAATATACCTTGGGAAAACTGAAAATCAATAAGACAGAGCCACCCCCAAAATTAGGGCTGCACTGCTTACAAGAACCTCAACTTGGGTACACCTTAAATATCCCAGGAAATATAAAAACGGTTCAAGAAACTGCGGTATTTATGTACGATGGAATATCCCTCAGCCATGAAATCAATGTCAAAAGACCAGGAGCAGCAAAGTGAGTGGATTCAGGTACGATGATTCTAAGTGAAATAAGTCACACAGAAAAAGAAACTTATCATAAGACATCACTTATGAAGATCCTGTAAACATGGCTACACATGAACTGAGTTAGGAAAGAGAACAGAGTCTCACATTTAGAAAACACTCTTATGCCTGCTTAAGGGGAAAGGAGAGGTGGGGTGATGCATAAAACCAGAGTTTGATATAAGCACAGGTACCATTTCTAAAACCAACTGTGGAATAGACAAGACCTACACCTTCCTCAGTGAAAGGGACTCAAAACCCCATATTTCCCGCAGAGGAATAGATCTGCCTAGTAAGAATCTTAAAACCTATGTATTGACATGTCTCTGTAAGGGAATCAAGTGTGTCTAGACTGGCATAAACATGGCAGCGAGAATCAGCTCAAACCCAGTATAAAAAGGAATTTCAAAAACAAAACCAAAAAACAGGGAAATTCTTTCCATTTCCTTCAGGGTCTCTGATGAAACCTGGAATGACCCTATCTACAATGACAGCTGGATGTGGCATAAGGCTGGACACTTGGGACTGAGAGGATTGGTGAGATTGGGTGAGCAAATGCAGACCCTTTAAAGCAAAAATGCATGGCCCCCATTCCATGGGTCCCAACTCTCCATGTTGAAGGGAATATTACTACAGCTATAACATGTACGGGAAACCTAGAGAATGGACACACTGTGAATACAAAAGGTTTCTAAATCTCAACGAGTAGTCCCTCTCCTGGTGCTCCGGTTTGACTTTCCAACTGCTTTACTATCAATCTCCCAACTTGGAGAGACAACCCCTTTAACCTCCTGGTTCGCAGAGGTTGCCAATTTGGCAGAGGATGGAAGGGAAGAGGGAGAACCAATGAGAGAGTAGCTGTTAGGCATTTGGACGGGCACATGTCATTCTAATTTCCCGGCAGGAAGAAGAATTAACCAGAGTCTCAGCCAACCACATGGAACCAGTATAGGTCCTGAACCAAAATTTTGGACTTGCGTACAGCTCACAAAAACCGAGTTGAAAAATGGAGCTCAGGGGCACAGCAATTCACAAACTGGAAGAGTAATAAAGGACAACTATCGTCCAAAAATCTGTTGAGGGAAGGCAACGAGGTGGACTTGAAAGCGAGGCAGAATAGCAGAAAAGAGATTTCAAGAGGTACGTTGGAGTCACCTTTAAAGCACAGGAAGAGGGGCACAACTTCGACAATGACGCACTTGGCCATAAAGGGCGTATGCGTTTTCTCCTGAATATATTCAGGAGAAAACGCATACGCCCTTTTTGGCCAAGCAAGCACGCAGGCAATGCAAATCTGCACTACAAAGAAGTATCACTTCCCACCGGTCAAAAGGGACATCCACAAAATGTGTACAAACCAGAAAGGCAAGACAGGCCCTGGAGAACAGGGAGCCTTGTTATGCTGATGGTCGGGATGTAAATTGCCAGCTGCCTCACTGGAGGAGTGCATTGCCTTCCCTAAAACAAGTAAACAACAGAGCTACAGAGCCAAGGGCACTTCCAGTCTAGGGAATATACCTTGGGAAAACTGAAAATCAATAAGACAGAGACACCCCCAAATTTAGGGCTGCACTGCTTACAAGAACCTCAACTTGGGTACACCTTAAATATCCCAGGAAATATAAAAATGGTTCAAAAAACTGTGGTATTTATGTTCGATGGAATATCCCTCAGCCATGAAATCAATGTCATAAGATCAGGAGGAGCAAAGTGAGTGGATTCAGGTACGATGATTCTAAGTGAAATAAGTCACACAGAAAAAGAAACTTATCATAAGATATCACTTATGAAGATCCTGTAAACATGGCTACACATGAACTGAGTTAGGAAAGAGAACAGAGACTCACATTTAGAAAACACTCTTATGCCTGCATAAGGGGAAAGGAGACGTGGGGTGATGCATAAAACCAGAGTTTGATATAAGCACAGGTACCATTTCTAAAACCAACTGTGGAATAGACAAGACCTACACCTTCCTCAGTGAAAGGGACTCAAAATCCCATATTTCCCGCAGAGGAATAGATCTGACTAGTAAGAATCTTAAAACCTATGTATTGATATGTCTCTGTAAGGGAATCAAGTGTGTCTAGACTGGCATAAACATGACAGCGAGAATCAGCTCAAACCCTCTATAAAAAGGAATTTCAAAAACAAAACCAAAAAACAGGGAAATTCTTTACATTTCCTTCAGGGTCTCTGATGAAACCGGGAATGACCCAATCTACAATGACAGCTGGATGTGGCATAAGGCTGGACACTTGGGACTGAGAGGATTGGTGAGATTGGGTGAGCAAATGCAGACCCTTTAAAGCAAAAATGCATGGCCCCCATTCTATGGGTCCCAACTCTCCATGTTGAAGGGAATATTACTACAGCTATAACATGTACGGGAAACCTAGAGAATGGACACATTGTGAATACAAAAGGTTTCTAAAACTCAACGAGTAGTCCCTCTCCTGGTGCTCCGGTTTGACTTTCCAACTGCTTTACTATCAATCTCCCAACTTGGAGAGACAACCCCTTTAACCTCCTGGTTCGCAGAGGTTGCCAATTTGGCAGAGGATGGAAGGGAAGAGGGAGAACCAATGAGAGAGTAGCTGTTAGGCATTTGGAAGGGCACATGTCACTCTAATTTCCCGGCAGGAAGAAGAATTAACCAGAGTCTCAGCCACCCACTGGGAACCAGTAGAGTTCCTGAACCAAAATTTTGGACTTGCGTACTGCTCACAAAAAATGAGTTGAAAAATGGAGCTCAGGGGCACAGCAATTCACAAACTGGAAGAGTAATAAAGGACAACTATCGTCCAGAAATCTGTTGAGGGAAGGCAATGAGGCGGACTTGAAAGCGAGGCAGAATAGCAGGAAACAGATTTCAAGAGGTACGTTTGAATCTCCTTTAAAGCACAGGAAGAGGGGCACAACTTCGAAAATGACGCACTTGGCCAAAAAGGGCGTATGCGTTTTCTCCTGAATATATTCAGGAGAAAACACATACTCCATTTTCGGCCAAGCAAGCAAGGGGGCAATGCAAATCTGCACTACAAAGAAGTATCACTGGCCACCGGTCAAAAGGGACATCCACAAATGTGTAAAAACCCGAAAGGCAAGACAGGCCCTGGAGAACAGGGAGCCTTGTTATGCTGATGGGCGGGATGTAAATTGCGAACTGCCTCACTGGAGGAGTGCATTGCGTTCCCTAAAACAAGTAAACAACAGAGCTACAAAGCCAAGGGCACTTCCAGTCTAGGGAATATACCTTGGGAAAACTGAAAATCAATAAGACAGAGGCACCCCCAAATTTAGGGCTGCACTGCTTACAAGAACCTCAACTTGGGTACACCTTAAATATCCCAGGAAATATAAAAATGGTTCAAAAAACTGTGGTATTTATGTACGTTGGAATATCCCTCAGCCATGAAATCAATGTCATAAGACCAGGAGGAGCAAAGTGAGTGGATTCAGGTACGATGATTCTAAGTGAAATAAGTCCCACAGAAAAAGAAACTTATCATAAGATATCACTTATGAAGATCCTGTAAACATGGCTACACATGAACTGAGTTAGGAAAGAGAACAGAGTCTCACATTTAGAAAACACTCTTATGCCTGCTTAAGGGGAAAGGAGAGGTGGGGTGATGCATAAAACCAGAGTTTGATATAAGCACAGGTACCATTGCTAAAACCAACTGTGGAATAGACAAGACCTACACCTTCCTCAGTGAAAGGGACTCAAAACCCCATATTTCCCGCAGAGGAATAGATCTGACTAGTAAGAATCTTAAAACCTATATATTGATATGTCTCTGTAAGGGAATCAAGTGTGTCTAGACTGGCATAAACATGGCAGCGAGAATCAGCTCGAACCCACTATAAAAAGGAATTTCAAAAACAAAACCAAAAAACAGGGAAATTCTTTCCATTTCCTTCAGGGTCTCTGATGAAACCTGGAATGACCCTGTCTACAATGAGAGCTGGATGTGGCATAAGGCTGGACACTTGGGACTGAGAGGATTGGTGAGATTGGGTGAGCAAATGCAGACCCTTTAAAGCAAAAATGCATGGCCCCCATTCCATGGGTCCCAACTCTCCATGTTGAAGGGAATATTACTACAGCTATATCATGTACGGGAAACCTAGAGAATGGACACACTGTGAATACAAAAGGTTTCTAAAACTCAACGAGTAGTCCCTCTCCTGGTGCTCCGGTTTGACTTTCCCACTGCTTTACTATCAATCTCCCAACTTGGAGAGACAACCCCTTTAACCTCCTGGTTCGCACAGGTTGCCAATTTGGCAGAGGATGGAAGGGAAGAGGGAGAACCAATGAGAGAGTAGCTGTTAGGCATTTGGACGGGCACATGTCTCTCTAATTTCCCGGCAGGAAGAAGAATTAACCAGAGTGTCAGGCACCCACCGGGAACCAGTATAGGTCCTGAACCAAAATTTTGGACTTGCGTACAGCTCACAAAAAACGAGTTGAAAAATGGAGCTCAGGGGCACAGCATTTCACAAACTGGCAGAGTAATAAAGGACAACTATCGTCCAAAAATCTGTTGAGGGAAGGCAACGAGGCGGACTTGAAAGCGAGGCAGAATAGCAGGAAACAGATTTCAAGAGGTACGTTGGAATGGCCTTTAAAGCACAGGAAGAGGGGCACAACTTCGACAATGACGCACTTGGCCATAAAGGGCGTATGCGTTTTCTCCTGAATATATTCAGGAGAAAACGCATACGCCCCTTTTGGCCAAGCAAGCACGCGGGCAATGCAAATCTGCACTACAAAGAAGTATCACTTCCCACCAGTCAAAACGGACATCCACAAATGTGTAAAAACCAGAAAGGCAAGACAGGCCCTGGAGAACAGGGATCCTTGTTATGCTGATGGGCGGGATGTAAATTGCCAGCTGCCTCACAGGAGGAGTGCATTGCGTTCCCTAAAACAAGTAAACGACAGAGCTACAGAGCCAAGGGCACTTCCAGTCTAGGGAATATACCTTGGGAAAACTGAAAATCAATAAGACAGAGCCACCCCCAAATTTAGGGCTGCACTGCTTACAAGAACCTCAACTTGGGTACACCTTAAATATCCCAGGAAATATGAAAATGGTTCAAAAAATTGTGGTATTTATGTACGATGGAATATCCCTCAGCCATGAAATCAATGTCATAAGACCAGGAGGAGCAAAGTGAGTGGATTCAGGTACGATGATACTAAGTGAAATAAGTCACACAGAAAAAGAAACTTATCATAAGATATCACTTATGAAGATCCTGTAAACATGGCTACACATGAACTGAGTTAGGAAAGAGAACAGAGTCTCACATTTAGAAAACACTCTTATGCCTGCATAAGGGGAAAGGAGACGTGGGGTGATGCATAAAACCAGAGTTTGATATAAGCACAGGTACCATTTCTAAAACAAACTGTGGAATAGACAAGACCTACACCTTCCTCAGTGAAAGGGACTCAAAACCCCATATTTCCCGCAGAGGAATAGATCTGACTAGTAAGAATCTTAAAACCTATGTATTGATATGTCTCTGTAAGGGAATCAAGTGTGTCTAGACTGGCATAAACATGGCAGCGAGAATCAGCTCAAACCCTCTATAAAAAGGAATTTCAAAAACAAAACCAAAAAACAGGGAAATTCTTTCCATTTCCTTCAGGGTCTCTGATGAAACCTGGAATGACCCTATCTACAATGACAGCTGGATGTGGCATAAGGCTGGACACTTGGGACTGAGAGGATTGGTGAGATTGGGTGAGCAAATGCAGACCCTTTAAAGCAAAAATTCATGGCCCCCATTCCATGGGTCACAACTCTCCATTTTGAAGGGAATATTACTACAGCTATAACATGTACAGGAAACCTAGAGAATGGACACACTGTGAATACAAAAGGTTTCTAAAACTCAACGAGTAGTCCCTCTCCTGGTGCACCGGTTTGACTTTCCAACTGCTTTACTATCAATCTCCCAACTTGGAGAGACAACCCCTTTAAACTCCTGGTTCGCAGAGGTTGCCAATTTGGCAGATGATGGAACGGAAGAGGGAGAACCAATGAGAGAGTAGCTGTTAGGCATTTGGACGGGCACATGTCACTCTAATTTCCCGGCAGGAAGAAGAATTAACCAGATTCTCAGCCACCCAACGGGAACCAGTATAGGTCCTGAACCAAAATTTTGGACTTGCGTACAGCTCACAAAAAACGAGTTGAAAAATGGAGCTCAGGGGCACAGCAATTCACAAACTGGCAGAGTAATAAAGGACAACTATCGTCCAAAAATCTGTTGAGGGAAGGCAACGAGGCGGACTTGAAAGAGAGGCAGAATAGGAGGAAACAGATTTCAAGAGGTACGTTGGAATCGCCTTTAAAGCACAGGAAGAGGGGCACAACTTCGACAATGACGCACTTGGCCATAAAGGGCGTATGCGTTTTCTCCTGAACATATTCAGGAGAAACGCATACGCCCTTTTTGGCCAAGCAAGCACGCGGGCAATGCAAATCTGCACTACAAAGAAGTATCACTTCCCAACGGTCTAAAGGGACATCCACAAAATGTGTAAAAAACAGATAGGCAAGACAGGCCCTGGAGAACAGGGAGCCTTGTTATGCTGATGGGCGGGATGTAAATTGCCAACTGCCTCACTGGAGGAGTGCATTCCGTTCCCTAAAACAAGTAAACAACAGAGCTACAGAGCCAAGGGCAGTTCCAGTCTAGGGAATATACTTTGGGAAAAACGAAAATCAATAAGACAGAGCCACCCCCATAATTAGGGCTGCACTGCTTACAAGAACCTCAACTTGGGTACACCTTAAATATCCCAGGAAATATAAAAATGGTTCAAAAAACTGTGGTATTTATGTACGATGGAATATCCCTCAGCCATGAAATCAATGTCATAAGACCAGGAGGAGCAAAGTGAGTGGATTCAGGTACGATGATTCTAAGTGAAATAAGTCACACAGAAAAAGAAACTTATCATAAGATATCACTTATGAAGATCCTGTAAACATGGCTACACATGAACTGAGTTAGGAAAGAGAACAGAGTCTCACATTTAGAAAACACTCTTATGCCCACTTAAGGGGAAAGGAGACGTGGGGTGATGCATAAAACCAGAGTTTGATATAAGCACAGGTACCATTGCTAAAACCAACTGTGGAATAGACAAGTCCTACACCTTCCTCAGTGAAAGGGACTCAAAACCCCATATTTCCCGCACAGGAATAGATCTGACTAGTAAGAATTTAAAACCTATGTATTGATATGTATCTGTAAGGGAATCAAGTGTGTCTAGACTGGCATAAACATGGCAGCGAGAATCTGCTCAAACCCACTATAAAAAGGAATTTCAAAAACAAAACCAAAAAACAGGGAAATTCTTTCCATTTCCTTCAGGGTCTCTGATGAAACCTGGAATGACCCTATCTACAATGACAGCTGGATGTGGCATAAGGCTGGACACTTGGGACTGAGAGGATTGGTGAGATTGGGTGAGCAAATGCAGACCCTTTAAAGCAAAAATGCATGGCCCCCATTCCATGGGTCCCAACTCTCCATGATGAAGGGAATATTACTACAGCTATAATATGTACGGGAAACCTAGAAAATGGACACATAGTGAATACAAAAGGTTTCTAAAACTCAACGAGTAGTCCCTCTCCTGGTGCTCCGGTTTGACTTTCCAACTGCTTTACTATCAATGTCCCAACTTGGAGAGACAACCCCTTTAACCTCCTGGTTCGCAGAGGTTGCCAATTTGGCAGAGGATGGAAGGGAAGAGGGAGAACCAATGAGAGAGTAGCTGTTAGGCATTTGGAAGGGCACATGTCACTCTAATTTCCTGGCAGGAAGAAGAATTAACCAGAGGCTCAGCCACCCACCGGGAACCAGTATAGGTCCTGAACCAAAATTTTGGACTTGCGTACAGCTCACAAAAAACGAGTTGAAAAATGGACCTCAGGGGCACAGCAATTCACAAACTGGCAGAGTAATAAAGGACAACTACCGTCCAAAAAGCTGTTGAGGGAAGGCAACGAGGCGGACTTGAAAGAGAGGCAGAATAGCAGGAAACAGATTTCAAGAGGTACGTTGGGATCGCCTTTAAAGCACAGGAAGAGGGGCACAACTTCGACAATGACGCACTTGGCCATAAAGGGCGTATGCGTTTTCTCCTGAATATATTCAGGAGAAAACACATACGCCCTTTTTGGCCAAGCAAGCACGCGGGCAATGCAAATCTGCACTACAAAGATGTATCACTTCCCACCGGTCTAAAGGGACATCCACAAAATGTGTAAAAAACAGATAGGCAAGACAGGCCCTGGAGAACAGGGAGCCTTGTTATGCTGATGGGCGGGATGTAAATTGCCAACTGCCTCACTGGAGGAGTGCATTGCGTTCCCCAAAACAAGTAAACAACAGAGCTACAGAGCCAAGGGCAGTTCCAGTCTAGGGAATATACTTTGGGAAAACTGAAAATCAATAAGACAGAGCCACCCCCATAATTAGGGCTGCACTGCTTACAAGAACCTCAACTTGGGTACACCTTAAATATCCCAGGAAATATAAAAATGGTTCAAAAAACTCTGGTATTTATGTACGATGGAATATCCCTCAGCCATGAAATCAATGTCAAAACACCAGGAGCAGCAAAGTGAATGGATTCAGGTACGAGGATTCTAAGTGAAATAAGTCACACAGAAAAAGAAACTTATCATAAGATATCACTTATGAAGATCCCGTAAACATGGCTACACATGAACTGAGTTAGGAAAGAGCACAGAGTCTCACATTTAGAAAACACTCTTATGCCTGCTTAAGGGGAAAGGAGAGGTGGGGTGATGCATAAAACCATAGTTTGATATAAGCACAGGTACCATTTTTAAACCAACTGTGGAATAGACAAGACCTACACCTTCCTCAGTGAAAGGGACTCAAAACCCCATATTTCCCGCAGAGGAATATATCTGACTAGTAAAAATCTTAAAACCTATGTATTGATATGTCTCTGTAAGGGAATCATGTGTGTCTAGACTGGCATAAACATGACAGCGAGAATCAGCCCAAACCCTCTATAAAAAGGAATTTCAAAAACAAAACCAAAAAACAGGGAAATTCTTTCCATTTCCTTCAGGGTCTCTGATGAAACCTGGAATGACCCTATCTACAATGACAGCTGGATGGGGCATAAGGCTGGACACTTGGGACTGAGAGGATTGGTGAGATTGGGTGAGCAAATGCAGACCCTTTAAAGCAAAAATGCATGGCCCCCATTCCATGGGTCCCAACTCTCCATGTTGAAGGGAATATTACTACAGCTATAACATGTATGGGAAACCTAGAGAATGGACACACTGTGAATACAAAAGGTTTCTAAAACTCAACGAGTAGTCCCTCTCCTGGTGCTCCGGTTTGACTTTCCAACTGCTTTACTATCAATCTCCCAACTTGGAGAGACAACCCCTTTAACCTCCTGGTTCGCAGAGGTTGCCAATTTGGCAGAGGATGGAAGGGAAGAGGGAGAACCAATGAGAGATTAGCTGTTAGGCATTTGGAAGGGCACATGTCACTCTAATTTCCGGCAGGAAGAAGAATTAACCAGAGTCTCAGCCACCCACTGGGAACCAGTATAGGTCCTGAACCAAAATTTTGGACTTGCGTACAGCTCACAAAATACGAGTTGAAAAATGGAGCTCAGGGGCACAGCAATTCACAAACTGGCAGAGTAATAAAGGACAACTATCGTCCAAAAATCTGTTGAGGGAAGGCAACGAGGCGGACTTGAAAGCGAGGCAGAATAGCAGGAAACAGATTTCAAGAGGTACGTTGGAATCGCCTTTAAAGCACAGGAAGAGGGGCACAACTTCGACAATGACGCACTTGGCAAAAAAGTGCGTATGCGTTTTCTCCTGAATATATACAGGAGAAAACGCATACGCCCTTTTTGGCCAAGCAAGCACGTGGGCAATGCAAGTCTGCACTACAAAGAAATATCACTTCCCACCGGTCAAAAGGGACATCCACAAATGTGTAAAAACCAGAAAGGCAAGACAGGCCCTGGAGAACTGGGAGCCTTGTTATGCTGATGGGCGGGATGTAAATTGCCAACTGCCTCACAGGAGGAGTGCATTCCGTTCCCTAAAACAAGTAAACAACAGAGCTACAAAGCCAAGGGCACTTCCAGTCTAGGGAATATACCTTGGGAAAACTGAAAATCAAAAAGACAGAGCCACCCCCAAATTTAGGGCTGCACTGCTTACGAGAACCTCAACTTGGGTACACATTAAATATCCCAGGAAATATAAAAATGGTTTAAAAAACTGTGGTATTTATGTACGATGGAATATCCCTCAGCCATGAAATCAATGTCATAAGACCAGGAGGAGCAAAGTGAGTGGATTCAGGTACGATGATTCTAAGTGAAATAAGTCACACAGAAAAAGAAACTTATCATAAGATATCACTTATGAAGATCCTGTAAACATGGCTACACATGAACTGAGTTAGGAAAGAGAACAGAGTCTCACATTTAGAAAACACTCTTATGCCCACTTAAGGGGAAAGGAGACGTGGGGTGATGCATAAAACCAGAGTTTGATATAAGCACAGGTACCATTTCTAAAACCAACTGAGGAATAGACAAGTCCTACACCTTCCTCAGTGAAAGGGACTCAAAACCCCATATTTCCCGCACAGGAATAGATCTGACTAGTAAGAATTTAAAACCTATGTATTGATATGTATCTGTAAGGGAATCAAGTGTGTCTAGACTGGCATAAACATGGCAGCGTGAATCTGCTCAAACCCACTATAAAAAGGAATTTCAAAAACAAAACCAAAAAACAGGGAAATTCTTTCCATTTCCTTCAGGGTCTCTGATGAAACCTGGAATGACCCTATCTACAATGACAGCTGGATGTGGCATAAGGCTGGACACATGGGACTGAGAGGATTTGTGAGATTGGGTGAGTAAATGCCGACCCTTTAAAGCAAAAATGCATGGCCCCCATTCCATGGGTCCCAACTCTCCATGTTGAAGGGAATATTACTACAGCTATAACATGTACGAGAAACCTAGAGAATGGACACACTGTGAATACAAAAGGTTTCTAAAACTCAACGAGTAGTCCCTCTCCTGGTGCTCCGGTTTGACTTTCCAACTGCTTTACTATCAATCTCCCAACTTGGAGAGACAACCCCTTTAACCTCCTGGTTCGCACAGGTTGCCAATTTGGCAGAGGATGGAAGGGAAGAGGGAGAACCAATGAGAGAGTAGCTGTTAGGCATTTGGACGGGCACATGTCACTCTAATTTCCTGGCAGGAAGAAGAATTAACCAGAGTCTCAGCCACCCACCGGGAACCAGTATAGGTCCTGAACCAAAATTTTGGACTTGCGTACAGCTCACAAAAAATGAGTTGAAAAATCGAGCTCAGGGGCACAGCAATTCACAAACTGGAAGAGTAATAAAGGACAACTATCGTCCAAAAATCTGTTGAGGGAAGGCAACGAGGCGGACTTGAATGCGAGGCAGAATAGAAGGAAACAGATTTCAAGAGGTACGTTGGAATCACCTTTAAAGCACAGGAAGAGGGGCACAACTTCGACAATGATGCACTTGGCCAAAAAGGGCGTGTGCGTTTTCTCCTGAATATATTCAGGAGAAAACGCATACGCACTTTTTGGCCAAGCAAGCACGCGGGCAATGCAAATCTGCACTACAAAGAAGTATCACTTCCCACCGGTCAAAAGGGACATCCACAAAATGTGTAAAAACCAGATAGGCAAGACAGGCCCTAGAGAACAGGGAGCCTTGTTATGCTGATGGGCGGGATGTAAATTGCCAACTGCCACACTGGAGGAGTGCATTGCGTTCCCTAAAACAAGTAAACAACAGAGCTACAGAGCCAAGGGCACTTCCAGTCTAGGGAATATACCTTGGGAAAACTGAAAATCAATAAGACAGAGCCACCCCCAAAATTAGGGCTGCACTGCTTACAAGAACCTCAACTTGGGTACACCTTAAATATCCCAGGAAATATAAAAATGGTTCAAAAAACTGTGGTATTTATGTACGATGGAATATCCCTCAGCCATGAAATCAATGTCAAAAGACCAGGAGCAGCAAAGTGAGTGGATTCAGGTACGATGATTCTAAGTGAAATAAGTCACACAGAAAAAGAAACTTATCATAAGATATCACTTATGAAGATCCTGTAAACATGGCTACACATGAACTGAGTTAGGAAAGAGAACAGAGTCTCACATTTAGAAAACACTCTTATGCCTGCTTAAGGGGAAACGAGAGGTGGGGTGATGCATAAAACCAGAGTTTGATATAAGCACAGGTACCATTGCTAAAACCAACTGTGGAATAGACAAGACCTACACCTTCCTCAGTGAAAGGGACTCAAAACCCCATATTTCCCGCAGAGGAATAGATCTGACTAGTAAGAATCTTAAAACCTATGTAGTGATATGTCTCTGTAAGGGAATCATGTGTGTCTAGACTGGCATAAACATGACAGCGAGAATCAGCTCAAACCCACTATAAAAAGGAATTTCAAAAACAAAACCAAAAAACAGGGAAATTCTTTACATTTCCTTCAGGGTCTCTGATGAAACCTGGAATGACCCTATCTACAATGACAGCTGGATGTGGCATAAGGCTGGACACTTGGGACTGAGAGGATTGGTGAGATTGGGTGAGCAAATGCAGACCCTTTAAAGCAAAAATGCATGGCCCCCATTCCATGGGTCCCCACTCTCCATGTTGAAGGGAATATTACTACAGCTATAACATGTATGGGAAACCTAGAGAATGGACACACTGTGAATACAAAAGGTTTCTAAAACTCAACGAGTAGTCCCTCTCCTGGTGCTCCGGTTTGACTTTCCAACTCCTTTACTATCAATCTCCCAACTTGGAGAGACAACCCCTTTAACCTCCTGGTTCGCAGAGGTTGCCAATTTGGAAGAGGATGGAAGGGAAGAGGGAGAATCAATGAGAGAGTAGCTGTTAGGCATTTGGATGGGCACATGTCACTCTAATTTCCCGGCAGGGAGAAGAATTAATCAGAGTCTCAGCCACGCACCGGGAACCAGTATAGTTCCTGAACCAAAATTTTGGACTTGCGTACAGCTCACAAAAAACGAGTTGAAAAATGGAGCTCAGGGGCACAGCAATTCACAAACTGGAAGAGTAATAAAGGACAACTCTCGTCCAAAAATCTGTTGAGGGAAGGCAACGAGGCAGAGTTGAAAGTGAGGCAGAATAGCAGGAAACAGATTTCAAGATGTACGTTGGAATCGCCTTTAAAGCACAGGAAGAGGGGCACAACTTCGACAATGACTCACTTTGCGATAAAGGGCGTATGCGGTTTCTCCTGAATATATTCAGGAGAAAACGCATACGCCCTTTTTGGCCAAGCAAGCACGCGGGCAATGCAAATCTGCACTACAAAGAAGTATCACTTCCCACCGGTTAAAAGGGACATCCACAAAATGTGTAAAAACCAGAAAGGCAAGACAGGCCCTGGAGAACAGGGAGCCTTGTTATGCTGATGGGTGGGATGTAAATTGCCAGCTGCCTCACAGGAGGAGTGCATTGCGTTCCCTAAAACAAGTAAACAACAGAGCTACAGAGCCAAGGGCACTTCCAGTCTAGGGAATATACCTTGGGAAAACTGAAAATCAATAAGACAGAGCCACCCCCAAATTTAGGGCTGCACTGCTTACAAGAACCTCAACTTGGGTACACCTTAAATATCCCAGGAAATATAAAAATGGTTCAAAATATTGTGGTATTTATGTACGATGGAATATCCCTCAGCCATGAAATCAATGTCATAAGACCAGGAGGAGCAAAGTGAGTGGATTCAGGTACAATGATACTAAGTGAAATAAGTCACACAGAAAAAGAAACTTATCATAAGATATCACTTATGAAGATCCTGTAAACATGGCTACACATGAACTGAGTTAGGAAAGAGAACAGAGTCTCACATTTAGAAAACACTCTTATGCCTGCATAAGGGGAAAGGAGACGTGGGGTGATGCATAAAACCAGAGTTTGATATAAGCACAGGTACCATTTCTAAAACAAACGGTGGAATAGACAAGACCTACACCTTCCTCAGTGAAAGGGACTCAAAACCCCATATTTCCCGCAGAGGAATAGATCTGACTAGTAAGAATCTTAAAACCTATGTATTGATATGTCTCTGTAAGGGAATCAAGTGTGTCTAGACTGGCATAAACATGGCAGCGAGAATCAGCTCAAACCCTCTATAAAAAGGAATTTCAAAAACAAAACCAAAAAACAGGGAAATTCTTTCCATTTCCTTCAGGGTCTCTGATGAAACCTGGAATGACCCTATCTACAATGACAGCTGGATGTGGCATAAGGCTGGACACTTGGGACTGAGAGGATTGGTGAGATTGGGTGAGCAAATGCAGACCCTTTAAAGCAAAAATTCATGGCCCCCATTCCATGGGTCCCAACTCTCCATGTTGAAGGGAATATTACTACAGCTATAACATGTACAGGAAACCTAGAGAATGGACACACTGTGAATACAAAAGGTTTCTAAAACTCTACGAGTAGTCCCTCTCCTGGTGCTCCGGTTTGACTTTCCAACTGCTTTACTATCAATCTCCCAACTTGGAGAGACAACGCCTTTAACCTCCTGGTTCGCAGAGGTTGCCAATTTGGCAGAGGATGGAAGGGAAGAGGGAGAACCAATGAGAGAGTAGCTGTTAGGCATTTGGACGGGCACATGTCACTCTAATTTCCTGGCAGGAAGAAGAATTAACCAGATTCTCAGCCACCCAACAGGAACCAGTATAGGTCCTGAACCAAAATTTTGGACTTGCGTACAGCTCACAAAAAACGAGTTGAAAAATGGAGCTCAGGGGCACAGCAATTCACAAACTGGCAGAGTAATAAAGGACAACTATCGTCCAAAAATCTGTTGAGGGAAGGCAACGAGGCGGACTTGAAAGAGAGGCAGAATAGCAGGAAACAGATTTCAAGAGGTACGTTGGAATCGCCTTTAAAGCACAGGAAGAGGGGCACAACTTCGAAAATGACGCACTTGGCCATAAAGGGCGTATGCGTTTTCTCCTGAATATATTCAGGAGAAAACGCATACGCCCTTTTTGGCCAAGCAAGCATGCGGGCAATGCAAATCTGCACTACAAAGAAGTATCACTTCCCACCGGTCTAAAGGGACATCCACAAAATGTGTAAAAAACAGATAGGCAAGACTGGCCCTGGAGAACAGGGAGCCTTGTTATGCTGATGGGCGGGATGTAAATTGCCAACTGCCTCACTGGAGGAGTGCATTGCGTTCCCTAAAACAAGTAAACAACAGAGCTACAGAGCCAAGGGCAGTTCCAGTCTAGGGAATATACTTTTTGAAAACTGAAAATCAATAAGACAGAGCCACCCCCATAATTAGGGCTGCACTGCTTACAAGAACCTCAACTTGGGTACACATTAAATATCCCAGGAAATATAAAAATGGTTCAAAAAACTGTGGTATTTATGTACGATGGAATATCCCTCAGCCATGAAATTAATGTCAAAAGACCAGGAGCAGCAAAGTGAATGGATTCAGGTACGAGGATTCTAAGTGAAATAAGTCACACAGAAAAAGAAACTTATCATAAGATATCACTTATGAAGATCCTGTAAACATGGCTACACATGAACTGAGTTAGGAAAGAGAACAGAGTCTCACATTTAGAAAACACTCTTATGTCTGCTTAAGGGGAAAGGAGAGTTGGGGTGATGCATAAATCCAGAGTTTGATATAAGCACAGGTACCATTTTTAAACCAACTGTGGAATAGACAAGACCTACACCTTCCTCAGTGAAAGGGACTCAAAACCCCATATTTCCCGCAGAGGAATATATCTGACTAGTAAGAATCTTAAAACCTATGTATTGATATGTCTCTGTAAGGGAATCATGTGTGTCTAGACTGGCATAAACATGACAGCGAGAATCAGCCCAAACCTTCTATAAAAAGGAATTTCAAAAACAAAACCAAAAAACAGGGAAATTCTTTCCATTTCCTTCAGGGTCTCTGATGAAACCTGGAATGACCCTATCTACAATGAGAGCTGGATGGGGCATAAGGCTGGACACTTGGGACTGAGAGGATTGGTGAGATTGGGTGAGCAAATGCAGACCCTTTAAAGCAAAAATGCATGGCCCCCATTCCATGGGTCCCCACTCTCCATGTTGAAGGGAATATTACTACAGCTATAACATGTATGGGAAACCTAGAGAATGGACACACTGTGAATACAAAAGGTTTCTAAAACTCAACGAGTAGTCCCTCTCCTGGTGCTCCGGTTTGACTTTCCAACTGCTTTACTATCAATCTCCCAACTTGGAGAGACAACCCCTTTAACCTCCTGGTTCGCAGAGGTTGCCAATTTGGCAGAGGATGGAAGGGAAGAGGGAGAACCAATGAGAGATTAGCTGTTAGGCATTTGGAAGGGCACATGTCACTCTAATTTCCCGGCAGGAAGAAGAATTAACCAGAGTCTCAGCCACCCACTGGGAAAGAGTATAGGTCCTGAACCAAAATTTTGGACTTGCGTACAGCTCACAAAATACGAGTGGAAAAATGGAGCTCAGGGGCACAGCAATTCACAAACTGGCAGAGTAATAAAGGACAACTATCGTGCAAAAATCTGTTGAGGGAAGGCAACGAGGCGGACTTGAAAGCGAGGTAGAATAGCAGGAAACAGATTTCAAGAGGTACGTTGGAATCGCCTTTAAAGCACAGGAAGAGGGGCACAACTTCGACAATGACGCACTTGGCAAAAAAGTGCGTATGCGTTTTCTCCTGAATATATACAGGAGAAAACGCATACGCCCTTTTTGGCCAAGCAAGCACGCGGGCAATGCAAGTCTGCACTACAAAGAAGTATCACTTCCCACCGGTCAAAAGGGACATCCACAAATGTGTAAAAACCAGAAAGGCAAGACAGGCCCTGGAGAACTGGGAGCCTTGTTATGCTGATGGGCGGGATGTAAATTGCCAACTGCCTCACTGGAGGAGTGCATTCCGTTCCCTAAAACAAGTAAACAACAGAGCTACAAAGCCAAGGGAACTTCCAGTCTAGGGAATATACCTTGGGAAAAACGAAAATCAATAAGACAGAGCCACCCCCAAATTTAGGGCTGCACTGCTTACGAGAACCTCAACTTGGGTACACCTTAAATATCCCAGGAAATATAAAAATGGTTCAAAAAACTGTGGTATTTATGTACGATGGAATATCCCTCAGCCATGAAATCAATGTCATAAGACCAGGAGGAGCAAAGTGAGTGGATTCATGTACGATGATTCTAAGTGAAATAAGTCACACAGAAAAAGAAACTTATCATAAGATATCACTTATGAAGATCCTGTAAACATGGCTACACATGAACTGAGTTAGGAAAGAGAACAGAGTCTCACATTTAGAAAACACTCTTATGCCCACTTAAGGGGAAAGGAGACGTGGGGTGATGCATAAAACCAGAGTTTGATATAAGCACAGGTACCATTTCTAAAACCAACTGTGGAATAGACAAGTCCTACACCTTCCTCAGTGAAAGGGACTCAAAACCCCATATTTCCCGCACAGGAATAGATCTGACTAGTAAGAATTTAAAACCTATGTATTGATATGTCTCGGTAAGGGAATCAAGTGTGTCTAGACTGGCATAAAATGGCAGCGAGAATCTGCTCAAACCCATTATTAAAAGGAATTTCAAAAACAAAACCAAAAAACAGGGAAATTCTTTCCATTACCTTCAGGGTCTCTGATGAAACCTGGAATGACCCTATCTACAATGACAGCTGGATGTGGCATAAGGCTGGACACTTGGGACTGAGAGGATTGGTGAGATTGGGTGAGCAAATGCAGACCCTTTAAAGCAAAAATGCATGGCCCCCATTCCATGGGTCCCAACTCTCCATGTTGAAGGGAATATTACTACAGCTATAACATGTACGGGAAACCTAGAGAATGGACACACTGTGAATACAAAAGGTTTCTAAAACTCAACGAGTAGTCCCTCTCCTGGTGCTCCGGTTTGACTTTCCAACTCCTTTACTATCAATCTCCCAACTTGGAGAGACAACCCCTTTAACCTCCTGGTTCGCAGAGGTTGCCAATTTGGAAGAGGATGGAAGGGAAGAGGGAGAATCAATGAGAGAGTAGCTGTTAGGCATTTGGATGGGCACATGTCACTCTAATTTCCCGGCAGGGAGAAGAATTAATCAGAGTCTCAGCCACGCACCGGGAACCAGTATAGTTCCTGAACCAAAATTTTGGACTTGCGTACAGCTCACAAAAAACGAGTTGAAAAATGGAGCTCAGGGGCACAGCAATTCACAAACTGGAAGAGTAATAAAGGACAACTATCGTCCAAAAATCTGTTGAGGGAAGGCAACGAGGCAGAGTTGAAAGTGAGGCAGAATAGCAGGAAACAGATTTCAAGAGGTACGTTGGAATCGCCTTTAAAGCACAGGAAGAGGGGCACAACTTCGACAATGACTCACTTTGCGATAAAGGGCGTATGCGGTTTCTCCTGAATATATTCAGGAGAAAACGCATACGCCCTTTTTGGCCAAGCAAGCACGCGGGCAATGCAAATCTGCACTACAAAGAAGTATCACTTCCCACCGGTTAAAAGGGACATCCACAAAATGTGTAAAAACCAGAAAGGCAAGACAGGCCCTGGAGAACAGGGAGCCTTGTTATGCTGATGGGCGGGATGTAAATTGCCAGCTGCCTCACAGGAGGAGTGCATTGCGTTCCCTAAAACAAGTAAACAACAGAGCTACAGAGCCAAGGGCACTTCCAGTCTAGGGAATATACCTTGGGAAAACTGAAAATCAATAAGACAGAGCCACCCCCAAATTTAGGGCTGCACTGCTTACAAGAACCTCAACTTGGGTACACCTTAAATATCCCAGGAAATATAAAAATGGTTCAAAATATTGTGGTATTTATGTACGATGGAATATCCCTCAGCCATGAAATCAATGTCATAAGACCAGGTGGAGCAAAGTGAGTGGATTCAGGTACAATGATACAAAGTGAAATAAGTCACACAGAAAAAGAAACTTATCATAAGATATCACTTATGAAGATCCTGTAAACATGGCTACACATGAACTGAGTTAGGAAAGAGAACAGAGTCTCACATTTAGAAAACACTCTTATGCCTGCATAAGGGGAAAGGAGACGTGGGGTGATGCATAAAACCAGAGTTTGATATAAGCACAGGTACCATTTCTAAAACAAACTGTGGAATAGACAAGACCTACACCTTCCTCAGTGAAAGGGACTCAAAACCCCATATTTCCCGCAGAGGAATAGATCTGACTAGTAAGAATCTTAAAACCTATGTATTGATATGTCTCTGTAAGGGAATCAAGTGTGTCTAGACTGGCATAAACATGGCAGCGAGAATCAGCTCAAACCCTCTATAAAAAGGAATTTCAAAAACAAAACCAAAAAACAGGGAAATTCTTTCCATTTCCTTCAGGGTCTCTGATGAAACCTGGAATGACCCTATCTACAATGACAGCTGGATGTGGCATAAGGCTGGACACTTGGGACTGAGAGGATTGGTGAGATTGGGTGAGCAAATGCAGACCCTTTAAAGCAAAAATTCATGGCCCCCATTCCATGGGTCACAACTCTCCATGTTGAAGGGAATATTACTACAGCTATAACATGTACAGGAAACCTAGAGAATGGACACACTGTGAATACAAAAGGTTTCTAAAACTCTACGAGTAGTCCCTCTCCTGGTGCTCCGGTTTGACTTTCCAACTGCTTTACTATCAATCTCCCAACTTGGAGAGACAACCCCTTTAACCTCCTGGTTCGCAGAGGTTGCCAATTTGGCAGAGGATGGAAGGGAAGAGGGAGAACCAATGAGAGAGTAGCTGTTAGGCATTTGGACGGGCACATGTCACTCTAATTTCCTGGCAGGAAGAAGAATTAACCAGATTCTCAGCCACCCAACAGGAACCAGTATAGGTCCTGAACCAAAATTTTGGACTTGCGTACAGCTCACAAAAAACGAGTTGAAAAATGGAGCTCAGGGGCACAGCAATTCACAAACTGGCAGAGTAATAAAGGACAACTATCGTCCAAAAATCTGTTGAGGGAAGGCAACGAGGCGGACTTGAAAGAGAGGCAGAATAGCAGGAAACAGATTTCAAGAGGTACGTTGGAATCGCCTTTAAAGCACAGGAAGAGGGGCACAACTTCGAAAATGACGCACTTGGCCATAAAGGGCGTATGCGTTTTCTCCTGAATATATTCAGGAGAAAACGCATACGCCCTTTTTGGCCAAGCAAGCATGCGGGCAATGCAAATCTGCACTACAAAGAAGTATCACTTCCCACCGGTCTAAAGGGACATCCACAAAATGTGTAAAAAACAGATAGGCAAGACTGGCCCTGGAGAACAGGGAGCCTTGTTATGCTGATGGGCGGGATGTAAATTGCCAACTGCCTCACTGGAGGAGTGCATTGCGTTCCCTAAAACAAGTAAACAACAGACCTACAGAGCCAAGGGCAGTTCCAGTCTAGGGAATATACTTTGGGAAAACTGAAAATCAATAAGACAGAGCCACCCCCATAATTAGGGCTGCACTGCTTACAAGAACCTCAACTTGGGTACACATTAAATATCCCAGGAAATATAAAAATGGTTCAAAAAACTGTGGTATTTATGTACGATGGAATATCCCTCAGCCATGAAATTAATGTCAAAAGACCAGGAGCAGCAAAGTGAATGGATTCAGGTACGAGGATTCTAAGTGAAATAAGTCACACAGAAAAAGAAACTTATCATAAGATATCACTTATGAAGATCCTGTAAACATGGCTACACATGAACTGAGTTAGGAAAGAGAACAGAGTCTCACATTTAGAAAACACTCTTATGTCTGCTTAAGGGGAAAGGAGAGTTGGGGTGATGCATAAATCCAGAGTTTGATATAAGCACAGGTACCATTTTTAAACCAACTGTGGAATAGACAAGACCTACACCTTCCTCAGTGAAAGGGACTCAAAACCCCATATTTCCCGCAGAGGAATATATCTGACTAGTAAGAATCTTAAAACCTATGTATTGATATGTCTCTGTAAGGGAATCATGTGTGTCTAGACTGGCATAAACATGACAGCGAGAATCAGCCCAAACCTTCTATAAAAAGGAATTTCAAAAACAAAACCAAAAAACAGGGAAATTCTTTCCATTTCCTTCAGGGTCTCTGATGAAACCTGGAATGACCCTATCTACAATGAGAGCTGGATGGGGCATAAGGCTGGACACTTGGGACTGAGAGGATTGGTGAGATTGGGTGAGCAAATGCAGACCCTTTAAAGCAAAAATGCATGGCCCCCATTCCATGGGTCCCCACTCTCCATGTTGAAGGGAATATTACTACAGCTATAACATGTATGGGAAACCTAGAGAATGGACACACTGTGAATACAAAAGGTTTCTAAAACTCAACGAGTAGTCCCTCTCCTGGTGCTCCGGTTTGACTTTCCAACTGCTTTACTATCAATCTCCCAACTTGGAGAGACAACCCCTTTAACCTCCTGGTTCGCAGAGGTTGCCAATTTGGCAGAGGATGGAAGGGAAGAGGGAGAACCAATGAGAGATTAGCTGTTAGGCATTTGGAAGGGCACATGTCACTCTAATTTCCCGGCAGGAAGAAGAATTAACCAGAGTCTCAGCCACCCACTGGGAAAGAGTATAGGTCCTGAACCAAAATTTTGGACTTGCGTACAGCTCACAAAATACGAGTGGAAAAATGGAGCTCAGGGGCACAGCAATTCACAAACTGGCAGAGTAATAAAGGACAACTATCGTGCAAAAATCTGTTGAGGGAAGGCAACGAGGCGGACTTGAAAGCGAGGTAGAATAGCAGGAAACAGATTTCAAGAGGTACGTTGGAATCGCCTTTAAAGCACAGGAAGAGGGGCACAACTTCGACAATGACGCACTTGGCAAAAAAGTGCGTATGCGTTTTCTCCTGAATATATACAGGAGAAAACGCATACGCCCTTTTTGGCCAAGCAAGCACGCGGGCAATGCAAGTCTGCACTACAAAGAAGTATCACTTCCCACCGGTCAAAAGGGACATCCACAAATGTGTAAAAACCAGAAAGGCAAGACAGGCCCTGGAGAACTGGGAGCCTTGTTATGCTGATGGGCGGGATGTAAATTGCCAACTGCCTCACTGGAGGAGTGCATTCCGTTCCCTAAAACAAGTAAACAACAGAGCTACAAAGCCAAGGGAACTTCCAGTCTAGGGAATATACCTTGGGAAAAACGAAAATCAATAAGACAGAGCCACCCCCAAATTTAGGGCTGCACTGCTTACGAGAACCTCAACTTGGGTACACCTTAAATATCCCAGGAAATATAAAAATGGTTCAAAAAACTGTGGTATTTATGTACGATGGAATATCCCTCAGCCATGAAATCAATGTCATAAGACCAGGAGGAGCAAAGTGAGTGGATTCATGTACGATGATTCTAAGTGAAATAAGTCACACAGAAAAAGAAACTTATCATAAGATATCACTTATGAAGATCCTGTAAACATGGCTACACATGAACTGAGTTAGGAAAGAGAACAGAGTCTCACATTTAGAAAACACTCTTATGCCCACTTAAGGGGAAAGGAGACGTGGGGTGATGCATAAAACCAGAGTTTGATATAAGCACAGGTACCATTTCTAAAACCAACTGTGGAATAGACAAGTCCTACACCTTCCTCAGTGAAAGGGACTCAAAACCCCATATTTCCCGCACAGGAATAGATCTGACTAGTAAGAATTTAAAACCTATGTATTGATATGTCTCTGTAAGGGAATCAAGTGTGTCTAGACTGGCATAAAATGGCAGCGAGAATCTGCTCAAACCCATTATAAAAAGGAATTTCAAAAACAAAACCAAAAAACAGGGAAATTCTTTCCATTACCTTCAGGGTCTCTGATGAAACCTGGAATGACCCTATCTACAATGACAGCTGGATGTGGCATAAGGCTGGACACTTGGGACTGAGAGGATTGGTGAGATTGGGTGAGCAAATGCAGACCCTTTAAAGCAAAAATGCATGGCCCCCATTCCATGGGTCCCAACTCTCCATGTTGAAGGGAATATTACTACAGCTATAACATGTACGGGAAACCTAGAGAATGGACACACAGTGAATACAAAAGGTTTCTAAAACTCAACGAGTAGTCCCTCTCCTGAGGCTCCGGTTTGACTTTCCAACTGCTTTACTATCAATCTCCCAACTTGGAGAGACAACCCCTTTAACCTCCTGGTTCGCACAGGTTGCCAATTTGGCAGAGGATGGAAGGGAAGAGGGAGAACCAATGAGAGAGTAGCTGTTAGGCATTTGGACGGGCACATGTCACTCTAATTTCCTGGCAGGAAGAAGAATTAACCAGAGTCTCAGCCACCCACCGGGAACCAGTATAGGTCCTGAACCAAAATTTTGGACTTGCGTACATCTCACAAAAAATGAGTTGAAAAATCGAGCTCAGGGGCAGAGCCATTCACAAACTGGCAGAGTAATAAAGGACAACTATCGTCCAAAAATCTGTTGAGGGAAGGCAACGAGGCGGACTTGAATGCGAGGCAGAATAGCAGGAAACAGATTTCAAGAGGTACGTTGGAATCACCTTTAAAGCACAGGAAGAGGGGCACAACTTCGACAATGATGCACTTGGCCAAAAAGGGCGTGTGCGTTTTCTCCTGAATATATTCAGGAGAAAACGCATACGCCCTTTTTGGCCAAGCAAGCACGCGGGCAATGCAAATCTGCACTACAAAGAAGTATCACTTCCCACCGGTCAAAAGGGACATCCACAAAATGTGTAAAAACCAGATAGGCAAGACAGGCCCTAGAGAACAGGGAGCCTTGATATGCTGATGGGCGGGATGTAAATTGCCAACTGCCACACTGGAGGAGTGCATTGCGTTCCCTAAAACAAGTAAACAACAGAGCTACAGAGCCAAGGGCACTTCCAGTCTAGGGAATATACCTTGGGAAAACTGAAAATCAATAAGACAGAGCCACCCCCAAAATTAGGGCTGCACTGCTTACAAGAACCTCAACTTGGGTACACCTTAAATATCCCAGGAAATATATAAACGGTTCAAAAAACTGTGGTATTTATGTACGATGGAATATCCCTCAGCCATGAAATCAATGTCAAAAGACGAGGAGCAGCAAAGTGAGTGGATTCAGGTACGATGATTCTAAGTGAAATAAGTCACACAGAAAAAGAAACTTATCATAAGATATCACTTATGAAGATCCTGTAAACATGGCTACACATGAACTGAGTTAGGAAAGAGAACAGAGTCTCACATTTAGAAAACACTCTTATGCCTGCTTAAGGGGAAAGGAGAGGTGGGGTGATGCATAAAACCAGAGTTTGATATAAGCACAGGTACCATTGCTAAAACCAACTGTGGAATAGACAAGACCTACACCTTCCTCAGTGAAAGGGACTCAAAACCCCATATTTCCCACAGAGGAATAGATCTGACTAGTAAGAATCTTAAAACCTATATATTGATATGTCTCTGTAAGGGAATCAAGTGTGTCTAGACTGTCATAAACATGGCAGCGAGAATCAGCTCAAACCCACTATAAAAAGGAATTTCAAAAACAAAACCAAAAAACAGGGAAATTCTTTCCATTTCCTTCAGGGTCTCTGATGAAACCTGGAATGACCCTATCTACAATGACAGCTGGATGTGGCATAAGGCTGGACACTTGGGACTGAGAGGATTGGTGAGATTTGGTGAGCAAATGCAGACCCTTTAAAGCAAAAATGCATGGCCCCCATTCCATGGGTCCCAACTCTCCATGTTGAAGGGAATATTACTACAGCTATAACATGTACGGGAAACCTAGAGAATGGACACACTGTGAATACAAAAGGTTTCTAAAACTCAACGAGTAGTCTCTCTCCTGGTGCTCCGGTTTGACTTTCCAACTGCTTTACTATCAATCTCCCAACTTGGAGAGACAACCCCTTTAACCTCCTGGTTCGCAGAGGTTGACAATTTGGCAGAGGATGGAAGGGAAGAGGGAGAACCAATGAGAGAGTAGCTGTTAGGCATTTGGAAGGGCACATGTCACTCTAATTTCCCGGCAGGAAGAAGAATTAAACAGAGTCTCAGCCACCCACCGGGAACAAGTATAGGTCCTGAACCAAAATTTTGGACTTGCGCACAGCTCACGAAAAACGAGTTGAAAAATGGAGCTCAGGGGCACAGCAATTCACAAACTGGAAGAGTAATAAAGGACAACTATCGTCCAAAAATCTGTTGAGGGAAGGCAATGAGGCGGACTTGAAAGCGAGGCAGAATAGCAGGAAACAGATTTCAAGAGGTACATTGGAATCGCCTTTAAAGCACAGGAAGAGGGGCACAACTTCGACAATGACGCACTTGGCCATAAAGGACGTATGCGTTTTCTCCTAAATATATTCAGGAGAAAATGCATGCGCCCCTTTTGGCCAAGCAAGCACGCGGGCAATGCAAATGTGCACTACAAAGAAGTATCACTTCCCACCGGTCAAAAGGGACATCCACAAAATGTGTAAAAACCAGAAAGGCAAGACAGGTCCTGGAGAACAGGGAGCCTTGTTATGCTGATGGGCGGGATGTAAATTGCCAACTGCCTCACTGGAGGAGTGCATTGCGTTCCCTAAAAGAAGTAAAGAACAGAGCTACAGAGCCAAGGGCAATTCCAGTCTAGGGAATATACCTTGGGAAAACTGAAAATCAATAAGACAGAGCCACCCTCAAAATTAGGGCTGCACTGCTTACAAGAACCTCAACTTGGGTACACCTTAAATATCCCAGGAAATATAAACATGGTTCAAAAAACTGTGGTATTTATGTACGATGGAATATCCCTCAGCCATGAAATCAATGTCAAAAGACCAGGAGCAGCAAAGTGAATGGATTCAGGTACGATGATTCTAAGTGAAATAAGTCACACAGAAAAAGAAACTTATCATAAGATATCACTTATGAAGATCCTGTAAACATGGCTACACATGAACTGAGTTAGGAAAGAGAACAGAGTCTCACATTTAGAAAACACTCTTATGCCTGCATAAGGGGAAAGGAGACGTGGGGTGATGCATAAAACCAGAGTTTGATATAAGCACAGGTACCATTTCTAAAACCAACTGTGGAATAGACAAGACCTACACCTTCCTCAGTGAAAGGGACTCAAAACCCCATATTTCCCGCAGAGGAATAGATCTGACTAGTAAGAATCTTAAAACCTATGTATTTATATGTCTCTGTAAGGGAATCAAGTGTGTCTAGACTGGCATAAACATGGCAGCGAGAATCAGCTCAAACCCACTATAAAAAGGAATTTCAAAAACAAAACCAAAAAACAGGGAAATTCTTTCCATTTCCTTCAGGGTCTCTGATGAAACCTGGAATGACCCTATCTACAATGACAGCTGGATGTGGCATAAGGCTGGATACTTGGGACTGAGAGGATTGGTGAGATTTGGTGAGCAAATGCAGACCCTTTAAAGCAAAAATGCATGGCCCCCATTCCATGGGTCCCAACTCTCCATGTTGAAGGGAATATTACTACAGCTATAACATGTACGGGAAACCTAGAGAATGGACACACTGTGAATACAAAAGGTTTCTAAAACTCAACGAGTAGTCTCTCTCCTGGTGCTCCCGTTTGACTTTCCAACTGCTTTACTATCAATCTCCCAACTTGGAGAGACAACCACTTTAACCTCCTGGTTCGCACAGGTTGCCAATTTGGCAGAGGATGGAAGGGAAGAGGGAGAACCAATGAGAGAGTAGCTGTTAGGCATTTGGACGGGCACATGTCACTCTAATTTCCCGGCAGGAAGAAGAATTAAACAGAGTCTCAGCCACCCACCGGGAACAAGTATAGGTCCTGAACCAAAATTTTGGACTTGCGCACAGCTCACAAAAAACGAGTTGAAAAATGGAGCTCAGGGGCACAGCAATTCACAAACTGGAAGAGTAATAAAGGACAACTATCGTCCAAAAATCTGTTGAGGGAAGGCAACGAGGCGGACTTGAAAGCGAGGCAGAGTAGCAGGAAACAGATTTCAAGAGGTACGTTGGAATCGCCTTTAAAGCACAGGAAGAGGGGCACAACTTCGACAATGACGCACTTGGCCGTAAAGGGCGTATGTGTTTTCTCCTGAATATATTCAGGAGAAAACACATACTCCATTTTTGGCCAAGCAAGCAAGCGGGCAATGCAAATCTGCACTACAAAGAAGTATCACTTCCCACCGGTCAAAAGGGACATCCACAAATGTGTAAAAACCAGAAAGGCATGACAGGCCCTGGAGAACAGGGAGCCTTGTTATGCTGATGGGCGGGATGTAAATTGCGAACTGCCTCACTGGAGGAGTGCATTCCGTTCCCTAATACAAGTAAACAACAGAGCTACAAAGCCAAGGGCACTTCCAGTCTAGGGAATATACCTTGGGAAAACTGAAAATCAATAAGACAGAGCCACCCCCAAATTTAGGGCTGCACTGCTTACAAGAACCTCAACTTGGGTACACATTAAATATCCCAGGAAATATAAAAATGGTTCAAAAAACTGTGGTATTTATGTACGATGGAATATCCCTCAGCCATGAAATCAATGTCACAAGACCAGGAGGAGCAAAGTGAGTGGATTCAGGTACGATGATTATAAGTGAAAGAAGTCACACAGAAAAAGAAACTTATCATAAGATATCACTTATGAAGATCCTGTAAACATGGCTACACATGAACTGAGTTAGGAAAGAGAACAGAGTCTCACATTTAGAAAACACTCTTATGCCTGCATAAGTGGAAAGGAGACGTGGGGTGATGCATAAAACCAGAGTTTGATATAAGCACAAGTACCATTGCTAAAACCAACTGTGGAATAGACAAGACCTACACCTTCCTCAGTGAAAGGGACTCAAAACCCCATATTTCCCGCAGAGGAATAGATCTGACTAGTAAGGATCTTAAAACCTATGTATTGATATGTCTCTGTAAGGGAATCAAGTGTGTCTAGACTGGCATAAACATGACAGCGAGAATCAGCTCAAACCCTCTATAAAAAGGAATTTCAAATACAAAACCAAAAACAGGGAAATTCTTTACATTTCCTTCAGGGTCTCTGATGAAACCAGGAATGACCCTGTCTACAATGACAGCTGGATGTGGCATAAGGCTGGACACTTGGGACTGAGAGGATTGGTGAGATTGGGTGAGCAAATCCAGACCCTTTAAAGCAAAAATGCATGGCCCCCATTCCATGGGTCCCAACTCTCCATGTTGAAGGGAATATTACTACAGCTATAACATGTACGGGAAACCTAGAGAATGGACACACTGTGAATACAAAAGGTTTCTAAAACTCAACTAGTAGTCCCTCTCCTGGTGCTCCGGTTTGACTTTCCAACTGCTTTACTATCAATCTCCCAACTTGGAGAGACAACCCCTTTAACCTCCTGGTTCGCAGAGGTTGCCAATTTGGCAGAGGATGGAACGGAAGAGGGAGAACCAATGAGAGAGTAGCTGTTAGGCATTTGGACGGGCACATGTCACTCTAATTTCCCGGCAGGAAGAAGAATTAACCAGAGTCTCAGCCACCCACCGGGAACAAGTATAGGTCCTGAACCAAAATTTTGGACTTGCGCACAGCTCACAAAAAACGAGTTGAAAAATGGAGCTCAGGGTCACAGCAATTCACAAACTGGAAGAGTAATAAAGGACAACTATCATCCAAAAATCTGTTGAGGGAAGGCAACGAGGCAGACTTGAAAGCGAGGCAGAATAGCAGGAAACCGATTTCAAGAGGTACGTTGGAATCGCCTTTAAAGCACAGGAAGAGGGGCACAACTTCGACAATGACGCACTTGGCCGTAAAGGGCGTATGTGTTTTCTCCTGAATATATTCAGGAGAAAACACATACTCCATTTTTGGCCAAGCAAGCAAGCGGGCAATGCAAATCTGCACTACAAAGAAGTATCACTTCCCACCGGTCAAAAGGGACATCCACAAATGTGTAAAAACCAGAAAGGCATGACAGGCCCTGGAGAACAGGGAGCCTTGTTATGCTGATGGGCGGGATGTAAATTGCGAACTGCCTCACTGGAGGAGTGCATTCCGTTCCCTAATACAAGTAAACAACAGAGCTACAAAGGCAAGGGCACTTCCAGTCTAGGGAATATACCTTGGGAAAACTGAAAATCAATAAGACAGAGCCACCCCCAAATTTAGGGCTGCACTGCTTACAAGAACCTCAACTTGGGTACACATTAAATATCCCAGGAAATATAAAAATGGTTCAAAAAACTGTGGTATTTATGTACGATTGAATATCCCTCAGCCATGAAATCAATGTCACAAGACCAGGAGGAGCAAAGTGAGTGGATTCAGGTACGATGATTCTAAGTGAAATAAGTCACACAGAAAAAGAAACTTATCATAAGATATCACTTATGAAGATCCTGTAAACATGGCTACACATGAACTGAGTTAGGAAAGAGAACAGAGTCTCACATTTAGAAAACACTCTTATGACTGCATAAGGGGAAAGGAGACGTGGGGTGATGCATAAAACCAGAGTTTGATATAAGCACAAGTACCATAGCTAAAACCAACTGTGGAATAGACAAGACCTACACCTTCCTCAGTGAAAGGGACTCAAAACCCCATATTTCCCGCAGAGGAATAGATCTGACTAGTAAGAATCTTAAAACCTATGTATTGATATGTCTCTGTAAGGGAATCAAGTGTGTCTAGACTGGCATAAACATGACAGCGAGAATCAGCTCAAACCCTCTATAAAAAGGAATTTCAAAAACAAAACCAAAAACAGGGAAATTCTTTACATTTCCTTCAGGGTCTCTGATGAAACCTGGAATGACCCTGTCTACAATGACAGCTGGATGTGGCATAAGGCTGGACACTTGGGACTGAGAGGATTGGTGAGATTGGGTGAGCAAATCCAGACCCTTTAAAGCAAAAATGCATGGCCCCCATTCCATGGGTCCCAACTCTCCATGTTGAAGGGAATATTACTACAGCTATAACATGTACGGGAAACCTAGAGAATGGACACACTGTGAATACAAAAGGTTTCTAAAACTCAACGAGTAGTCCCTCTCCTGGTGCTCCGGTTTGACTTTCCAACTGCTTTACTATCAATCTCCCAACTTGGAGAGACAACCCCTTTAACCTCCTGGTTCGCAGAGGTTGCCAATTTGGCAGAGGATGGAAGGGAAGAGGGAGAACCAATGAGAGAGTAGCTGTTAGGCATTTGGACCTGCACATGTCACTCTAATTTCCCGGCAGGAAGAAGAATTAACCAGAGTCTCAGCCACTCACCGGGAACCAGTATAGGTCCTGAACCAAAATTTTGGACTTGCGTACAGCTCACAAAAAATGAGTTGAAAAATGTAGCTCAGGGGCACAGCAATTCACAAACTGGAAGAGTAATAAAGGACAACTATCGTCCAAAAATCTGTTGAGGGAAGGCAACGAGGCGGACTTGAAAGCGAGGCAGAATAGCAGGAAACAGATTTCAAGAGGTACATTGGAATCGCCTTTAAAGCACAGGAAGAGGGGCACAACTTCGACAATGACGCACTTGGCAATAAAGGGCGTATATGTTTTCTCCTGAATATATTCAGGAGAAAACACATACTCCATTTTTGGCCAAGCAAGCAAGCGGGCAATGCAAATCTGCACTACAAAGAAGTATCACTTCCCACCGGTCAAAAGGGACATCCACAAATGTGTAAAAACCAGAAAGGCATGACAGGCCCTGGAGAACAGGGAGCCTTGTTATGCTGATGGGCGGGATGTAAATTGCGAACTGCCTCACTGGAGGAGTGCATTCCGTTCCCTAAAACAAGTAAACAACAGAGCTACAAAGCCAATGGCACTTCCAGTCTAGGGAATATACCTTGGGAAAACTGAAAATCAATAAGACAGAGACACCCCCAAATTTAGGGCTGCACTGCTTACAAGAACCTCAACTTAGGTACACCTTAAATATCCCAGGAAATATAAACATGGTTCAAAAAACTGTGGTATTTATGTACGATGGAATATCCCTCAGCCATGAAATCAATGTCATAAGACCAGGAGGAACAAAGTTAGTGGATTTAGGTACGATGATTCTAAGTGAAATAAGTCACACAGAAAAAGAAACTTATCATAAGATATCACTTATGAAGATCCTGTAAACATGGCTACACATGAACTGAGTTAGGAAAGAGAACAGAGTCTCACATTTAGAAAACACTCTTATGCCTGCATAAGGGGAAAGGAGACGTGGGGTGATGCATAAAACCAGAGTTTGATATAAGCACAGGTACCATTTCTAAAACCAACTGTGGAATAGACAAGACCTACACATTCCTCAGTGAAAGGGACTCAAAACACCATATTTCCCGCAGAGGAATAGATCTGACTAGTAAGAATCTTAAAACCTATGTATTGATATGTCTCTGTAAGGGAATCAAGTGTGTCTAGACTGGCATAAACATGACAGCGAGAATCAGCTCAAACCCTCTATAAAAAGGAATTTCAAAAACAAAACCAAAAAACAGGGAAATTCTTTACATTTCCTTCAGGGTCTCTGATGAAACCTGGAATGACCCTGTCTACAATGACAGCTGGATGTGGCATAAGGCTGGACACTTGGGACTGAGAGGATTGGTGAGATTGGGTGAGCAAATACAGACCCTTTAAAGCAAAAATGCATGGCCCCCATTCCATGGGTCCCAACTCTCCATGCTGAAGGGAATATTACTACAGCTATAACATGCACGGGAGACCAAGAGAATGGACACACTGTGAATACAAAAGATTTCTAAAACTCAACGAGTAGTCCCTCTCCTGGTGCTCCGGTTTGACTTTCCAACTGCTTTACTATCAATCTCCCAACTTGGAGAGACAACCCCTTTAACCTCCTGGTTCGCAGAGGTTGCCAAATTGGCAGAGGATGGAACAGAAGAGGGAGAACCAATGAGAGAGTAGCTGTTAGGCATTTGGACGGGCACATGTCACTCTAATTTCCTGGCAGAAAGAAGAATTAACCAGAGTCTCAGCCACCCACCGGTAACCAGTATAGGTCCTGAACCAAAATTTTGGACTTGCGCACAGCTCACAAAAAACGAGTTGAAAAATGGAGCTCAGGGGCACAGCAATTCACAAACTGGAAGAGTAATAAAGGACAACTATCGTCCAAAAATCTATTGAGGGAAGGCAACGAGGCGGACTTGAAAGCGAGGCAGAATAGCAGGAAACAGATTTCAAGAGGTACGTTGGAATCGCCTTTAAAGCACAGGAAGAGGGGCACAACTTCGACAATGACGCACTTGGCCATAAAGGGCGTATCCGTTTTATCCTGAATATATTCAGGAGAAAACACATACTCCATTTTTGGCCAAGCAAGCAAGCGGGCAATGCAAATCTGCACTACAAAGAAGTATCACTTCCCACCGGTCAAAATGGACATCCACAAATGTGTAAAAACCAGAAAGGCATGACAGGCCCTGGAGAACAGGGAGCCTTGTTATGCTGATGGGCGGGATGTAAATTGCGAACTGCCTCACTGGAGGAGTGCATTCCGTTCCCTAATACAAGTAAACAACAGAGCTACAAAGCCAAGGGCACTTCCAGTCTAGGGAATATACCTTGGGAAAACTGAAAATCAATAAGACAGAGACACCCCCAAATTTAGGGCTGCACTGCTTACAAGAACCTCAACTTGGGTACACATTAAATATCCCAGGAAATATAAAAATGGTTCAAAAAATTGTGGTATTTATGTACGATGGAATATCCCTCAGCCATGAAATCAATGTCATAAGACCAGGAGGAGCAAAGTGAGTGGATTCAGGTACGATGATTCTAAGTGAAATAAGTCACACAGAAAAAGAAACTTATCAAAAGATATCACTTATGAAGATCCTCTAAACATGGCTACACATGAACTGAGTTAGGAAAGAGAACAGAGTCTCACATTTAGAAAACACTCTTATGCCTGCATAAGGGGAAAGGAGACGTGGGGTGATGCATAAAACCAGAGTTTGATATAAGCACAAGTACCATTGCTAAAATAAACTGTGGAATAGACAAGACCTACACCTTCCTCAGTGAAAGGGACTCAAAACCCCATATTTCCCACAGAGGAATAGATCTGACTAGTAAGAATCTTAAAACCTATGTATTGATATGTCTCTGTAAGGGAATCAAGTGTGTCTAGACTGGCATAAACATGACAGCGAGAATCAGCTCAAACCCTCTATAAAAAGGAATTTCAAAAACAAAACCAAAAAACAGGGAAATTCTTTACATTTCCTTCAGGGTCTCTGATGAAACCTGGAATGACCCTGTCTACAATGACAGCTGGATGTGTCATAAGGCTGGACACTTGGGACTGAGAGGATTGGTGAGATTGGGTGAGCAAATCCAGACCATTTAAAGCAAAAATGCATGGCCCCCATTCCATGGGTCCCAACTCTCCATGTTGAAGGGAATATTACTACAGCTATAACATGTACGGGAAACCTAGATAATGGACACACTGTGAATACAAAAGGTTTCTAAAACTCAACGAGTAAGTCCCTCTCCTGGTGCTCCGGTTTGACTTTCCAACTGCTTTACTATCAATCTCCCAACTTGGAGAGACAACCCCTTTAACCTCCTGGTTCGCAGAGGTTGCCAATTTGGCAGAGGATGGAAGGGACGAGGGAGAAACAATGAGAGAGTAGCTGTTAGGCATTTGGACGGGCACATGTCACTCTAATTTCCCGGCAGGAAGAAGAATTAACCAGAGTCTCAGCCACCCACCGTGAACCAGTATAGGTCCTGAACCAAATTTTGGACTTGCGTACAGCTCACAAAAAACGAGTTGAAAAATGGAGCTCAGGGGCACAGCAATTCACAAACTGGAAGAGTAATAAAGGACAACTATCGTCCAAAAATCTGTTGAGGGACGGCAACGAGGCGGACTTGAAAGCGAGGCAGAATAGCAGGAAACAGATTTCAAGAGGTACGTTGGAATCGCCTTTAAAGCACAGGAAGAGGGGCACAACTTCGACAATGACGCACTTGGCCAAAAAGGGCGTATGCATTTTCTCCAGAATATACTCATGAGAAAACGCATACGCCCTTTTTGGCCAAGCAAGCAAGCGGGCAATGCAAATCTGCACTACAAAGAAGTATCACTTCCCACCGGTCAAAAGGGACATCCACAAAATGTGTAAAAACCAGAAAGGCAAGACAGGTCCTGGAGAACAGGGAGCCTTGTTATGCTGATGGGCGGGATGTAAATTGCCAACTGCCTCACTGGAGGAGTGCATTGCGTTCCCTAAAAGAAGTAAAGAACAGAGCTACAGAGCCAAGGGCAATTCCAGTCTAGGGAATATACCTTGGGAAAACTGAAAATCAATAAGACACAGCCACCCCCAAAATTAGGGCTGCACTGCTTACAAGAACCTCAACTTGGGTACACCTTAAATATCTCAGGAAATATAAACATGGTTCAAAAAACTGTGGTATTTATGTACGATGGAATATCCCTCAGCCATGAAATCAATGTCAAAAGACCAGGAGCAGCAAAGTGAATGGATTCAGGTACGATGATTCTAAGTGAAATAAGTCACACAGAAAAAGAAACTTATCATAAGATATCACTTATGAAGATCCTGTAAACATGGCTACACATGAACTGAGTTAGGAAAGAGAACAGAGTCTCACATTTAGAAAACACTCTTATGCCTGCTTAAGGGGAAAGGAGACGTGGGGTGATGCATAAAACCAGAGTTTGTTATAAGCACCGGTACCATTTCTAAAACCAAATGTGGAATAGACAAGACCTACACCTTCCTCAGTGAAAGGGACTCAAAACCCCATATTTCCCGCAGAGGAATAGATCTGACTTGTAAGAATCTTAAAACCTATGTATTTATATGTCTCTGTAAGGGAATCAAGTGTGTCTAGAATGGCATAAACATGGCAGCGAGAATCAGCTCAAACCCACTATAAAAAGGAATTTCAAAAACAAAACCAAAAAACAGGGAAATTCTTTCCATTTCCTTCAGGGTCTCTGATGAAACCTGGAATGATCCTATGTACAATGACAGCTGCATGTGGCATAAGGCTGGACACCCTGGACTGAGAGGATTGGTGAGATTGGGTGAGCAAATGCAGACCCTTTAAAGCAAAAATGCATGGCCCCCATTCCATTGGTCCCAACTCTCCATGTTGAAGGGAATATTACTACAGCTATAACATGTACGGGAAACCTAGAAAATGGACACACTGTGAATACAAAAGGTTTGTAAAACTCAACGAGTAGTCCCTCTCCTGGTGCTCCGGTTTGACTTTCCAACTGCTTTACTATCAATCTCCCAACTTGGAGAGACAACCCCTTTAACCTCCTGGTTCGCAGAGGTTGCCAATTTGGCAGAGGATGGAAGGGAAGAGGGAGAACCAATGAGAGATTAGCTGTTAGGCATTTGGACGGGCTCATGTCACTCTAATTTCCCGGCAGGAATAAGAATTAACCAGAGTCTCAGCCACTCACCGGGAACCAGTATACGTCCTGAACCAAAATTTTGCACTTGCGTACAGCTCACAAAAAATGAGTTGAAAAATGTAGCTCAGGGGCACAGCAATTCACAAACAGGCAGAGTAATAAAGGACAACTATCGTCCAAAAATCTGTTGAGGGAAGGCAACGAGGCAGACTTGAAAGCGAGGCAGAATAGCAGGAAACAGATTTCAATAGGTACGTTGGAATCGCTTTTAAAGCACAGGACGAAGGGCACAACTTCGACAATGACGCACTTGGCCATAAAGGCCGTATGTGTTTTCTCCTGCATATATTCAGGAGAAAACGCATACGCCCATTTTGGCCAAGCAAGCACGCGTGCAATGCAAATGTGCACTACAAAGTAGTATCACTTCCCACCGGTCAAAAGGGACATCCACAAAATGTGTAAAAACGAGAAAGGCAAGACAGGCCCTGTAGAACAGGGAGCCTTGTTATGCTGATGGGCTGGATGTAAATTGCCAGCTGCCTCACTGGAGGAGTGCATTGCGTTCCCTAAAACAAGTAAACAACAGAGCTACAGAGCCAAGGGCACTTCCAGTCTAGGGAATATACCTTGGGAAATCTGAAAATCAATAAGTCAGAGCCACCCCCAAAATTAGGGCTGCACTGCTTACAAGAACCTCAACTTGGGTACACCTTAAATATCCCAGGATATATAAAAATGGTTTAAAAAACTGTGGTATTTATGTACGATGGAATATCCCTCAGCCATGAAATCAAGGTCAAACGACCAGGAGCAGCAAAGTGAGTGGATTCAGGTACGATGATTCTAAGTGAAATAAGTCACCCAGAAAAAGAAACTTATCATGAGATATCACTTATGAAGATCCTGTAAACATGGCTACACATGAACTGAGTTAGAAAAGAGAACAGAGTCTCACAGTTAGAAAACACTCTTATGCCTGCATAAGGGGAAAGGAGACGTGGGGTGATGCATAAAACCAGAGTTTGATATAAGCACAGGTACCATTTCTAAAACCAAATGTGGAATAGACAAGACCTACACCTTCCTCAGTGAAAGGGACTCAAAACCCCATATTTCCCGCAGAGGAATAGATCTGACTAGTAAGAATCTTAAAACCTATGTATTGATATGTCTCTGTAAGGGAATCAAGTGTGTCTAGACTGGCATAAACATGGCAGCGAGAATCAGCTCAAACCCACTATAAAAAGGAATTTCAAAAACAAAACCAAAAAACAGGGAAATTCTTTACATTTCCTTCAGGGTCTCTGATGAAACCTGGAATGACCCTGTCTACAATGAGAGCTGGATGTGGCCTAAGGCTGGACACTTGGGACTGAGAGGATTGGTGAGATTGGGTGAGCAAATCCAGACCCTTTAAAGCAAAAATGCATGGCCCCCATTCCATGGGTCCCAACTCTCCATGCTGAAGGGAATATTACTACAGCTATAACATGCACGGGAAACCTAGAGAATGGACACACTGTGAATACAAAAGGTTTCTAAAACTCAACGAGTAGTCCCTCTCCTGGTGCTCCGGTTTGACTTTCCAACTGCTTTACTATCAATCTCCCAACTTGGAGAGACAACCCCTTTAACCTCCTGGTTCGCAGAGGTTGCCAATTTGGCAGAGGATGGAACGGAAGAGGGAGAACCAATGAGAGAGTAGCTGTTAGGCATTTGGACGGGCACATGTCACTCTAATTTCCCGGCAGGAAGAAGAATTAACCAGAGTCTCAGCCACCCACCGGGAACAAGTATAGGTCCTGAACCAAAATTTTGGACTTGCGCACAGCTCACAAAAAACGAGTTGAAAAATGGAGCTCAGGGGCACAGCCATTCACAAACTGGAAGAGTAATAAAGGACAACTATCGTCCAAAAATCTGTTGAGGGAAGGCAACGAGGCGGACTTGAAAGCGAGGCAGAATAGCAGGAAACAGATTTCAAGAGGTACGTTGGAATCGCCTTTAAAGCACAGGAAGAGGGGCACAACTTCGACAATGACGCACTTGGCCATAAAGGGCGTATCCGTTTTATCCTGAATATATTCAGGAGAAAACACATACTCCATTTTTGGCCAAGCAAGCAAGCGGGCAATGCAAATCTGCACTACAAAGAAGTATCACTTCCCACCGGTCAAAATGGACATCCACAAATGTGTAAAAACCAGAAAGGCATGACAGGCCCTGGAGAACAGGGAGCCTTGTTATGCTGATGGGTGGGATGTAAATTGCGAACTGCCTCACTGGAGGAGTGCATTCCGTTCCCTAATACAAGTAAACAACAGAGCTACAAAGCCAAGGGCACTTCCAGTCTAGGGAATATACCTTGGGAAAACTGAAAATCAATAAGACAGAGACACCCCCAAATTTAGGGCTGCACTGCTTACAAGAACCTCAACTTGGGTACACATTAAATATCCCAGGAAATATAAAAATGGTTCAAAAAATTGTGGTATTTATGTACGATGGAATATCCCTCAGCCATGAAATCAATGTCATAAGACCAGGAGGAGCAAAGTGAGTGGATTCAGGTACGATGATTCTAAGTGAAATAAGTCACACAGAAAAAGAAACTTATCAAAAGATATCACTTATGAAGATCCTCTAAACATGGCTACACATGAACTGAGTTAGGAAAGAGAACAGAGTCTCACATTTAGAAAACACTCTTATGCCTGCATAAGGGGAAAGGAGACGTGGGGTGATGCATAAAACCAGAGTTTGATATAAGCACAAGTACCATTGCTAAAACCAACTGTGGAATAGACAAGACCTACACCTTCCTCAGTGAAAGGGACTCAAAACCCCATATTTCCCACAGAGGAATAGATCTGACTAGTAAGAATCTTAAAACCTATGTATTGATATGTCTCTGTAAGGGAATCAAGTGTGTCTAGACTGGCATAAACATGACAGCGAGAATCAGCTCAAACCCTCTATAAAAAGGAATTTCAAAAACAAAACCAAAAAACAGGGAAATTCTTTACATTTCCTTCAGGGTCTCTGATGAAACCTGGAATGACCCTGTCTACAATGACAGCTGGATGTGTCATAAGGCTGGACACTTGGGACTGAGAGGATTGGTGAGATTGGGTGAGCAAATCCAGACCATTTAAAGCAAAAATGCATGGCCCCCATTCCATGGGTCCCAACTCTCCTTGTTGAAGGGAATATTACTACAGCTATAACATGTACGGGAAACCTAGATAATGGACACACTGTGAATACAAAAGGTTTCTAAAACTCAACGAGTAAGTCCCTCTCCTGGTGCTCCGGTTTGACTTTCCAACTGCTTTACTATCAATCTCCCAACTTGGAGAGACAACCCCTTTAACCTCCTGGTTCGCAGAGGTTGCCAATTTGGCAGAGGATGGAAGGGACGAGGGAGAAACAATGAGAGAGTAGCTGTTAGGCATTTGGACGGGCACATGTCACTCTAATTTCCCGGCAGGAAGAAGAATTAACCAGAGTCTCAGCCACCCACCGTGAACCAGTATAGGTCCTGAACCAAATTTTGGACTTGCGTACAGCTCACAAAAAACGAGTTGAAAAATGGAGCTCAGGGGCACAGCAATTCACAAACTGGAAGAGTAATAAAGGACAACTATCGTCCAAAAATTTGTTGAGGGACGGCAACGAGGCGGACTTGAAAGCGAGGCAGAATAGCAGGAAACAGATTTCAAGAGGTACGTTGGAATCGCCTTTAAAGCACAGGAAGAGGGGCACAACTTCGACAATGACGCACTTGGCCAAAAAGTGCGTATGCGTTTTCTCCAGAATATACTCATGAGAAAACGCATACGCCCTTTTTGGCCAAGCAAGCAAGCGGGCAATGCAAATCTGCACTACAAAGAAGTATCACTTCCCACCGGTCAAAAGGGACATCCACAAAATGTGTAAAAACCAGAAAGGCAAGACAGGTCCTGGAGAACAGGGAGCCTTGTTATGCTGATGGGCGGGATGTAAATTGCCAACTGCCTCACTGGAGGAGTGCATTGCGTTCCCTAAAAGAAGTAAAGAACAGAGCTACAGAGCCAAGGGCAATTCCAGTCTAGGGAATATACCTTGGGAAAACTGAAAATCAATAAGACACAGCCACCCCCAAAATTAGGGCTGCACTGCTTACAAGAACCTCAACTTGGGTACACCTTAAATATCTCAGGAAATATAAACATGGTTCAAAAAACTGTGGTATTTATGTACGATGGAATATCCCTCAGCCATGAAATCAATGTCAAAAGACCAGGAGCAGCAAAGTGAATGGATTCAGGTACGATGATTCTAAGTGAAATAAGTCACACAGAAAAAGAAACTTATCATAAGATATCACTTATGAAGATCCTGTAAACATGGCTACACATGAACTGAGTTAGGAAAGAGAACAGAGTCTCACATTTAGAAAACACTCTTATGCCTGCTTAAGGGGAAAGGAGACGTGGGGTGATGCATAAAACCAGAGTTTGTTATAAGCACCGGTACCATTTCTAAAACCAAATGTGGAATAGACAAGACCTACACCTTCCTCAGTGAAAGGGACTCAAAACCCCATATTTCCCGCAGAGGAATAGATCTGACTTGTAAGAATCTTAAAACCTATGTATTTATATGTCTCTGTAAGGGAATCAAGTGTGTCTAGAATGGCATAAACATGGCAGCGAGAATCAGCTCAAACCCACTATAAAAAGGAATTTCAAAAACAAAACCAAAAAACAGGGAAATTCTTTCCATTTCCTTCAGGGTCTCTGATGAAACCTGGAATGATCCTATGTACAATGACAGCTGCATGTGGCATAAGGCTGGACACCCTGGACTGAGAGGATTGGTGAGATTGGGTGAGCAAATGCAGACCCTTTAAAGCAAAAATGCATGGCCCCCATTCCATGGGTCCCAACTCTCCATGTTGAAGGGAATATTACTACAGCTATAACATGTACGGGAAACCTAGAAAATGGACACACTGTGAATACAAAATGTTTGTAAAACTCAACGAGTAGTCCCTCTCCTGGCGCTCCGGTTTGACTTTCCAACTGCTTTACTATCAATCTCCCAACTTGGAGAGACAACCCCTTTAACCTCCTGGTCCGCAGAGGTTGCCAATTTGGCAGAGGATGGAAGGGAAGAGGGAGAACCAATGAGAGATTAGCTGTTAGGCATTTGGACGGGCTCATGTCACTCTAATTTCCCGGCAGGAATAAGAATTAACCAGAGTCTCAGCCACTCACCGGGAACCAGTATACGTCCTGAACCAAAATTTTGCACTTGCGTACAGCTCACAAAAATGAGTTGAAAAATGTAGCTCAGGGGCACAGCAATTCACAAACAGGCAGAGTAATAAAGGACAACTATCGTCCAAAAATCTGTTGAGGGAAGGCAACGAGGCAGACTTGAAAGCGAGGCAGAATAGCAGGAAACAGATTTCAATAGGTACGTTGGAATCGCTTTTAAAGCACAGGACGAAGGGCACAACTTCGACAATGACGCACTTGGCCATAAAGGCCGTATGTGTTTTCTCCTGAATATATTCAGGAGAAAACGCATACGCCCATTTTGGCCAAGCAAGCACGCGTGCAATGCAAATGTGCACTACAAAGTAGTATCACTTCCCACCGGTCAAAAGGGACATCCACAAAATGTGTAAAAACGAGAAAGGCAAGACAGGCCCTGTAGAACAGGGAGCCTTGTTATGCTGATGGGCTGGATGTAAATTGCCAGCTGCCTCACTGGAGGAGTGCATTGCATTCCCTAAAACAAGTAAACAACAGAGCTACAGAGCCAAGGGCACTTCCAGTCTAGGGAATATACCTTGGGAAATCTGAAAATCAATAAGTCAGAGCCACCCCCAAAATTAGGGCTGCACTGCTTACAAGAACCTCAACTTGGGTACACCTTAAATATCCCAGGATATATAAAAATGGTTTAAAAAACTGTGGTATTTATGTACGATGGAATATCCCTCAGCCATGAAATCAAGGTCAAACGACCAGGAGCAGCAAAGTGAGTGGATTCAGGTACGATGATTCTAAGTGAAATAAGTCACCCAGAAAAAGAAACTTATCATGAGATATCACTTATGAAGATCCTGTAAACATGGCTACACATGAACTGAGTTAGAAAAGAGAACAGAGTCTCACATTTAGAAAACACTCTTATGCCTGCATAAGGGGAAAGGAGACGTGGGGTGATGCATAAAACCAGAGTTTGATATAAGCACAGGTACCATTTCTAAAACCAAATGTGGAATAGACAAGACCTACACCTTCCTCAGTGAAAGGGACTCAAAACCCCATATTTCCCGCAGAGGAATAGATCTGACTAGTAAGAATCTTAAAACCTATGTATTGATATGTCTCTGTAAGGGAATCAAGTGTGTCTAGACTGGCATAAACATGGCAGCGAGAATCAGCTCAAACCCACTATAAAAAGGAATTTCAAAAACAAAACCAAAAAACAGGGAAATTCTTTACATTTCCTTCAGGGTCTCTGATGAAACCTGGAATGACCCTGTCTACAATGAGAGCTGGATGTGGCATAAGGCTGGACACTTGGGACTGAGAGGATTGGTGAGATTGGGTGAGCAAATCCAGACCCTTTAAAGCAAAAATGCATGGCCCCCATTCCATGGGTCCCAACTCTCCATGCTGAAGGGAATATTACTACAGCTATAACATGCACGGGAAACCTAGAGAATGGACACACTGTGAATACAAAAGGTTTCTAAAACTCAACGAGTAGTCCCTCTCCTGGTGCTCCGGTTTGACTTTCCAACTGCTTTACTATCAATCTCCCAACTTGGAGAGACAACCCCTTTAACCTCCTGGTTCGCAGAGGTTGCCAATTTGGCAGAGGATGGAACGGAAGAGGGAGAACCAATGAGAGAGTAGCTGTTAGGCATTTGGACGGGCACATGTCACTCTAATTTCCCGGCAGGAAGAAGAATTAACCAGAGTCTCAGCCACCCACCGGGAACAAGTATAGGTCCTGAACCAAAATTTTGGACTTGCGCACAGCTCACAAAAAACGAGTTGAAAAATGGAGCTCAGGGGCACAGCAATTCACAAACTGGAAGAGTAATAAAGGACAACTATCGTCCAAAAATCTGTTGAGGGAAGGCAACGAGGCGGACTTGAAAGCGAGGCAGAATAGCAGGAAACAGATTTCAAGAGGTACGTTGGAATCGCCTTTAAAGCACAGGAAGAGGGGCACAACTTCGACAATGACGCACTTGGCCGTAAAGGGCGTATGTGTTTTCTCCTGAATATATTCAGGAGAAAACACATACTCCATTTTTGGCCAAGCAAGCAAGCGGGCAATGCAAATCTGCACTACAAAGAAGTATCACTTCCCACCGGTCAAAAGGGACATCCACAAATGTGTAAAAACCAGAAAGGCATGACAGGCCCTGGAGAACAGGGAGCCTTGTTATGCTGATGGGCGGGATGTAAATTGCGAACTGCCTCACTGGAGGAGTGCATTCCGTTCCCTAATACAAGTAAACAACAGAGCTACAAAGCCAAGGGCACTTCCAGTCTAGGGAATATACCTTGGGAAAACTGAAAATCAATAAGACAGAGCCACCCCCAAATTTAGGGCTGCACTGCTTACAAGAACCTCAACTTGGGTACACATTAAATATCCCAGGAAATATAAAAATGGTTCAAAAAACTGTGGTATTTATGTACGATGGAATATCCCTCAGCCATGAAATCAATGTCACAAGACCAGGAGGAGCAAAGTGAGTGGATTCAGGTACGATGATTCTAAGTGAAAGAAGTCACACAGAAAAAGAAACTTATCATAAGATATCACTTATGAAGATCCTGTAAACATGGCTACACATGAACTGAGTTAGGAAAGAGAACAGAGTCTCACATTTAGAAAACACTCTTATGCCTGCATAAGGGGAAAGGAGACGTGGGGTGATGCATAAAACCAGAGTTTGATATAAGCACAAGTACCATTGCTAAAACCAACTGTGGAATAGACAAGACCTACACCTTCCTCAGTGAAAGGGACTCAAAACCCCATATTTCCCGCAGAGGAATAGATCTGACTAGTAAGAATCTTAAAACCTATGTATTGATATGTCTCTGTAAGGGAATCAAGTGTGTCTAGACTGGCATAAACATGACAGCGAGAATCAGCTCAAACCCTCTATAAAAAGGAATTTCAAAAACAAAACCAAAAACAGGGAAATTCTTTACATTTCCTTCAGGGTCTCTGATGAAACCTGGAGTGACCCTGTCTACAATGACAGCTGGATGTGGCATAAGGCTGGACACTTGGGACTGAGAGGATTGGTGAGATTGGGTGAGCAAATCCAGACCCTTTAAAGCAAAAATGCATGGCCCCCATTCCATGGGTCCCAACTCTCCATGTTGAAGGGAATATTACTACAGCTATAACATGTACGGGAAACCTAGAGAATGGACACACTGTGAATACAAAAGGTTTCTAAAACTCAACGAGTAGTCCCTCTCCTGGTGCTCCGGTTTGACTTTCCAACTGCTTTACTATCAATCTCCCAACTTGGAGAGACAACCCCTTTAACCTCCTGGTTCGCAGAGGTTGCCAATTTGGCAGAGGATGGAACGGAAGAGGGAGAACCAATGAGAGATTAGCTGTTAGGCATTTGGACGGGCACATGTCACTCTAATTTCCCGGCAGGAAGAAGAATTAACCAGAGTCTCAGCCACCCACCGGGAACAAGTATAGGTCCTGAACCAAAATTTTGGACTTGCGCACAGCTCACAAAAAACGAGTTGAAAAATGGAGCTCAGGGGCACAGCAATTCACAAACTGGAAGAGTAATAAAGGACAACTATCATCCAAAAATCTGTTGAGGGAAGGCAAGGAGGCAGACTTGAAAGCGAGGCAGAATAGCAGGAAACCGATTTCAAGAGGTACGTTGGAATCGCCTTTAAACCACAGGAAGAGGGGCACAACTTCGACAATGACGCACTTGGCCGTAAAGGGCGTATGTGTTTTCTCATGAATATATTCAGGAGAAAACACATACTCCATTTTTGGCCAAGCAAGCAAGCGGGCAATGCAAATCTGCACTACAAAGAAGTATCACTTCCCACCGGTCAAAAGGGACATCCACAAATGTGTAAAAACCAGAAAGGCATGACAGGCCCTGGAGAACAGGGAGCCTTGTTATGCTGATGGGCGGGATGTAAATTGCGAACTGCCTCACTGGAGGAGTGCATTCCGTTCCCTAATACAAGTAAACAACAGAGCTACAAAGGCAAGGGCACTTCCAGTCTAGGGAATATACCTTGGGAAAACTGAAAATCAATAGACAGAGCCACCCCCAAATTTAGGGCTGCACTGCTTACAAGAACCTCAACTTGGGTACACATTAAATATCCCAGGAAATATAAAAATGGTTCAAAAAACTGTGGTATTTATGTACGATGGAATATCCCTCAGCCATGAAATCAATGTCACAAGACCAGGAGGAGCAAAGTGAGTGGATTCAGGTACGATGATTCTAAGTGAAATAAGTCACACAGAAAAAGAAACTTATCATAAGATATCACTTATGAAGATCCTGTAAACATGGCTACACATGAACTGAGTTAGGAAAGAGAACAGAGTCTCACATTTAGAAAACACTCTTATGCCTGCATAAGGGGAAAGGAGACGTGGGGTGATGCATAAAACCAGAGTTTGATATAAGCACAAGTACCATTGCTAAAACCAACTGTGGAATAGACAAGACCTACACCTTCCTCAGTGAAAGGGACTCAAAACCCCATATTTCCCGCAGAGGAATAGATCTGACTAGTAAGAATCTTAAAACCTATGTATTGATATGTCTCTGTAAGGGAATCAAGTGTGTCTAGACTGGCATAAACATGACAGCGAGAATCAGCTCAAACCCTCTATAAAAAGGAATTTCAAAAACAAAACCAAAAACAGGGAAATTCTTTACATTTCCTTCAGGGTCTCTGATGAAACCTGGAGTGACCCTGTCTACAATGACAGCTGGATGTGGCATAAGGCTGGACACTTGGGACTGAGAGGATTGGTGAGATTGGGTGAGCAAATCCAGACCCTTTAAAGCAAAAATGCATGGCCCCCATTCCATGGGTCCCAACTCTCCATGTTGAAGGGAATATTACTACAGCTATAACATGTACGGGAAACCTAGAGAATGGACACATTGTGAATACAAAAGGTTTCTAAAACTCAACGAGTAGTCCCTCTCCTGGTGCTCCGGTTTGACTTTCCAACTGCTTTACTATCAATCTCCCAACTTGGAGAGACAACCCCTTTAACCTCCTGGTTCGCAGAGGTTGCCAATTTGGCAGAGGATGGAACGGAAGAGGGAGAACCAATGAGAGAGTAGCTGTTAGGCATTTGGACGGGCACATGTCACTCTAATTTCCCGGCAGGAAGAAGAATTAACCAGAGTCTCAGCCACCCACCGGGAACAAGTATAGGTCCTGAACCAAAATTTTGGACTTGTGCACAGCTCACAAAAAACGAGTTGAAAAATGGAGCTCAGGGGCACAGCAATTCACAAACTGGAAGAGTAATAAAGGACAACTATCGTCCAAAAATCTGTTGAGGGAAGGCAACGAGGCGGACTTGAAAGCGAGGCAGAATAGCAGGAAACAGATTTCAAGAGGTACGTTGGAATCGCCTTTAAAGCACAGGAAGAGGGGCACAACTTCGACAATGACGCACTTGGCCGTAAAGGGCGTATGTGTTTTCTCCTGAATATATTCAGGAGAAAACACATACTCCATTTTTGGCCAAGCAAGCAAGCGGGCAATGCAAATCTGCACTACAAAGAAGTATCACTTCCCACCGGTCAAAAGGGACATCCACAAATGTGTAAAAACCAGAAAGGCATGACAGGCCCTGGAGAACAGGGAGCCTTGTTATGCTGATGGGCGGGATGTAAATTGCGAACTGCCTCACTGGAGGAGTGCATTCCGTTCCCTAATACAAGTAAACAACAGAGCTACAAAGCCAAGGGCACTTCCAGTCTAGGGAATATACCTTGGGAAAACTGAAAATCAATAAGACAGAGCCACCCCCAAATTTAGGGCTGCACTGCTTACAAGAACCTCAACTTGGGTACACATTAAATATCCCAGGAAATATAAAAATGGTTCAAAAAACTGTGGTATTTATGTACGATGGAATATCCCTCAGCCATGAAATCAATGTCACAAGACCAGGAGGAGCAAAGTGAGTGGATTCAGGTACGATGATTCTAAGTGAAAGAAGTCACACAGAAAAAGAAACTTATCATAAGATATCACTTATGAAGATCCTGTAAACATGGCTACACATGAACTGAGTTAGGAAAGAGAACAGAGTCTCACATTTAGAAAACACTCTTATGCCTGCATAAGGGGAAAGGAGACGTGGGGTGATGCATAAAACCAGAGTTTGATATAAGCACAAGTACCATTGCTAAAACCAACTGTGGAATAGACAAGACCTACACCTTCCTCAGTGAAAGGGACTCAAAACCCCATATTTCCCGCAGAGGAATAGATCTGACTAGTAAGAATCTTAAAACCTATGTATTGATATGTCTCTGTAAGGGAATCAAGTGTGTCTAGACTGGCATAAACATGACAGCGAGAATCAGCTCAAACCCTCTATAAAAAGGAATTTCAAAAACAAAACCAAAAACAGGGAAATTCTTTACATTTCCTTCAGGGTCTCTGATGAAACCTGGAGTGACCCTGTCTACAATGACAGCTGGATGTGGCATAAGGCTGGACACTTGGGACTGAGAGGATTGGTGAGATTGGGTGAGCAAATCCAGACCCTTTAAAGCAAAAATGCATGGCCCCCATTCCATGGGTCCCAACTCTCCATGTTGAAGGGAATATTACTACAGCTATAACATGTACGGGAAACCTAGAGAATGGACACACTGTGAATACAAAAGGTTTCTAAAACTCAACAAGTAGTCCCTCTCCTGGTGCTCCGGTTTGACTTTCCAACTGCTTTACTATCAATCTCCCAACTTGGAGAGACAACCCCTTTAACCTCCTGGTTCGCAGAGGTTGCCAATTTGGCAGAGGATGGAACGGAAGAGGGAGAACCAATGAGAGATTAGCTGTTAGGCATTTGGACGGGCACATGTCACTCTAATTTCCCGGCAGGAAGAAGAATTAACCAGAGTCTCAGCCACCCACCGGGAACAAGTATAGGTCCTGAACCAAAATTTTGGACTTGCGCACAGCTCACAAAAAACGAGTTGAAAAATGGAGCTCAGGGGCACAGCAATTCACAAACTGGAAGAGTAATAAAGGACAACTATCATCCAAAAATCTGTTGAGGGAAGGCAACGAGGCAGACTTGAAAGCGAGGCAGAATAGCAGGAAACCGATTTCAAGAGGTACGTTGGAATCGCCTTTAAACCACAGGAAGAGGGGCACAACTTCGACAATGACGCACTTGGCCGTAAAGGGCGTATGTGTTTTCTCATGAATATATTCAGGAGAAAACACATACTCCATTTTTGGCCAAGCAAGCAAGCGGGCAATGCAAATCTGCACTACAAAGAAGTATCACTTCCCACCGGTCAAAAGGGACATCCACAAATGTGTAAAAACCAGAAAGGCATGACAGGCCCTGGAGAACAGGGAGCCTTGTTATGCTGATGGGCGGGATGTAAATTGCGAACTGCCTCACTGGAGGAGTGCATTCCGTTCCCTAATACAAGTAAACAACAGAGCTACAAAGGCAAGGGCACTTCCAGTCTAGGGAATATACCTTGGGAAAACTGAAAATCAATAGACAGAGCCACCCCCAAATTTAGGGCTGCACTGCTTACAAGAACCTCAACTTGGGTACACATTAAATATCCCAGGAAATATAAAAATGGTTCAAAAAACTGTGGTATTTATGTACGATGGAATATCCCTCAGCCATGAAATCAATGTCACAAGACCAGGAGGAGCAAAGTGAGTGGATTCAGGTACGATGATTCTAAGTGAAATAAGTCACACAGAAAAAGAAACTTATCATAAGATATCACTTATGAAGATCCTGTAAACATGGCTACACATGAACTGAGTTAGGAAAGAGAACAGAGTCTCACATTTAGAAAACACTCTTATGCCTGCATAAGGGGAAAGGAGACGTGGGGTGATGCATAAAACCAGAGTTTGATATAAGCACAAGTACCATTGCTAAAACCAACTGTGGAATAGACAAGACCTACACCTTCCTCAGTGAAAGGGACTCAAAACCCCATATTTCCCGCAGAGGAATAGATCTGACTAGTAAGAATCTTAAAACCTATGTATTGATATGTCTCTGTAAGGGAATCAAGTGTGTCTAGACTGGCATAAACATGACAGCGAGAATCAGCTCAAACCCTCTATAAAAAGGAATTTCAAAAATAAAACCAAAAACAGGGAAATTCTTTCCATTTCCTTCAGGGTCTCTGATGAAACCTGGAATGACCCTGTCTACAATGACAGCTGGATGTGGCATAAGGCTGGACACTTGGGACTGAGAGGATTGGTGAGATTGGGTGAGCAAATCCAGACCCTTTAAAGCAAAAATGCATGGCCCCCATTCCATGGGTCCCAACTCTCCATGTTGAAGGGAATATTACTACAGCTATAACATGTACGGGAAACCTAGAGAATGGACACACTGTGAATACAAAAGGTTTCTAAAACTCAACGAGTAGTCTCTCTCCTGGTGCTCCGGTTTGACTTTCCAACTGCTTTACTATCAATCTCCCAACTTGGAGAGACAACCCCTTTAACCTCCTGGTTCGCAGAGGTTGCCAATTTGGCAGAGGATGGAAGGGAAGAGGGAGAACCAATGAGAGAGTAGCTGTTAGGCATTTGGACCTGCATATATCACTCTAATTTCCCGGCAGGAAGAAGAATTAACCAGAGTCTCAGCCACTCACCGGGAACCAGTATAGGTGCTGAACCAAAATTTTGGACTTGCGTACAGCTCACAAAAAATGAGTTGAAAAATGGAGCTCAGGGGCACAGCAATTCACAAACTGGAAGAGTAATAAAGGACAACTATCGTCCAAAAATCTGTTGAGGGAACGCAACGAGGCGGACTTGAAAGCGAGGCAGAATAGCAGGAAACAGATTTCAAGAGGTACATTGGAATCGCCTTTAAAGCACAGGAAGAGGGGCACAACTTCGACAATGACGCACTTGGCCATAAAGGGCGTATACGTTTTCTCCTGAATATATTCAGGAGAAAACACATACTCCATTTTTGGCCAAGCAAGCAAGCGGGCAATGCAAATCTGCACTACAAAGAAGTATCACTTCCCACCGGTCAAAAGGGACATCCACAAATGTGTAAAAACCAGAAAGGCATGACAGGCCCTGGAGAACAGGGAGCCTTGTTATGCTGATGGGCGGGATGTAAATTGCGAACTGCCTCACTGGAGGAGTGCATTCCGTTCCCTAAAACAAGTAAACAACAGAGCTACAAAGCCAATGGCACTTCCAGTCTAGGGAATATACCTTGGGAAAACTGAAAATCAATAAGACAGAGACACCCCCAAATTTAGGGCTGCACTGCTTACAAGAACCTCAACTTAGGTACACCTTAAATATCCCAGGAAATATAAACATGGTTCAAAAAACTGTGGTATTTATGTACGATGGAATATCCCTCAGCCATGAAATCAATGTCATAAGACCAGGAGGAACAAAGTTAGTGGATTTAGGTACGATGATTCTAAGTGAAATAAGTCACACAGAAAAAGAAACTTATCATAAGATATCACTTATGAAGATCCTGTAAACATGGCTACACATGAACTGAGTTAGGAAAGAGAACAGAGTCTCACATTTAGAAAACACTCTTATGCCTGCATAAGGGGAAAGGAGACGTGGGGTGATGCATAAAACCAGAGTTTGATATAAGCACAGGTACCATTTCTAAAACCAACTGTGGAATAGACAAGACCTACACCTTCCTCAGTGAAAGGGACTCAAAACACCATATTTCCCGCAGAGGAATAGATCTGACTAGTAAGAATCTTAAAACCTATGTATTGATATGTCTCTGTAAGGGAATCAAGTGTGTCTAGACTGGCATAAACATGACAGCGAGAATCAGCTCAAACCCTCTATAAAAAGGAATTTCAAAAACAAAACCAAAGGACAGGGAAATTCTTTACATTTCCTTCAGGGTCTCTGATGAAACCTGGAATGACCCTGTCTACAATGACAGCTGGATGTGGCATAAGGCTGGACACTTGGGACTGAGAGGATTGGTGAGATTGGGTGAGCAAATCCAGACCCTTTAAAGCAAAAATGCATGGCCCCCATTCCATGGGTCCCAACTCTCCATGCTGAAGGGAATATTACTACAGCTATAACATGCACGGGAAACCTAGAGAATGGACACACTGTGAATACAAAAGGTTTCTAAAACTCAACGAGTAGTCCCTCTCCTGGTGCTCCGGTTTGACTTTCCAACTGCTTTACTATCAATCTCCCAACTTGGAGAGACAACCCCTTTAACCTCCTGGTTCGCAGAGGTTGCCAAATTGGCAGAGGATGGAACAGAAGAGGGAGAACCAATGAGAGAGTAGCTGTTAGGCATTTGGACGGGCACATGTCACTCTAATTTCCTGGCAGAAAGAAGAATTAACCAGAGTCTCAGCCACCCACCGGTAACCAGTATAGGTCCAGAACCAAAATTTTGGACTTGCGCACAGCTCACAAAAAACGAGTTGAAAAATGGAGCTCAGGGGCACAGCAATTCACAAACTGGAAGAGTAATAAAGGACAACTATCGTCCAAAAATCTGTTGAGGGACGGCAACGAGGCGGACTTGAAAGCGAGGCAGAATAGCAGGAAACAGATTTCAAGAGGTACGTTGGAATCGCCTTTAAAGCACAGGAAGAGGGGCACAACTTCGACAATGACGCACTTGGCCATAAAGGGCGTATACCTTTTCTCCTGAATATATTCAGGAGAAAACACATACTCCATTTTTGGCCAAGCAAGCAAGCGGGCAATGCAAATCTGCACTACAAAGAAGTATCACTTCCCACCGGTCAAAATGGACATCCACAAATGTGTAAAAACCAGAAAGGCATGACAGGCCCTGGAGAACAGGGAGCCTTGTTATGCTGATGGGTGGGATGTAAATTGCGAACTGCCTCACTGGAGGTGTGCATTCCGTTCCCTAATACAAGTAAACAACAGAGCTACAAAGCCAAGGGCACTTCCAGTCTAGGGAATATACCTTGGGAAAACTGAAAATCAATAAGACAGAGACACCCCCAAATTTAGGGCTGCACTGCTTACAAGAACCTCAACTTGGGTACACATTAAATATCCCAGGAAATATAAAAATGGTTCAAAAAACTGTGGTATTTATGTACGATGGAATATCCCTCAGCCATGAAATCAATGTCATAAGACCAGGAGGAGCAAAGTGAGTGGATTCAGGTACGATGATTTTAAGTGAAATAAGTCACACAGAAAAAGAAACTTATCAAAAGATATCACTTATGAAGATCCTCTAAACATGGCTACACATGAACTGAGTTAGGAAAGAGAACAGAGTCTCACATTTAGAAAACACTCTTATGCCTGCATAAGGGGAAAGGAGACGTGGGGTGATGCATAAAACCAGAGTTTGATATAAGCACAAGTACCATTGCTAAAACCAACTGTGGAATAGACAAGACCTACACCTTCCTCAGTGAAAGGGACTCAAAACCCCATATTTCCCACAGAGGAATAGATCTGACTAGTAAGAATCTTAAAACCTATGTATTGATATGTCTCTGTAAGGGAATCAAGTGTGTCTAGACTGGCATAAACATGACAGCGAGAATCAGCTCAAACCCTCTATAAAAAGGAATTTCAAAAACAAAACCAAAAAACAGGGAAATTCTTTACATTTCCTTCAGGGTCTCTGATGAAACCTGGAATGACCCTGTCTACAATGACAGCTGGATGTGGCATAAGGCTGGACACTTGGGACTGAGAGGATTGGTGAGATTGGGTGAGCAAATCCAGACCCTTTAAAGCAAAAATGCATGGCCCCCATTCCATGGGTCCCAACTCTCCATGTTGAAGGGAATATTACTACAGCTATAACATGTACGGGAAACCTAGAGAATGGACACACTGTGAATACAAAAGGTTTCTAAAACTCAACGAGTAGTCCCTCTCCTGGTGCTCCGGTTTGACTTTCCAACTGCTTTACTATCAATCTCCCAACTTGGAGAGACAACCCCTTTAACCTCCTGGTTCGCAGAGGTTGCCAATTTGGCAGAGGATGGAAGGGAAGAGGGAGAACCAATGAGAGAGTAGCTGTTAGGCATTTGGCCGGGCACATGTCACTCTAATTTCCCGGCAGGAAGAAGAATTAACCAGAGTCTCAGCCACCCACCGTGAACCAGTATAGGTCCTGAACCAAATTTTGGACTTGCGTACAGCTCACAAAAAATGAGTTGAAAAATGTAGCTCAGGGGCACAGCAATTCACAAACTGGAAGAGTAATAAAGGACAACTATCGTCCAAAAATCTGTTGAGGGAAGGCAACGTGGCGGACTTGAAAGCGAGGCAGAATAGCAGGAAACAGATTTCAAGAGGTACATTGGAATCGCCTTTAAAGCACAGGAAGAGGGGCACAACTTCGACAATGACGCACTTGGCCATAAAGGGCGTATACGTTTTCTCCTGAATATATTCAGGAGAAAACACATACTCCATTTTTGGCCAAGCAAGCAAGCGGGCAATGCAAATCTGCACTACAAAGAAGTATCACTTCCCACCGGTCAAAAGGGACATCCACAAATGTGTAAAAACCAGAAAGGCATGACAGGCCCTGGAGAACAGGGAGCCTTGTTATGCTGATGGGCGGGATGTAAATTGCGAACTGCCTCACTGGAGGAGTGCATTCCGTTCCCTAATACAAGTAAACAACAGAGCTACAAAGCCAAGGGCACTTCCAGTCTAGGGAATATACCTTGGGAAAACTGAAAATCAATAAGACAGAGACACCCCCAAATTTAGGGCTGCACTGCTTACAAGAACCTCAACTTGGGTACACATTAAATATCCCAGGAAATATAAAAATGTTTCAAAAAATTGTGGTATTTATGTACGATGGAATATCCCTCAGCCATGAAATCAATGTCATAAGACCAGGAGGAGCAAAGTGAGTGGATTCAGGTACGATGATTCTAAGTGAAATAAGTCACACAGAAAAAGAAACTTATCAAAAGATATCACTTATGAAGATCCTCTAAACATGGCTACACATGAACTGAGTTAGGAAAGAGAACAGAGTCTCACATTTAGAAAACACTCTTATGCCTGCATAAGGGGAAAGGAGACGTGGGGTGATGCATAAAACCAGAGTTTGATATAAGCACATGTACCATTGCTAAAACCAACTGTGGAATAGACAAGACCTACACCTTCCTCAGTGAAAGGGACTCAAAACCCCATATTTCCCACAGAGGAATAGATCTGACTAGTAAGAATCTTAAAACCTATGTATTGATATGTCTCTGTAAGGGAATCAAGTGTGTCTAGACTGGCATAAACATGAGAGCGAGAATCAGCTCAAACCCTCTATAAAAAGGAATTTCAAATCAAAACCAAAAAACAGGGAAATTCTTTACATTTCCTTCAGGGTCTCTGATGAAACCTGGAATGACCCTGTCTACAATGACAGCTGGATGTGTCATAAGGCTGGACACTTGGGACTGAGAGGATTGGTGAGATTGGGTGAGCAAATCCAGACCCTTTAAGGCAAAAATACATGGCCCCCATTCCATGGGTCCCAACTCTCCATGTTGAAGGGAATATTACTACAGCTATAACATGCACGGGAAACCTAGAGAATGGACACACTGTGAATACAAAAGGTTTCTAAAACTCAACGAGTAGTCCCTCTCCTGGTGCTCCGGTTTGACTTTCCAACTGCTTTACTATCAATCTCCCAACTTGGAGAGACAACCCCTTTAACCTCCTGGTTCGCAGAGGTTGCCAATTTGGCAGAGGATGGAACGGAAGAGGGAGAACCAATGAGAGAGTAGCTGTTAGGCATTTGGACGGGCACATGTCACTCTAATTTCCCGGCAGGAAGAAGAATTAACCAGAGTCTCAGCCACCCACCGGGAACCAGTATAGGTCCTGAACCAAAATTTTGGACTTGCGCACAGCTCACAAAAAACGAGTTGAAAAATGGAGCTCAGGGGCACAGCAATTCACAAACTGGAAGAGTAATAAAGGACAACAATCGTCCAAAAATCTGTTGAGGGAAGGCAACGAGGCGGACTTGAAAGCGAGGCAGAATAGCAGGAAACAGATTTCAAGAGGTACGTTGGAATCGCCTTTAAAGCACAGGAAGAGGGGCACAACTTCGACAATGACGCACTTGGCCGTAAAGGGCGTATGTGTTTTCTCCTGAATATATTCAGGAGAAAACACATACTCCATTTTTGGCCAAGCAAGCAAGCGGGCAATGCAAATCTGCACTACAAAGAAGTATCACTTCCCACCGGTCAAAAGGGACATCCACAAATGTGTAAAAACCAGAAAGGCATGACAGGCCCTGGAGAACAGGGAGCCTTGTTATGCTGATGGGCGGGATGTAAATTGCGAACTGCCTCACTGGAGGAGTGCATTCCGTTCCCTAATACAAGTAAACAACAGAGCTACAAAGCCAAGGGCACTTCCAGTCTAGGGAATATACATTGGGAAAACTGAAAATCAATAAGACAGAGCCACCCCCAAATTTAGGGCTGCACTGCTTACAAGAACCTCAACTTGGGTACACATTAAATATCCCAGGAAATATAAAAATGGTTCAAAAAACTGTGGTATTTATGTACGATGGAATATCCCTCAGCCATGAAATCAATGTCACAAGACCAGGAGGAGCAAAGTGAGTGGATTCAGGTACGATGATTCTAAGTGAAAGAAGTCACACAGAAAAAGAAACTTATCATAAGATATCACTTATGAAGATCCTGTAAACATGGCTACACATGAACTGAGTTAGGAAAGAGAACAGAGTCTCACATTTAGAAAACACTCTTATGCCTGCATAAGGGGAAAGGAGACGTGGGGTGATGCATAAAACCAGAGTTTGATATAAGCACAAGTACCATTGCTAAAACCAACTGTGGAATAGACAAGACCTACACCTTCCTCAGTGAAAGGGACTCAAAACCCCATATTTCCCGCAGAGGAATAGATCTGACTAGTAAGAATCTTAAAACCTATGTATTGATATGTCTCTGTAAGGGAATCAAGTGTGTCTAGACTGGCATAAACATGACAGCGAGAATCAGCTCAAACCCTCTATAAAAAGGAATTTCAAAAACAAAACCAAAAAACAGGGAAATTCTTTACATTTCCTTCAGGGTCTCTGATGAAACCTGGAGTGACCCTGTCTACAATGACAGCTGGATGTGGCATAAGGCTGGACACTTGGGACTGAGAGGATTGGTGAGATTGGGTGAGCAAATCCAGACCCTTTAAAGCAAAAATGCATGGCCCCCATTCCATGGGTCCCAACTCTCCATGTTGAAGGGAATATTACTACAGCTATAACATGTACGGGAAACCTAGAGAATGGACACACTGTGAATACAAAAGGTTTCTAAAACTCAACGAGTAGTCCCTCTCCTGGTGCTCCGGTTTGACTTTCCAACTGCTTTACTATCAATCTCCCAACTTGGAGAGACAACCCCTTTAACCTCCTGGTTCGCAGAGGTTGCCAATTTGGCAGAGGATGGAACGGAAGAGGGAGAACCAATGAGAGATTAGCTGTTAGGCATTTGGACGGGCACATGTCACTCTAATTTCCCGGCAGGAAGAAGAATTAACCAGAGTCTCAGCCACCCACCGGGAACAAGTATAGGTCCTGAACCAAAATTTTGGACTTGCGCACAGCTCACAAAAAACGAGTTGAAAAATGGAGCTCAGGGGCACAGCAATTCACAAACTGGAAGAGTAATAAAGGACAACTATCATCCAAAAATCTGTTGAGGGAAGGCAACGAGGCAGACTTGAAAGCGAGGCAGAATAGCAGGAAACCGATTTCAAGAGGTACGTTGGAATCGCCTTTAAACCACAGGAAGAGGGGCACAACTTCGACAATGACGCACTTGGCTGTAAAGGGCGTATGTGTTTTCTCCTGAATATATTCAGGAGAAAACACATACTCCATTTTTGGCCAAGCAAGCAAGCGGGCAATGCAAATCTGCACTACAAAGAAGTATCACTTCCCACCGGTCAAAAGGGACATCCACAAATGTGTAAAAACCAGAAAGGCATGACAGGCCCTGGAGAACAGGGAGCCTTGTTATGCTGATGGGCGGGATGTAAATTGCGAACTGCCTCACTGGAGGAGTGCATTCCGTTCCCTAATACAAGTAAACAACAGAGCTACAAAGGCAAGGGCACTTCCAGTCTAGGGAATATACCTTGGGAAAACTGAAAATCAATAGACAGAGCCACCCCCAAATTTAGGGCTGCAATGCTTACAAGAACCTCAACTTGGGTACACATTAAATATCCCAGGAAATATAAAAATGGTTCAAAAAACTGTGGTATTTATGTACGATGGAATATCCCTCAGCCATGAAATCAATGTCACAAGACCAGGAGGAGCAAAGTGAGTGGATTCAGGTACGATGATTCTAAGTGAAATAAGTCACACAGAAAAAGAAACTTATCATAAGATATCACTTATGAAGATCCTGTAAACATGGCTACACATGAACTGAGTTAGGAAAGAGAACAGAGTCTCACATTTAGAAAACACTCTTATGCCTGCATAAGGGGAAAGGAGACGTGGGGTGATGCATAAAACCAGAGTTTGATATAAGCACAAGTACCATTGCTAAAACCAACTGTGGAATAGACAAGACCTACACCTTCCTCAGTGAAAGGGACTCAAAACCCCATATTTCCCGCAGAGGAATAGATCTGACTAGTAAGAATCTTAAAACCTATGTATTGATATGTCTCTGTAAGGGAATCATGTGTGTCTAGACTGGCATAAACATGACAGCGAGAATCAGCTCAAACCCTCTATAAAAAGGAATTTCAAAAATAAAACCAAAAACAGGGAAATTCTTTCCATTTCCTTCAGGGTCTCTGATGAAACCTGGAATGACCCTGTCTACAATGACAGCTGGATGTGGCATAAGGCTGGACACTTGGGACTGAGAGGATTGGTGAGATTGGGTGAGCAAATCCAGACCCTTTAAAGCAAAAATGCATGGCCCCCATTCCATGGGTCCCAACTCTCCATGTTGAAGGGAATATTACTACAGCTATAACATGTACGGGAAACCTAGAGAATGGACACACTGTGAATACAAAAGGTTTCTAAAACTCAACGAGTAGTCTCTCTCCTGGTGCTCCGGTTTGACATTCCAACTGCTTTACTATCAATCTCCCAACTTGGAGAGACAACCCCTTTAACCTCCTGGTTCGCAGAGGTTGCCAATTTGGCAGAGGATGGAAGGGAAGAGGGAGAACCAATGAGAGAGTAGCTGTTAGGCATTTGGACCTTCATATGTCACTCTAATTTCCCGGCAGGAAGAAGAATTAACCAGAGTCTCAGCCACTCACCGGGAACCAGTATAGGTCCTGAACCAAAATTTTGGACTTGCGTACAGCTCACAAAAAATGAGTTGAAAAATGGAGCTCAGGGGCACAGCAATTCACAAACTGGAAGAGTAATAAAGGACAACTATCGTCCAAAAATCTGTTGAGGGAAGGCAACGAGGCGGACTTGAAAGCGAGGCAGAATAGCAGGAAACAGATTTCAAGAGGTACATTGGAATCGCCTTTAAAGCACAGGAAGAGGGGCACAACTTCGACAATGACGCACTTGGCCATAAAGGGCGTATACGTTTTCTCCTGAATATATTCAGGAGAAAACACATACTCCATTTTTGGCCAAGCAAGCAAGCGGGCAATGCAAATCTGCACTACAAAGAAGTATCACTTCCCACCGGTCAAAAGGGACATCCACAAATGTGTAAAAACCAGAAAGGCATGACAGGCCCTGGAGAACAGGGAGCCTTTTTATGCTGATGGGCGGGATGTAAATTGCGAACTGCCTCACTGGAGGAGTGCATTCCGTTCCCTAAAACAAGTAAACAACAGAGCTACAAAGCCAATGGCACTTCCAGTCTAGGGAATATACCTTGGGAAAACTGAAAATCAATAAGACAGAGACACCCCCAAATTTAGGGCTGCACTGCTTACAAGAACCTCAACTTAGGTACACCTTAAATATCCCAGGAAATATAAACATGGTTCAAAAAACTGTGGTATTTATGTACGATGGAATATCCCTCAGCCATGAAATCAATGTCATAAGACCAGGAGGAACAAAGTTAGTGGATTTAGGTACGATGATTCTAAGTGAAATAAGTCACACAGAAAAAGAAACTTATCATAAGATATCACTTATGAAGATCCTGTAAACATGGCTACACATGAACTGAGTTAGGAAAGAGAACAGAGTCTCACATTTAGAAAACACTCTTATGCCTGCATAAGGGGAAAGGAGACGTGGGGTGATGCATAAAACCAGAGTTTGATATAAGCACAGGTACCATTTCTAAAACCAACTGTGGAATAGACAAGACCTACACCTTCCTCAGTGAAAGGGACTCAAAACACCATATTTCCCGCAGAGGAATAGATCTGACTAGTAAGAATCTTAAAACCTATGTATTGATATGTCTCTGTAAGGGAATCAAGTGTGTCTAGACTGGCATAAACATGACAGCGAGAATCAGCTCAAACCCTCTATAAAAAGGAATTTCAAAAACAAAACCAAAGGACAGGGAAATTCTTTACATTTCCTTCAGGGTCTCTGATGAAACCTGGAATGACCCTGTCTACAATGACAGCTGGATGTGGCATAAGGCTGGACACTTGGGACTGAGAGGATTGGTGAGATTGGGTGAGCAAATCCAGACCCTTTAAAGCAAAAATGCATGGCCCCCATTCCATGGGTCCCAACTCTCCATGCTGAAGGGAATATTACTACAGCTATAACATGCACGGGAAACCTAGAGAATGGACACACTGTGAATACAAAAGGTTTCTAAAACTCAACGAGTAGTCCCTCTCCTGGTGCTCCGGTTTGACTTTCCAACTGCTTTACTATCAATCTCCCAACTTGGAGAGACAACCCCTTTAACCTCCTGGTTCGCAGAGGTTGCCAAATTGGCAGAGGATGGAACAGAAGAGGGAGAACCAATGAGAGAGTAGCTGTTAGGCATTTGGACGGGCACATGTCACTCTAATTTCCTGGCAGAAAGAAGAATTAACCAGAGTCTCAGCCACCCACCGGTAACCAGTATAGGTCCTGAACCAAAATTTTGGACTTGCGCACAGCTCACAAAAAACGAGTTGAAAAATGGAGCTCAGGGGCACAGCAATTCACAAACTGGAAGAGTAATAAAGGACAACTATCGTCCAAAAATCTATTGAGGGAAGGCAACGAGGCGGACTTGAAAGCGAGGCAGAATAGCAGGAAACAGATTTCAAGAGGTACGTTGGAATCGCCTTTAAAGCACAGGAAGAGGGGCACAACTTCGACAATGACGCACTTGGCCATAAAGGGCGTATCCGTTTTATCCTGAATATATTCAGGAGAAAACACATACTCCATTTTTGGCCAAGCAAGCAAGCGGGCAATGCAAATCTGCACTACAAAGAAGTATCACTTCCCACCGGTCAAAAGGGACATCCACAAATGTGTAAAAACCAGAAAGGCATGACAGGCCCTGGAGAACAGGGAGCCTTGTTATGCTGATGGGCGGGATGTAAATTGCGAACTGCCTCACTGGAGGAGTGCATTCCGTTCCCTAATACAAGTAAACAACAGAGCTACAAAGCCAAGGGCACTTCCAGTCTAGGGAATATACCTTGGGAAAACTGAAAATCAATAAGACAGAGACACCCCCAAATTTAGGGCTGCACTGCTTACAAGAACCTCAACTTGGGTACACATTAAATATCCCAGGAAATATAAAAATGTTTCAAAAAATTGTGGTATTTATGTACGATGGAATATCCCTCAGCCATGAAATCAATGTCATAAGACCAGGAGGAGCAAAGTGAGTGGATTCAGGTACGATGATTCTAAGTGAAATAAGTCACACAGAAAAAGAAACTTATCAAAAGATATCACTTATGAAGATCCTCTAAACATGGCTACACATGAACTGAGTTAGGAAAGAGAACAGAGTCTCACATTTAGAAAACACTCTTATGCCTGCATAAGGGGAAAGGAGACGTGGGGTGATGCATAAAACCAGAGTTTGATATAAGCACATGTACCATTGCTAAAACCAACTGTGGAATAGACAATACCTACACCTTCCTCAGTGAAAGGGACTCAAAACCCCATATTTCCCACAGAGGAATAGATCTGACTAGTAAGAATCTTAAAACCTATGTATTGATATGTCTCTGTAAGGGAATCAAGTGTGTCTAGACTGGCATAAACATGACAGCGAGAATCAGCTCAAACCCTCTATAAAAAGGAATTTCAAAAACAAAACCAAAAAACAGGGAAATTCTTTACATTTCCTTCAGGGTCTCTGATGAAACCTGGAATGACCCTGTCTACAATGACAGCTGGATGTGTCATAAGGCTGGACACTTGGGACTGAGAGGATTGGTGAGATTGGGTGAGCAAATCCAGACCATTTAAAGCAAAAATGCATGGCCCCCATTCCATGGGTCCCAACTCTCCATGTTGAAGGGAATATTACTACAGCTATAACATGTACGGGAAACCTAGATAATGGACACACTGTGAATACAAAAGGTTTCTAAAACTCAACGAGTAGTCCCTCTCCTGGTGCTCCGGTTTGACTTTCCAACTGCTTTACTATCAATCTCCCAACTTGGAGAGACAACCCCTTTAACCTCCTGGTTCGCAGAGGTTGCCAATTTGGCAGAGGATGGAAGGGACGAGGGAGAAACAATGAGAGAGTAGCTGTTAGGCATTTGGACGGGCACATGTCACTCTAATTTCCCGGCAGGAAGAAGAATTAACCAGAGTCTCAGCCACCCACCGTGAACCAGTATAGGTCCTGAACCAAATTTTGGACTTGCGTACAGCTCACAAAAAACGAGTTGAAAAATGGAGCTCAGGGGCACAGCAATTCACAAACTGGAAGAGTAATAAAGGACAACTATCGTCCAAAAATCTGTTGAGGGACGGCAACGAGGCGGACTTGAAAGCGAGGCAGAATAGCAGGAAACAGATTTCAAGAGGTACGTTGGAATCGCCTTTAAAGCACAGGAAGAGGGGCACAACTTCGACAATGACGCACTTGGCCAAAAAGGGCGTATGCGTTTTCTCCAGAATATACTCATGAGAAAACGCATACGCCCTTTTTGGCCAAGCAAGCAAGCGGGCAATGCAAATCTGCACTACAAAGAAGTATCACTTCCCACCGGTCAAAAGGGACATCCACAAAATGTGTAAAAACCAGAAAGGCAAGACAAGTCCTGGAGAACAGGGAGCCTTGTTATGCTGATGGGCGGGATGTAAATTGCCAACTGCCTCACTGGAGGAGTGCATTGCGTTCCCTAAAAGAAGTAAAGAACAGAGCTACAGAGCCAAGGGCAATTCCAGTCTAGGGAATATACCTTGGGAAAACTGAAAATCAATAAGACACAGCCACCCCCAAAATTAGGGCTGCACTGCTTACAAGAACCTCAACTTGGGTATACCTTAAATATCTCAGGAAATATAAACATGGTTCAAAAAACTGTGGTATTTATGTACGATGGAATATCCCTCAGCCATGAAATCAATGTCAAAAGACCAGGAGCAGCAAAGTGAATGGATTCAGGTACGATGATTCTAAGTGAAATAAGTCACACAGAAAAAGAAACTTATCATAAGATATCACTTATGAAGATCCTGTAAACATGGCTACACATGAACTGAGTTAGGAAAGAGAACAGAGTCTCACATTTAGAAAACACTCTTATGCCTGCTTAAGGGGAAAGGAGACGTGGGGTGATGCATAAAACCAGAGTTTGTTATAAGCACCGGTACCATTTCTAAAACCAAATGTGGAATAGACAAGACCTACACCTTCCTCAGTGAAAGGGACTCAAAACCCCATATTTCCCGCAGAGGAATAGATCTGACTTGTAAGAATCTTAAAACCTATGTATTTATATGTCTCTGTAAGGGAATCAAGTGTGTCTAGAATGGCATAAACATGGCAGCGAGAATCAGCTCAAACCCACTATAAAAAGGAATTTCAAAAACAAAACCAAAAAACAGGGAAATTCTTTCCATTTCCTTCAGGGTCTCTGATGAAACCTGGAATGACCCTATGTACAATGACAGCTGCATGTGGCATAAGGCTGGACACTTGGGACTGAGAGGATTGGTGAGATTGGGTGAGCAAATGCAGACCCTTTAAAGCAAAAATGCATGGCCCCCATTCCAAGGGTCCCAACTCTCCATGTTGAAGGGAATATTACTACAGCTATAACATGTACGGGAAACCTAGAAAATGGACACACTGTGAATACAAAAGGTTTGTAAAACTCAACGAGTAGTCCCTCTCCTGGTGCTCCGGTTTGACTTTCCAACTGCTTTACTATCAATCTCCCAACTTGGAGAGACAACCCCTTTAACCTCCTGGTTCGCAGAGGTTGCCAATTTGGCAGAGGATGGAAGGGAAGAGGGAGAACCAATGAGAGATTAGCTGTTAGGCATTTGGACGGGCTCATGTCACTCTAATTTCCCGGCAGGAATAAGAATTAACCAGAGTCTCAGCCACTCACCGGGAACCAGTATAGGTCCTGAACCAAAATTTTGCACTTGCGTACAGCTCACAAAAAATGAGTTGAAAAATGTAGCTCAGGGGCACAGCAATTCACAAACAGGCAGAGTAATAAAGGACAACTATCGTCCAAAAATCTGTTGAGGGAAGGCAACGAGGCAGACTTGAAAGCGAGGCAGAATAGCAGGAAACAGATTTCAATAGGTACGTTGTAATCGCTTTTAAAGCACAGGACGAAGGGCACAACTTCGACAATGACGCACTTGGCCATAAAGGCCGTATGTGTTTTCTCCTGAATATATTCAGGAAAAAACGCATACGCCCATTTTGGCCAAGCAAGCACGCGTGCAATGCAAATGTGCACTACAAAGTAGTATCACTTCCCACCGGTCAAAAGGGACATCCACAAAATGTGTAAAAACGAGAAAGGCAAGACAGGCCCTGTAGAACAGGGAGCCTTGTTATGCTGATGGGCTGGATGTCAATTGCCAGCTGCCTCACTGGAGGAGTGCATTGCGTTCCCTAAAACAAGTAAACAACAGAGCTACAGAGCCAAGGGCACTTCCAGTCTAGGGAATATACCTTGGGAAATCTGAAAATCAATAAGTCAGAGCCACCCCCAAAATTAGGGCTGCACTGCTTACAAGAACCTCAATTTGGGTACACCTTAAATATCCCAGGATATATAAAAATGGTTTAAAAAACTGAGGTATTTATGTACAATGGAATATCCCTCAGCCATGAAATCAAGGTCAAACGACCAGGAGCAGCAAAGTGAGTGGATTCAGGTACGATGATTCTAAGTGAAATAAGTCACCCAGAAAAAGAAACTTATCATGAGATATCACTTATGAAGATCCTGTAAACATGGCTACACATGAACTGAGTTAGAAAAGAGAACAGAGTCTCACATTTAGAAAACACTCTTATGCCTGCATAAGGGGAAAGGAGACGTGGGGTGATGCATAAAACCAGAGTTTGATATAAGCACAGGTACCATTTCTAAAACCAAATGTGGAATAGACAAGACCTACACCTTCCTCAGTGAAAGGGACTCAAAACCCCATATTTCCCGCAGAGGAATAGATCTGACTAGTAAGAATCTTAAAACCTATGTATTGATATGTCTCTGTAAGGGAATCAAGTGTGTCTAGACTGGCATAAACATGGCAGCGAGAATCAGCTCAAACCCACTATAAAAAGGAATTTCAAAAACAAAACCAAAAAACAGGGAAATTCTTTACATTTCCTTCAGGGTCTCTGATGAAACCTGGAATGACCCTGTCTACAATGAGAGCTGGATGTGGCATAAGGCTGGACACTTGGGACTGAGAGGATTGGTGAGATTGGGTGAGCAAATCCAGACCCTTTAAAGCAAAAATGCATGGCCCCCATTCCATGGGTCCCAACTCTCCATGCTGAAGGGAATATTACTACAGCTATAACATGCACGGGAAACCTAGAGAATGGACACACTGTGAATACAAAAGGTTTCTAAAACTCAACGAGTAGTCCCTCTCCTGGTGCTCCGGTTTGACTTTCCAACTGCTTTACTATCAATCTCCCAACTTGGAGAGACAACCCCTTTAACCTCCTGGTTCGCAGAGGTTGCCAATTTGGCAGAGGATGGAACGGAAGAGGGAGAACCAATGAGAGAGTAGCTGTTAGGCATTTGGACGGGCACATGTCACTCTAATTTCCCGGCAGGAAGAAGAATTAACCAGAGTCTCAGCCACCCACCGGGAACAAGTATAGGTCCTGAACCAAAATTTTGGACTTGCGCACAGCTCACAAAAAACGAGTTGAAAAATGGAGCTCAGGGGCACAGCAATTCACAAACTGGAAGAGTAATAAAGGACAACTATCGTCCAAAAATCTGTTGAGGGAAGGCAACGAGGCGGACTTGAAAGCGAGGCAGAATAGCAGGAAACAGATTTCAAGAGGTACGTTGGAATCGCCTTTAAAGCACAGGAAGAGGGGCACAACTTCGACAATGACGCACTTGGCCGTAAAGGGCGTATGTGTTTTCTCCTGAATATATTCAGGAGAAAACACATACTCCATTTTTGGCCAAGCAAGCAAGCGGGCAATGCAAATCTGCACTACAAAGAAGTATCACTTCCCACCGGTCAAAAGGGACATCCACAAATGTGTAAAAACCAGAAAGGCATGACAGGCCCTGGAGAACAGGGAGCCTTGTTATGCTGATGGGCGGGATGTAAATTGCGAACTGCCTCACTGGAGGAGTGCATTCCGTTCCCTAATACAAGTAAACAACAGAGCTACAAAGCCAAGGGCACTTCCAGTCTAGGGAATATACATTGGGAAAACTGAAAATCAATAAGACAGAGCCACCCCCAAATTTAGGGCTGCACTGCTTACAAGAACCTCAACTTGGGTACTCATTAAATATCCCAGGAAATATAAAAATGGTTCAAAAAACTGTGGTATTTATGTACGATGGAATATCCCTCAGCCATGAAATCAATGTCACAAGACCAGGAGGAGCAAAGTGAGTGGATTCAGGTACGATGATTCTAAGTGAAAGAAGTCACACAGAAAAAGAAACTTATCATAAGATATCACTTATGAAGATCCTGTAAACATGGCTACACATGAACTGAGTTAGGAAAGAGAACAGAGTCTCACATTTAGAAAACACTCTTATGCCTGCATAAGGGGAAAGGAGACGTGGGGTGATGCATAAAACCAGAGTTTGATATAAGCACAAGTACCATTGCTAAAACCAACTGTGGAATAGACAAGACCTACACCTTCCTCAGTGAAAGGGACTCAAAACCCCATATTTCCCGCAGAGGAATAGATCTGACTAGTAAGAATCTTAAAACCTATGTATTGATATGTCTCTGTAAGGGAATCAAGTGTGTCTAGACTGGCATAAACATGACAGCGAGAATCAGCTCAAACCCTCTATAAAAAGGAATTTCAAAAACAAAACCAAAAACAGGGAAATTCTTTACATTTCCTTCAGGGTCTCTGATGAAACCTGGAGTGACCCTGTCTACAATGACAGCTGGATGTGGCATAAGGCTGGACACTTGGGACTGAGAGGATTGGTGAGATTGGGTGAGCAAATCCAGACCCTTTAAAGCAAAAATGCATGGCCCCCATTCCATGGGTCCCAACTCTCCATGTTGAAGGGAATATTACTACAGCTATAACATGTACGGGAAACCTAGAGAATGGACACACTGTGAATACAAAAGGTTTCTAAAACTCAACGAGTAGTCCCTCTCCTGGTGCTCCGGTTTGACTTTCCAACTGCTTTACTATCAATCTCCCAACTTGGAGAGACAACCCCTTTAACCTCCTGGTTCGCAGAGGTTGCCAATTTGGCAGAGGATGGAACGGAAGAGGGAGAACCAATGAGAGATTAGCTGTTAGGCATTTGGACGGGCACATGTCACTCTAATTTCCCGGCAGGAAGAAGAATTAACCAGAGTCTCAGCCACCCACCGGGAACAAGTATAGGTCCTGAACCAAAATTTTGGACTTGCGCACAGCTCACAAAAAACGAGTTGAAAAATGGAGCTCAGGGGCACAGCAATTCACAAACTGGAAGAGTAATAAAGGACAACTATCATCCAAAAATCTGTTGAGGGAAGGCAACGAGGCAGACTTGAAAGCGAGGCAGAATAGCAGGAAACCGATTTCAAGAGGTACGTTGGAATCGCCTTTAAACCACAGGAAGAGGGGCACAACTTCGACAATGACGCACTTGGCTGTAAAGGGCGTATGTGTTTTCTCCTGAATATATTCAGGAGAAAACACATACTCCATTTTTGGCCAAGCAAGCAAGCGGGCAATGCAAATCTGCACTACAAAGAAGTATCACTTCCCACCGGTCAAAAGGGACATCCACAAATGTGTAAAAACCAGAAAGGCATGACAGGCCCTGGAGAACAGGGAGCCTTGTTATGCTGATGGGCGGGATGTAAATTGCGAACTGCCTCACTGGAGGAGTGCATTCCGTTCCCTAATACAAGTAAACAACAGAGCTACAAAGGCAAGGGCACTTCCAGTCTAGGGAATATACCTTGGGAAAACTGAAAATCAATAGACAGAGCCACCCCCAAATTTAGGGCTGCACTGCTTACAAGAACCTCAACTTGGGTACACATTAAATATCCCAGGAAATATAAAAATGGTTCAAAAAACTGTGGTATTTATGTACGATGGAATATCCCTCAGCCATGAAATCAATGTCACAAGACCAGGAGGAGCAAAGTGAGTGGATTCAGGTACGATGATTCTAAGTGAAATAAGTCACACAGAAAAAGAAACTTATCATAAGATATCACTTATGAAGATCCTGTAAACATGGCTACACATGAACTGAGTTAGGAAAGAGAACAGAGTCTCACATTTAGAAAACACTCTTATGCCTGCATAAGGGGAAAGGAGACGTGGGGTGATGCATAAAACCAGAGTTTGATATAAGCACAAGTACCATTGCTAAAACCAACTGTGGAATAGACAAGACCTACACCTTCCTCAGTGAAAGGGACTCAAAACCCCATATTTCCCGCAGAGGAATAGATCTGACTAGTAAGAATCTTAAAACCTATGTATTGATATGTCTCTGTAAGGGAATCAAGTGTGTCTAGACTGGCATAAACATGACAGCGAGAATCAGCTCAAACCCTCTATAAAAAGGAATTTCAAAAATAAAACCAAAAACAGGGAAATTCTTTCCATTTCCTTCAGGGTCTCTGATGAAACCTGGAATGACCCTGTCTACAATGACAGCTGGATGTGGCATAAGGCTGGACACTTGGGACTGAGAGGATTGGTGAGATTGGGTGAGCAAATCCAGACCCTTTAAAGCAAAAATGCATGGCCCCCATTCCATGGGTCCCAACTCTCCATGTTGAAGGGAATATTACTACAGCTATAACATGTACGGGAAACCTAGAGAATGGACACACTGTGAATACAAAAGGTTTCTAAAACTCAACGAGTAGTCTCTCTCCTGGTGCTCCGGTTTGACATTCCAACTGCTTTACTATCAATCTCCCAACTTGGAGAGACAACCCCTTTAACCTCCTGGTTCGCAGAGGTTGCCAATTTGGCAGAGGATGGAAGGGAAGAGGGAGAACCAATGAGAGAGTAGCTGTTAGGCATTTGGACCTTCATATGTCACTCTAATTTCCCGGCAGGAAGAAGAATTAACCAGAGTCTCAGCCACTCACCGGGAACCAGTATAGGTCCTGAACCAAAATTTTGGACTTGCGTACAGCTCACAAAAAATGAGTTGAAAAATGGAGCTCAGGGGCACAGCAATTCACAAACTGGAAGAGTAATAAAGGACAACTATCGTCCAAAAATCTGTTGAGGGAAGGCAACGAGGCGGACTTGAAAGCGAGGCAGAATAGCAGGAAACAGATTTCAAGAGGTACATTGGAATCGCCTTTAAAGCACAGGAAGAGGGGCACAACTTCGACAATGACGCACTTGGCCATAAAGGGCGTATACGTTTTCTCCTGAATATATTCAGGAGAAAACACATACTCCATTTTTGGCCAAGCAAGCAAGCGGGCAATGCAAATCTGCACTACAAAGAAGTATCACTTCCCACCGGTCAAAAGGGACATCCACAAATGTGTAAAAACCAGAAAGGCATGACAGGCCCTGGAGAACAGGGAGCCTTGTTATGCTGATGGGCGGGATGTAAATTGCGAACTGCCACACTGGAGGAGTGCATTCCGTTCCCTAAAACAAGTAAACAACAGAGCTACAAAGCCAATGGCACTTCCAGTCTAGGGAATATACCTTGGGAAAACTGAAAATCAATAAGACAGAGACACCCCCAAATTTAGGGCTGCACTGCTTACAAGAACCTCAACTTAGGTACACCTTAAATATCCCAAGAAATATAAACATGGTTCAAAAAACTGTGGTATTTATGTACGATGGAATATCCCTCAGCCATGAAATCAATGTCATAAGACCAGGAGGAACAAAGTTAGTGGATTTAGGTACGATGATTCTAAGTGAAATAAGTCACACAGAAAAAGAAACTTATCATAAGATATCACTTATGAAGATCCTGTAAATATGGCTACACATGAACTGAGTTAGGAAAGAGAACAGAGTCTCACATTTAGAAAACACTCTTATGCCTGCATAAGGGGAAAGGAGACGTGGGGTGATGCATAAAACCAGAGTTTGATATAAGCACAGGTACCATTTCTAAAACCAACTGTGGAATAGACAAGACCTACACCTTCCTCAGTGAAAGGGACTCAAAACACCATATTTCCCGCAGAGGAATAGATCTGACTAGTAAGAATCTTAAAACCTATGTATTGATATGTCTCTGTAAGGGAATCAAGTGTGTCTAGACTGGCATAAACATGACAGCGAGAATCAGCTCAAACCCTCTATAAAAAGGAATTTCAAAAACAAAACCAAAGGACAGGGAAATTCTTTACATTTCCTTCAGGGTCTCTGATGAAACCTGGAATGACCCTGTCTACAATGACAGCTGGATGTGGCATAAGGCTGGACACTTGGGACTGAGAGGATTGGTGAGATTGGGTGAGCAAATCCAGACCCTTTAAAGCAAAAATGCATGGCCCCCATTCCATGGGTCCCAACTCTCCATGCTGAAGGGAATATTACTACAGCTATAACATGCACGGGAAACCTAGAGAATGGACACACTGTGAATACAAAAGGTTTCTAAAACTCAACGAGTAGTCCCTCACCTGGTGCTCCGGTTTGACTTTCCAACTGCTTTACTATCAATCTCCCAACTTGGAGAGACAACCCCTTTAACCTCCTGGTTCGCAGAGGTTGCCAAATTGGCAGAGGATGGAACAGAAGAGGGAGAACCAATGAGAGAGTAGCTGTTAGGCATTTGGACGGGCACATGTCACTCTAATTTCCTGGCAGAAAGAAGAATTAACCAGAGTCTCAGCCACCCACCGGTAACCAGTATAGGTCCTGAACCAAAATTTTGGACTTGCGCACAGCTCACAAAAAACGAGTTGAAAAATGGAGCTCAGGGGCACAGCAATTCACAAACTGGAAGAGTAATAAAGGACAACTATCGTCCAAAAATCTATTGAGGGAAGGCAACGAGGCGGACTTGAAAGCGAGGCAGAATAGCAGGAAACAGATTTCAAGAGGTACGTTGGAATCGCCTTTAAAGCACAGGAAGAGGGGCACAACTTCGACAATGACGCACTTGGCCATAAAGGGCGTATCCGTTTTATCCTGAATATATTCAGGAGAAAACACATACTCCATTTTTGGCCAAGCAAGCAAGCGGGCAATGCAAATCTGCACTACAAAGAAGTATCACTTCCCACCGGTCAAAATGGACATCCACAAATGTGTAAAAACCAGAAAGGCATGACAGGCCCTGGAGAACAGGGAGCCTTGTTATGCTGATGGGCGGGATGTAAATTGCGAACTGCCTCACTGGAGGTGTGCATTCCGTTCCCTAATACAAGTAAACAACAGAGCTACAAAGCCAAGGGCACTTCCAGTCTAGGGAATATACCTTGGGAAAACTGAAAATCAATAAGACAGAGACACCCCCAAATTTAGGGCTGCACTGCTTACAAGAACCTCAACTTGGGTACACATTAAATATCCCAGGAAATATAAAAATGGTTCAAAAAACTGTGGTATTTATGTACGATGGAATATCCCTCAGCCATGAAATCAATGTCATAAGACCAGGAGGAGCAAAGTGAGTGGATTCAGGTACGATGATTCTAAGTGAAATAAGTCACACAGAAAAAGAAACTTATCAAAAGATATCACTTATGAAGATCCTCTAAACATGGCTACACATGAACTGAGTTAGGAAAGAGAACAGAGTCTCACATTTAGAAAACACTCTTATGCCTGCATAAGGGGAAAGGAGACGTGGGGTGATGCATAAAACCAGAGTTTGATATAAGCACAAGAACCATTGCTAAAACCAACTGTGGGATAGACAAGACCTACACCTTCCTCAGTGAAAGGGACTCAAAACCCCATATTTCCCACAGAGGAATAGATCTGACTAGTAAGAATCTTAAAACCTATGTATTGATATGTCTCTGTAAGGGAATCAAGTGTGTCTAGACTGGCATAAACATGACAGCGAGAATCAGCTCAAACCCTCTATAAAAAGGAATTTCAAAAACAAAACCAAAAAACAGGGAAATTCTTTACATTTCCTTCAGGGTCTCTGATGAAACCTGGAATGACCCTGTCTACAATGACAGCTGGATGTGTCATAAGGCTGGACACTTGGGACTGAGAGGATTGGTGAGATTGGGTGAGCAAATCCAGACCATTTAAAGCAAAAATGCATGGCCCCCATTCCATGGGTCCCAACTCTCCATGTTGAAGGGAATATTACTACAGCTATAACATGTACGGGAAACCTAGAGAATGGACACACTGTGAATACAAAAGTTTTCTAAAACTCAACGAGTAGTCCCTCTCCTGGTGCTCCGGTTTGACTTTCCAACTGCTTTACTATCAATCTCCCAACTTGGAGAGACAACCCCTTTAACCTCCTGGTTCGCAGAGGTTGCCAATTTGGCAGAGGATGGAAGGGAAGAGGGAGAACCAATGAGAGAGTAGCTGTTAGGCATTTGGCCGGGCACATGTCACTCTAATTTCCCGGCAGGAAGAAGAATTAACCAGAGTCTCAGCCACCCACCGTGAACCAGTATAGGTCCTGAACCAAATTTTGGACTTGCGTACAGCTCACAAAAAACGAGTTGAAAAATGGAGCTCAGGGGCACAGCAATTCACAAACTGGAAGAGTAATAAAGGACAACTATCATCCAAAAATCTGTTGAGGGACGGCAACGAGGCGGACTTGAAAGCGAGGCAGAATAGCAGGAAACAGATTTCAAGAGGTACGTTGGAATCGCCTTTAAAGCACAGGAAGAGGGGCACAACTTCGACAATGACGCACTTGGCCATAAAGGGCGTATGCCTTTTCTCCTGAATATATTCAGGAGAAAACACATACTCCATTTTTGGCCAAGCAAGCAAGCGGGCAATGCAAATCTGCACTACAAAGAAGTATCACTTCCCACCGGTCAAAATGGACATCCACAAATGTGTAAAAACCAGAAAGGCATGACAGGCCCTGGAGAACAGGGAGCCTTGTTATGCTGATGGGCGGGATGTAAATTGCGAACTGCCTCACTGGAGGTGTGCATTCCGTTCCCTAATACAAGTAAACAACAGAGCTACAAAGCCAAGGGCACTTCCAGTCTAGGGAATATACCTTGGGAAAACTGAAAATCAATAAGACAGAGACACCCCCAAATTTAGGGCTGCACTGCTTACAAGAACCTCAACTTGGGTACACATTAAATATCCCAGGAAATATAAAAATGGTTCAAAAAACTGTGGTATTTATGTACGATGGAATATCCCTCAGCCATGAAATCAATGTCATAAGACCAGGAGGAGCAAAGTGAGTGGATTCAGGTACGATGATTTTAAGTGAAATAAGTCACACAGAAAAAGAAACGTATCAAAAGATATCACTTATGAAGATCCTCTAAACATGGCTACACATGAACTGAGTTAGGAAAGAGAACAGAGTCTCACATTTAGAAAACACTCTTATGCCTGCATAAGGGGAAAGGAGACGTGGGGGGATGCATAAAACCAGAGTTTGATATAAGCACAAGTACCATTGCTAAAACCAACTGTGGAATAGACAAGACCTACACCTTCCTCAGTGAAAGGGACTCAAAACCCCATATTTCCCACAGAGGAATAGATCTGACTAGTAAGAATCTTAAAACCTATGTATTGATATGTCTCTGTAAGGGAATCAAGTGTGTCTAGACTGGCATAAACATGACAGCGAGAATCAGCTCAAACCCTCTATAAAAAGGAATTTCAAAAACAAAACCAAAAAACAGGGAAATTCTTTACATTTCCTTCAGGGTCTCTGATGAAACCTGGAATGACCCTGTCTACAATGACAGCTGGATGTGTCAGAAGGCTGGACACTTGGGACTGAGAGGATTGGTGAGATTGGGTGAGCAAATCCAGACCATTTAAAGCAAAAATGCATGGCCCCCATTCCATGGGTCCCAACTCTCCATGTTGAAGGGAATATTACTACAGCTATAACATGTACGGGAAACCTAGAGAATGGACACACTGTGAATACAAAAGGTTTCTAAAACTCAACGAGTAGTCCCTCTCCTGGTGCTCCGGTTTGACTTTCCAACTGCTTTACTATCAATCTCCCAACTTGGAGAGACAACCCCTTTAACCTCCTGGTTCGCAGAGGTTGCCAATTTGGCAGAGGATGGAAGGGAAGAGGGAGAACCAATGAGAGAGTAGCTGTTAGGCATTTGGCCGGGCACATGTCACTCTAATTTCCCGGCAGGAAGAAGAATTAACCAGAGTCTCAGCCACCCACCGTGAACCAGTATAGGTCCTGAACCAAATTTTGGACTTGCGTACAGCTCACAAAAAACGAGTTGAAAAATGGAGCTCAGGGGCACAACAATTCACAAAATGGAAGAGTAATAAAGGACAACTATCGTCCAAAAATCTGTTGAGGGACGGCAACGAGGCGGACTTGAAAGCGAGGCAGAATAGCAGGAAACAGATTTCAAGAGGTACGTTGGAATCGCCTTTAAAGCACAGGAAGAGGGGCACAACTTCGACAATGACGCACTTGGCCATAAAGGGCGTATGCGTTTTCTCCTGAATATATTCAGGAGAAAACACATACTCCATTTTTGGCCAAGCAAGCAAGCGGGCAATGCAAATCTGCACTACAAAGAAGTGTCACCTCCCACCGGTCAAAAGGGCCATCCACAAATGTGTAAAAACCAGAAAGGCATGACAGGCCCTGGAGAACAGGGAGCCTTGTTATGCTGATGGGCTGGAGGTAAATTGCCAGCTGCCTCACTGGAGGAGTGCATTGCGTTCCCTAAAACAAGTAAACAACAGAGCTACAGAGCCAAGGGCAATTCCAGTCTAGGGAATATACCTTGGGAAATCGGAAAATCAATATGTCAGAGCAACCCCCAAAATTAGGGCTGCACTGCTTACAAGAACCTCAACTTGGGTACACCTTAAATATCCCAGGATATATAAAAATGGTTCAAAAAACTGTGGTATTTATGTACGATGGAATATCCCTCAGCCATGAAATCAAGGTCAAACGACCAGGAGCAGCAAAGTGTGTGGATTCAGGTACGATGATTCTAAGTGAAATAAGTCACCCAGAAAAAGAAACTTATCATGAGATATCACTTATGAAGATCCTGTAAACATGGCTACACATGAACTGAGTTAGAAAAGAGAACAGAGTCTCACATTTAGAAAACACTCTTATGCCTGCATAAGGGGAAAGGAGACGTGGGGTGATGCATAAAACCAGAGTTTGATATAAGCACAGGTACCATTTCTAAAACCAAATGTGGAATAGACAAGACCTACACCTTCCTCAGTGAAAGGGACTCAAAACCCCATATTTCCCGCAGAGGAATAGATCTGACTAGTAAGAATCTTAAAACCTATGTATTGATATGTCTCTGTAAGGGAATCAAGTGTGTCTAGAGTGGCATAAACATGGCAGGGAGAATCAGCTCAAACCCACTATAAAAAGGAATTTCAAAAACAAAACCAAAAAACAGGGAAATTCTTTACATTTCCTTCAGGGACTCTGATGAAACCTGGAATGACCCTATCTACAATGACAGGTGGATGTGGCATAAGGCTGGACACTTGGGACTGAGAGGATTGGTGAGATTGGGTGAGCAAATGCAGACCCTTTAAAGCAAAAATACATGGCCCCCATTCCATGGGTCCCAACTCTCCATGTTGAAGGGAATATTACTACAGCTATAATATGTACGGGAAACCTAGAAAATGGACACATAGTGAATACAAAAGGTTTCTAAAACTCAACGAGTAGTCCCTCTCCTGGTGCTCCGGTTTGACTTTCCAACTGCTTTACTATCAATCTCCCAACTTTGAGAGACAACCCCTTTAACCTCCTGGTTCGCAGAGGTTGCCAATTTGGCAGAGGATGGAAGGGTAGAGGGAGAATCAATGAGAGATTAGCTGTTAGGCATTTGGACGGGCTCATGTCACTCTAATTTCCCGGCAGGAAGAAGTATTAACCAGAGTCTCAGCCACTCAACGGGAACCAGTATAGGTCCTGACCCAAAATTTTGGACTTGCGTACAGCTCACAAAAAACGAGTTGAAAAATGGAGCTCAGGGGCACAGCAATTCACAAACCGGCAAAGTAATAAAGGACAACTGTCGTCCAAAAATCTGTTGAGGGACGGCAACGAGGCGGACTTGAAAGCGAGGCAGAATAGCAGGAAACAGATTTCAAGAGGTACGTTGGAATCGCCTTTAAAGCACAGGAAGAGGGGCACAACTTCGACAATGACGCACTTGGCCATAAAGGGCGTATGCCTTTTCTCCTGAATATATTCAGGAGAAAACACATACTCCATTTTTGGCCAAGCAAGCAAGCGGGCAATGCAAATCTGCACTACAAAGAAGTATCACTTCCCACCGGTCAAAATGGACATCCACAAATGTGTAAAAACCAGAAAGGCATGACAGGCCCTGGAGAACAGGGAGCCTTGTTATGCTGATGGGCGGGATGTAAATTGCGAACTGCCTCACTGGAGGTGTGCATTCCGTTCCCTAATACAAGTAAACAACAGAGCTACAAAGCCAAGGGCACTTCCAGTCTAGGGAATATACCTTGGGAAAACTGAAAATCAATAAGACAGAGACACCCCCAAATTTAGGGCTGCACTGCTTACAAGAACCTCAACTTGGGTACACATTAAATATCCCAGGAAATATAAAAATGGTTCAAAAAACTGTGGTATTTATGTACGATGGAATATCCCTCAGCCATGAAATCAATGTCATAAGACCAGGAGGAGCAAAGTGAGTGGATTCAGGTACGATGATTTTAAGTGAAATAAGTCACACAGAAAAAGAAACTTATCAAAAGATATCACTTATGAAGATCCTCTAAACATGGCTACACATGAACTGAGTTAGGAAAGAGAACAGAGTCTCACATTTAGAAAACACTCTTATGCCTGCATAAGGGGAAAGGAGACGTGGGGTGATGCATAAAACCAGAGTTTGATATAAGCACAAGTACCATTGCTAAAACCAACTGTGGAATAGACAAGACCTACACCTTCCTCAGTGAAAGGGACTCAAAACCCCATATTTCCCACAGAGGAATAGATCTGACTAGTAAGAATCTTAAAACCTATGTATTGATATGTCTCTGTAAGGGAATCAAGTGTGTCTAGACTGGCATAAACATGACAGCGAGAATCAGCTCAAACCCTCTATAAAAAGGAATTTCAAAAACAAAACCAAAAAACAGGGAAATTCTTTACATTTCCTTCAGGGTCTCTGATGAAACCTGGAATGACCCTGTCTACAATGACAGCTGGATGTGTCATAAGGCTGGACACTTGGGACTGAGAGGATTGGTGAGATTGGGTGAGCAAATCCAGACCATTTAAAGCAAAAATGCATGGCCCCCATTCCATGGGTCCCAACTCTCCATGTTGAAGGGAATATTACTACAGCTATAACATGTACGGGAAACCTAGAGAATGGACACACTGTGAATACAAAAGGTTTCTAAAACTCAACGAGTAGTCCCTCTCCTGGTGCTCCGGTTTGACTTTCCAACTGCTTTACTATCAATCTCCCAACTTGGAGAGACAACCCCTTTAACCTCCTGGTTCGCAGAGGTTGCCAATTTGGCAGAGGATGGAAGGGAAGAGGGAGAACCAATGAGAGAGTAGCTGTTAGGCATTTGGCCGGGCACATGTCACTCTAATTTCCCGGCAGGAAGAAGAATTAACCAGAGTCTCAGCCACCCACCGTGAACCAGTATAGGTCCTGAACCAAATTTTGGACTTGCGTACAGCTCACAAAAAACGAGTTGAAAAATGGAGCTCAGGGGCACAACAATTCACAAAATGGAAGAGTAATAAAGGACAACTATCGTCCAAAAATCTGTTGAGGGACGGCAACGAGGCGGACTTGAAAGCGAGGCAGAATAGCAGGAAACAGATTTCAAGAGGTACGTTGGAATCGCCTTTAAAGCACAGGAAGAGGGGCACAACTTCGACAATGACGCACTTGGCCATAAAGGGCGTATGCGTTTTCTCCTGAATATATTCAGGAGAAAACACATACTCCATTTTTGGCCAAGCAAGCAAGCGGGCAATGCAAATCTGCACTACAAAGAAGTGTCACTTCCCACCGGTCAAAAGGGCCATCCACAAATGTGTAAAAACCAGAAAGGCATGACAGGCCCTGGAGAACAGGGAGCCTTGTTATGCTGATGGGCTGGAGGTAAATTGCCAGCTGCCTCACTGGAGGAGTGCATTGCGTTCCCTAAAACAAGTAAACAACAGAGCTACAGAGCCAAGGGCAATTCCAGTCTAGGGAATATACCTTGGGAAATCTGAAAATCAATATGTCAGAGCAACCCCCAAAATTAGGGCTGCACTGCTTACAAGAACCTCAACTTGGGTACACCTTAAATATCCCAGGATATATAAAAATGGTTCAAAAAACTGTGGTATTTATGTACGATGGAATATCCCTCAGCCATGAAATCAAGGTCAAACGACCAGGAGCAGCAAAGTGTGTGGATTCAGGTACAATGATTCTAAGTGAAATAAGTCACCCAGAAAAAGAAACTTATCATGAGATATCACTTATGAAGATCCTGTAAACATGGCTACACATGAACTGAGTTAGAAAAGAGAACAGAGTCTCACATTTAGAAAACACTCTTATGCCTGCATAAGGGGAAAGGAGACGTGGGGTGATGCATAAAACCAGAGTTTGATATAAGCACAGGTACCATTTCTAAAACCAAATGTGGAATAGACAAGACCTACACCTTCCTCAGTGAAAGGGACTCAAAACCCCATATTTCCCGCAGAGGAATAGATCTGACTAGTAAGAATCTTAAAACCTATGTATTGATATGTCTCTGTAAGGGAATCAAGTGTGTCTAGAGTGGCATAAACATGGCAGGGAGAATCAGCTCAAACCCACTATAAAAAGGAATTTCAAAAACAAAACCAAAAAACAGGGAAATTCTTTACATTTCCTTCAGGGACTCTGATGAAACCTGGAATGACCCTATCTACAATGACAGGTGGATGTGGCATAAGGCTGGACACTTGGGACTGAGAGGATTGGTGAGATTGGGTGAGCAAATGCAGACCCTTTAAGGCAAAAATACATGGCCCCCATTCCATGGGTCCCAACTCTCCATGTTGAAGGGAATATTACTACAGCTATAATATGTACGGGAAACCTAGAAAATGGACACATAGTGAATACAAAAGGTTTCTAAAACTCAACGAGTAGTCCCTCTCCTGGTGCTCCGGTTTGACTTTCCAACTGCTTTACTATCAATCTCCCAACTTTGAGAGACAACCCCTTTAACCTCCTGGTTCGCAGAGGTTGCCAATTTGGCAGAGGATGGAAGGGTAGAGGGAGAATCAATGAGAGATTAGCTGTTAGGCATTTGGACGGGCTCATGTCACTCTAATTTCCCGGCAGGAAGAAGTATTAACCAGAGTCTCAGCCACTCAACGGGAACCAGTATAGGTCCTGAACCAAAATTTTGGACTTGCGTACAGCTCACAAAAAATGAGTTGAAAAATGGAGCTCAGGGGCACAGCAATTCACAAACTGGCAGAGTAATAAAGGACAACTACCGTCCAAAAATCTGTTGAGGGAAGGCAACGAGGCGGACTTGAAAGAGAGGCAGAATAGCAGGAAACAGATTTCAAGAGGTACGGGGGAATCGCCTTTAAAGCACAGGAAGAGGGGCAGAACTTCGACAATGACGCACTTGGCCATAAAGGGCGTATGCGTTTTCTCCTGAATATATTCAGGAGAAAGCGCATACGCCCTTTTTGGCCAAGCAAGCACGCGGGCAATGCAAATCTGCACTACAAAGAAGTATCACTTCCCACCGGTCAAAAGGGACATCCACAAAATATGTAAAAACCAGAAAGGCAAGACAGGCCCTGGAGAACAGGGAGCCTTGTTATGCTGATGGGCGGGATGTAAATTGCCAGCTGCCTCACTGGAGGAGTGCATTGCCTTCCCTAAAACAAGTAAACAACAGAGCTACAGAGCCAAGGGCACTTCCAGTCTAGGGAATATACCTTGGGAAAACTGAAAATCAATAAGACAGAGCCACCCCCAAATTTAGGGCTGCACTGCTTACAAGAACCTCAACTTGGGCACACCTTAAATAGCCCAGGAAATATAAAAATGGTTCAAAAAACTGTGGTATTTATGTACGATGGAATATCCCTCAGCCATGAAATCAATGTCATAAGACCAGGAGCAGCAAAGTGAGTGGATTCAGGTACGATGATTCTAAGTGAAATAAGTCACACAGAAAAAGAAACTTATCATAAGATATCACTTATGAAGATCCTGTAAACATGGCTACACATGAACTGAGTTAGGAAAGAGAACAGAGACTCACATTTAGAAAACACTCTTATGCCTGCTTAAGGGGAAAGGAGAGGTGGGGTGATGCATAAAACCAGATTTTGATATAAGGACAGGTACCATTGCTAAAACCATCTGTGGAATAGACAAGACCTACACCTTCCTCAGTGAAAGGGACTCAAAATCCCATATTTCCCGCAGAGGAATAGATCTGACTAGTAAGAAACTTAAAACCTATATATTGATATGTCTCTGTAAGGGAATCAAGTGTGTCTAGACTGGCATAAACATGGCAGCGAGAATCAGCTCAAACCCACTTTAAAAAGGAATTTCAAAAACAAAGCAAAAAACAGGGAAATTCTTTACATTTCCTTCAGGGTCTCTGATGAAACGTGGAATGACCATATCTACAATGACAGCTGGATGTGGCATAAGGCTGGACACTTGGGACTGAGAGGATTGGTGAGATTGGGTGAGCAAATGCAGACCCTTTAAAGCAAAAATGCATGGCCCCCATTCCATGGGTCCCAACTCTCCATGTTGAAGGGAATATTACTACAGCTATAACATGTACGGGAAACCTAGAGAATGGACACACTGTGAATACAAAAGGTTTCTAAAACTCAACGAGTAGTCCCTCTCCTGGTGCTCTGGTTTGACTTTCCAACTGCTTTACTATCAATCTCCCAACTTGGAGAGACAACCCCTTTAACCTCCTGGTTCGCAGAGGTTGCCAATTTGGCAGAGGATGGAAGGGAAGAGGGAGAAACAATGAGAGCGTAGCTGTTAGGCTTTTGGACAGGCACATGTCACTCTAATTTCCCGGCAGGAAGAAGAATTAACCAGAGTCTCAGCCACCCACCGGGAACCAGTATAGGTCCTGAACCAAAATTTTGGACTTGCGTACAGCTCACTAAAAACGAGTTGAAAATTGGAGCTCAGGGGCACAGCAATTCACAAACTGGCAGAGTAATAAAGGACAACTACCGTCCAAAAATCTGTTGAGGGAAGGCAACGAGGCGGACTTGAAAGCGAGGCAGAATAGTAGGAAACAGATTTCAAGAGGTACGTTGGAATCGCCTCTAAAGCACAGGAAGAGGGGCAGAACTTCGACAATGACGCACTTGGCCATAAAGGGCGTATGCGTTTTCTCCTGAATATATTCAGGAGAAAACGCATACGCCCTTTTTGGCCAAGCAAGCATGCAGGCAATGCAAATCTGCACTACAAAGAAGTATCACTTCCCACCGGTCAAAAGGGACATCCACAAAATGTGTAAAAACCAGAAAGGCAAGACAGGCTCTGGAGAACAGGGAGCCTTGTTATGCTGATGGTCGGGATGTAAATTGCCAGCTGCCTCACTGGAGGAGTGCATTGCCTTCCCTAAAACAAGTAAACAACAGAGCTACAGAGCCAAGGGCACTTCCAGTCTAGGGAATATACCTTGGGAAAACTGAAAATCAATAAGACAGAGACACCCCCAAATTTAGGGCTGCACTGCTTACAAGAACCTCAACTTGGGTACACCTTAAATATCCCAGGAAATATAAAAATGGTTCAAAAACCTGTGGTATTTATGTTCGATGGAATATCCCTCAGCCATGAAATCAATGTCATAAGATCAGGAGGAGCAAAGTGAGTGGATTCAGGTACGATGATTCTAAGTGAAATAAGTCACACAGAAAAAGAAACTTATCATAAGATATCACTTATGAAGATCCTGTAATCATGGCTACACATGAACTGAGTTAGGAAAGAGAACAGAGTCTCACATTTAGAAAACACTCTTATGCCTGCATAAGGGGAAAGGAGACGTGGGGTGATGCATAAAACCAGAGTTTGATATAAGCACAGGTACCATTTCTAAAACCAACTGTGGAATAGACAAGACCTACACCTTCCTCAGTGAAAGGGACTCAAAACCCCATATTTCCCGCAGAGGAATAGATCTGACTAGTAAGAATCTTAAAACCTATGTATTGATATGTCTCTGTAAGGGAATCAAGTGTGTCTAGACTGGCATAAACATGACAGCGAGAATCAGCTCAAACCCTCTATAAAAAGGAATTTCAAAAACAAAACCAAAAAACAGGGAAATTCTTTACATTTCCTTCAGGGTCTCTGATGAAACCTGGAATGACCCTATCTACAATGACAGCTGGATGTGGCATAAGGCTGGACACTTGGGACTGAGAGGATTGGTGAGATTGGGTGAGCAAATGCAGACCCTTTAAAGCAAAAATACATGGCCCCCATTCTATGGGTCCCAACTCTCCATGTTGAAGGGAATATTACTACAGCTATAACATGTACGGGAAACCTAGAGAATGGACACACTGTGAATACAAAAGGTTTCTAAAACTCAACGAGTAGTCCCTCTCCTGGTTCTCCGGTTTGACTTTCCAACTGCTTTACTATCAATCTCCCAAGTTGGAGAGACAACCCCTTTAACCTCCTTGTTCGCAGAGGTTGCCAATTTGGCAGAGGATGGAAGGGAAGAGGGAGAACTAATGAGAGAGTAGCTGTTAGGCATTTGGACGGGCACATGTCACTCTAATTTCCCGGCAGGAAGAAGAATTAACCAGAGTCTCAGCCACCCACCGGGAACCAGTATAGGTCCTGAACCAAAATTTTGGACTTGCGTACAGCTCACAAAAAACGAGTTGAAAAATGGAGCTCAGGGGCACAGCAATTCACAAACTGGAAGAGTAATAAAGGACAACTATCGTCCAAAAATCTGTTGAGGGAAGGCAACGAGGCAGACTTGAAAGCGAGGCAGAATAGCAGGAAACAGATTTCAAGAGGTACGTTGGAATCGCCTTTAAAGCACAGCAAGAGGGGCACAACTTCGACAATGACTCACTTTGCGATAAAGGGCGTATGCGGTTTCTCCTGAATATATTCAGGAGAAAACGCATACGCCCTTTTTGGCCAAGCAAGCACGCGGGCAATGCAAATCTGCACTACAAAGAAGTATCACTTCCCACCGTTTAAAAGGGACATCCACAAAATGTGTAAAAACCAGAAAGGCAAGACAGGCCCTGGAGAACAGGGAGCCTTGTTATGCTGATGGGCGGGATGTAAATTGCCAGCTGCCTCACAGGAGGAGTGCATTGCGTTCCCTAAAACAAGTAAACAACAGAGCTACAGAGCCAAGGGCACTTCCAGTCTAGGGAATATACCTTGGGAAAACTGAAAATCAATAAGACAGAGCCACCCCCAAATTTAGGGCTGCACTGCTTACAAGAACCTCAACTTGGGTACACCTTAAATATCCCAGGAAATATGAAAATGGTTCAAAAAATTGTGGTATTTATGTACGATGGAATATCCCTCAGCCATGAAATCAATGTCATAAGACCAGGAGGAGCAAAGTGAGTGGATTCAGGTACGATGATACTAAGTGAAATAAGTCACACAGAAAAAGAAACTTATCATAAGATATCACTTATGAAGATCCTGTAAACATGGCTACACATGAACTGATTTAGGAAAGAGAACAGAGTCTCACATTTAGAAAACACTCTTATGCCTGCATAAGGGGAAAGGAGACGTGGGGTGATGCATAAAACCAGAGTTTGATATAAGCACAGGTACCATTTCTAAAACAAACTGTGGAATAGACAAGACCTACACCTTCCTCAGTGAAAGGGACTCAAAACCCCATATTTCCCGCAGAGGAATAGATCTGACTAGTAAGAATCTTAAAACCTATGTATTGATATGTCTCTGTAAGGGAATCAAGTGTGTCTAGACTGGCATAAACATGGCAGCGAGAATCAGCTCAAACCCTCTATAAAAAGGAATTTCAAAAACAAAACCAAAAAACAGGGAAATTCTTTCCATTTCCTTCAGGGTCTCTGATGAAACCTGGAATGACCCTATCTACAATGACAGCTGGATGTGGCATAAGGCTGGACACTTGGGACTGAGAGGATTGGTGAGATTGGGTGAGCAAATGCAGACCCTTTAAAGCAAAAATTCATGGCCCCCATTCCATGGGTCACAACTCTCCATGTTGAAGGGAATATTACTACAGCTATAACATGTACGGGAAACCTAGAGAATGGACACACTGTGAATACAAAAGGTTTCTAAAACTCAACGAGTAGTCCCTCTCCTGGTGCTCCGGTTTAGACTTTCCAACTGCTTTACTATCAATCTCCCAACTTGGAGAGACAACCCCTTTAACCTCCTGGTTCGCAGAGGTTGCCAATTTGGCAGAGGATGGAAGGGAAGAGGGAGAACCAATGAGAGAGTAGCTGTTAGGCATTTGGACGGGCACATGTCACTCTAATTTCCCGGCAGGAAGAAGAATTAACCAGATTCTCAACCACCCAACGGGAACCAGTATAGGTCCTGAACCAAAATTTTGGACTTGCGTACAGCTCACAAAAAACGAGTTGAAAAATGGAGCTCAGGGGCACAGCAATTCACAAACTGGCAGAGTAATAAAGGACAACTACCGTCCAAAAATCTGTTGAGGGAAGGCAACGAGGCGGACTTGAAAGAGAGGCAGAATAGCAGGAAACAGATTTCAAGAGGTACGTTGGAATCGCCTTTAAAGCACAGAAAGAGGGGCACAACTTCGACAATGACGCACTTGGCCATAAAGGGCGTATGCGTTTTCTCCTGAATATATTCAGGAGAAAACGCATACGCCCTTTTTGGCCAAGCAAGCACGCGGGCAATGCAAATCTGCACTACAAAGAAGTATCACTTCCCACCGGTCTAAAGGGACATCCACAAAATGTGTAAAAAACAGATAGGCAAGACACGCCCTGGAGAACAGGGAGCCTTGTTATGCTGATGGGCGGGATGTAAATTGCCAACTGCCTCACTGGAGGAGTGCATTGCGTTCCCTAAAACAAGTAAACAACAGAGCTACAGAGCCAAGGGCAGTTCCAGTCTAGGGAATATACTTTGGGAAAACTGAAAATCAATAAGACAGAGCCACCCCCATAATTAGGGCTGCACTGCTTACAAGAACCTCAACTTGGGTACACCTTAAATATCCCAGGAAATATAAAAATGGTTCAAAAAACTGTGGTATTTATGTACGATGGAATATCCCTCAGCCATGAAATCAATGTCAAAAGACCAGGAGCAGCAAAGTGAATGGATTCAGGTACGAGGATTCTAAGTGAAATAAGTCACACAGAAAAAGAAACTTATCATAAGATATCACTTATGAAGATCCCGTAAACCTGGCTACACATGAACTGAGTTAGGAAAGAGCACAGAGTCTCACATTTAGAAAACACTCTTATGCCTGCTTAAGGGGAAAGGAGAGGTGGGTGATGCATAAAACCAGAGTTTGATATAAGCACAGGTACCATTTTTAAACCAACTGTGGAATAGACAAGACCTACACCTTCCTCAGTGAAAGGGACTCAAAACCCCATATTTCCCGCAGAGGAATATATCTGACTAGTAAGAATCTTAAAACCTATGTATTGATATGTATCTGTAAGGGAATCAAGTGTGTCTAGACTGGCATAAACATGGCAGCGAGAATCTGCTCAAACCCACTATAAAAAGGAATTTCAAAAACAAAACCAAAAAACAGGGAAATTCTTTCCATTTCCTTCAGGGTCTCTGATGAAACCTGGAATGACCCTATCTACAATGACAGCTGGATGTGGCATAAGGCTGGACACTTGGGACTGAGAGGATTGGTGAGATTGGGTGAGCAAATGCAGACCCTTTAAAGCAAAAATGCATGGCCCCCATTCCATGGGTCCCAACTCTCCATGTTGAAGGGAATATTACTACAGCTATAACATGTACGAGAAACCTAGAGAATGGACACACAGTGAATACAAAAGGTTTCTAAAACTCAACGAGTAGTCCCTCTCCTGGTGCTCCGGTTTGACTTTCCAACTGCTTTACTATCAATCTCCCAACTTGGAGAGACAAACCCTTTAACCTCCTGGTTCGCACAGGTTGCCAATTTGGCAGAGGATGGAAGGAAAGAGTGAGAACCAATGAGAGAGCAGCTGTTAGGCATTTGGACGGGCACATGTCACTCTAATTTCCCGGCAGGAAGAAGAATTAACCAGAGTCTCAGCCACCCACCGGGAACCAGTATAGGTCCTGAACCAAAATTTTGGACTTGCGTACAGCTCACAAAAAATGAGTTGAAAAATCGAGCTCAGGGGCACAGCAATTCACAAACTGGAAGAGTAATAAAGGACAACTATCGTCCAAAAATCTGTTGAGGGAAGGCAACGAGGCGGACTTGAATGCGAGGCAGAATAGCAGGAAACAGATTTCAAGAGGTACGTTGGAATCACCTTTAAAGCACAGGAAGAGGGGCACAACTTCGACAATGATGCACTTGGCCAAAAAGGGCGTGTGCGTTTTCTCCTGAATATATTCAGGAGAAAACACATACGCCCTTTTTGGCCAAGCAAGCACGCGGGCAATGCAAATCTGCACTACAAAGAAGTATCACTTCCCACCGGTCAAAAGGGACATCCACAAAATGTGTAAAAACCAGATAGGCAAGACAGGCCCTAGAGAACAGGGAGCCTTGTTATGCTGATGGGCGGGATGTAAATTGCCAACTGCCACACTGGAGGAGTGCATTGCGTTCCCTAAAACAAGTAAACAACAGAGCTACAGAGCCAAGGGCACTTCCAGTCTAGGGAATATACCTTGGGAAAACTGAAAATCAATAAGACAGAGCCATCCCCAAAATTAGGGCTGCACTGCTTACAAGAACCTCAACTTGGGTACACCTTAAATATCCCAGGAAATATAAAAACGGTTCAAAAAACTGTGGTATTTATGTACGATGGAATATCCCTCAGCCATGAAATCAATGTCAAAAGACCAGGAGCAGCAAAGTGAGTGGATTCAGGTACGATGATTCTAAGTGAAATAAGTCACACAGAAAAAGAAACTTATCATAAGATATCACTTATGAAGATCCTGTAAACATGGCTACACATGAACTGAGTTAGGAAAGACAACAGAGTCTCACATTTAGAAAACACTCTTATGCCTGCTTAAGGGGAAACGAGAGGTGGGGTGATGCATAAAACCAGAGTTTGATATAAGCACAGGTACCACTGCTAAAACCAACTGTGGAATAGACAAGACCTACACCTTCCTCAGTGAAAGGGACTCAAAACCCCATATTTCCCGCAGAGGAATAGATCTGACTAGTAAGAATCTTAAAACCTATGTAGTGATATGTCTCTCTAAGGGAATCATGTGAGTCTAGACTGGCATAAACATGACAGCGAGAATCAGCTCAAACCCTCTATAAAAAGGAATTTCAAAAACAAATCCAAAAAACAGGGAAATTCTTTACATTTCCTTCAGGGTCTCTGATGAAACCTGGAATGACCCTATCTACAATGACAGCTGGATGTGGCATAAGGCTGGACACTTGGGACTGAGAGGATTGGTGAGATTGGGTGAGCAAATGCAGACACTTTAAAGCAAAAATGCGTGGCCCCCATTCCATGGGTCCCCACTCTCCATGTTGAAGGGAATATTACTACAGCTATAACATGTATGGGAAACCTAGAGAATGGACACACTGTGAATACAAAAGGTTTCTAAAACTCAACGAGTAGTCCCTCTCCTGGTGCTCCGGTTTGACTTTCCAACTGCTTTACTATCAATCTCCCAACTTGGAGAGACAACCCCTTTAA